>NC_138768.1:269501271-270016271 GCF_965119305.1 Pelophylax lessonae | reverse complement strand
CTAATAGCAGAAAATTCCTACCCCGAGTCACGCCTGGGGATACCGCTAAGGCGGTTAATGACAGCAACAATGGAGATTCGAAAAAGGCATTCAGTAGTACCTGTATGCCTGTCTAGTATCTGGGATTTTTCCCAGCAGAAAATACAAAACCTGAAATCAATACACCACACTCTCACCTTCTGGACAGGCTTAGCCTCAAAGCCACCTAGCAGGAGGGAGTTCGGACCTGAGGCGCTATCATTAGCAGAACTTCTCTTTTCCACTTTTTTATCTTCTTTTGGTTCTTCTGGGGTAACACTCTCTTGTTGTTCTTTGGGAATTTTCTTTTTGCGCTGTTTTTTCACCTTTACTTCCTCAGTCCCTTGCTCTTCTTTCAGTTCAGCCTCACTGGTGGATTTGTTAACCTCAGCTGTTGTGTCAGGGAGACTTTTCTTTCGCTTTTTAACTTTTCTCTTTTTTTCAGGTTCCTCTTTGCTGTCCCTGGTTTTAGTATTATCTTCTTCCTCTTCATTGCTTGACTTACTAACTTCATTTATTCCCTTCTTTTTACCCTGAGATTCTAATTGCCGATTCTTGGCTTGTTGGCGAAGCTTCTCCAGCAAAGCTTTGGAGCGATCTTCAGATGAATCCACCTCATCTCCAAGGTACCTGGTATGGTTTGAAAATATTTGACATAGATTTAGGTACAGAAAATATATTTCCAGCAAGAAAATGCTGACAGAATACACGAATTGCAAAGTGATCACTGAAGGCAAAAGCAGGCAATACCATACATTTACTAAAATGGAGTATATATTGTATTTAAATGTGTGTATACACTGTATCTACTGCGCCGTGACTGTATCTCAGCCAATAAGGAGGGAGAGTCCCAGGACGGCAAAGGGGACTCATGGACATCGCTGGACAGAGAGGGGGCTCAGGTAAGTATTAGGGGGTGCTGGGGAGGCTGCTACACATAGAAGGTTTATCTTAATGCAGAGAATGCATTGATAAAAAAAAAAAAAAAAAAAAAAAAAAAAAAAAAACCTTCCTGACTTTACAACTTCTTTAAAGGCTATCTCCACATTTAGCAGCATGTTACACCTGTATTTAGGGTATAAAATGTTGCTAAGCACCCAACCCTCACTCCCTGAGCTGTAGTCCTCCCGACAGCGGGCAGGGGTTCCTCTCTCTTGCAACTTTTAAAATGGACTTTGGCATTTTTTCACTGCAGCAGATGGACTTGTAGCTCTCAATGGACTATGAGTTTGCTGATCAGCGCACTATTACTACATTCACTCTTCCTTCAGTTTTCTAACTAAAAGCCTGTACAGTGCTACAGGCAGAAAGCAGGGGAGACTGTCTGTAGGAACCTGACATTGCACTCTCGATCCACTGATCGTGGGTGCAATACTTTGCAGGCTCCTGTGAAAAATAAAGAAATGCATTTTTTTTTTTTTTTCTAAGTAGAAGTCCAGTCAAATACCATTTACGTTTAAATCTGCTCCCAACCCCATTCCAAGCCCTATAATAACTACCCAGTAAAGAGAACATATCTATACTTACCTATTCTGAACACAGTCCAGTCACATGATCCCCCCAGCCAGCGGCCGGTTTCAGTGAAGAAGGGAGATCACAAACAATGGCTGCAAAGCCTGAGTAGTAATATCACCCATAAGCTTACTATGGAGCACCCATTGTCAGCTTTCCCTCCTCTACACTGAAGCTGATGCTGGGAGCTGATCATTTGACAAGAGCACCTTCAGATTAGGTAAGCATTTTTTTTCCTTTTACAGGGTACATAAGGCTTAGAATTGGGGTGGGAGCAGATTTAGGTAGTATATGACTGGGCATCTATCTAGGTGAACTTTTACTTTAACCACTTCTGGACAGGAAGGTTTTCCCCCTTAACCAGTTCTAGACCGGAAGGAATTGCCCCCCTAATGACCAGGTCATGTTTTGCGATTACGCACTGCGTTACTTTAACGGACAATTCCGCGGTTGTATGACGCTGTACCAAAATAAAATTGATGTCCTTTTGTTCCCACAAACAGAGCTTTCTTTTGGTGGCATTTGATCACCTGTGCAATTTTTATTTTTTGCGCTAGTGCTATAAAAAATAAAAGAGCGACAATTATGAAAAAAAAAAAAAAAAAAAACAATATTTTTCACATTCTGCTATATAACATTCCCAAAAATCAATTTTTTTCATTATTTTAGGCCAATTTGTATTCTGCTACATATTTTTGGTAAAAATCGCAATAAGTTTATTTTGATTGGTTTGCACAAAAGTTATCGCATCTACAAACTAGGGGAAAGATTTATGTAAGTTTTATTTCTTTTTTACTAGTAATGGCGGCAACCTGCAATTTTTAGCGGGACTGCGACATTGCAGCGAACAGATTGTACCCCTAACTGACATTTTTGACACTTTTTGGGGGACCAGTGACATTCCTGCAGTAATCAGTGCTAAAAATATGCACTGTTACTGTAATAATGACACTGGCAGGGAATGGGTTAACACTAGGGTAGATCAAAGAGTTAATGTGTCCCTAGGGGGTTGCTTTCTGTGTGGGGGATGTACTTATGGAATGAAAACAGAGACCTGTGTTCCTAAATAGGAGGAACACAGGAGCCATATTCATTGCTGACAGAAAAGAAATCTGCCGTTTTTACGGCAGACCGCCATTCTGTCTCCACAGGGAGTGATCGCGGCTGCCCAGCAGCAATCGCGGCTGCCAGATCCACAGATCAACTTTCTCCGTGGTGAATGGGCACACGGTTCTGCAAAGCGATGTACAGTTATGTAGTTTCGGGGGACAGAGCCGACCTGCCGCAGTATATGTACTGCTGGCGGTTGGAAAGTGGTTAAAGTGTTACTAAACCCATAATAGTAAAATCAGTGTGCATATGCAGTAAAGCATGCTTGTTATACTCACTGTGGAACCTAACAGGTTAATGCTCTGCATTGTGTAAAAAGGCTGTTTGATCCTGTCTTCTCTGACCCTCCCCTTATTCCAGAGTCCCCAATCCATCTCCTGATAGTACAGAGGCTAGGGGAAACGCTGCATATGCTCAATTTGGTCTGTATTACTGGAGAGTATGTTTTTTTTTTCTTGGAAAAGTGCCTGTGATCAGCACTGTCCAGACAGAGGGTCAGGGATCCTTCATACTCATAGGACAATCATGGGAGAATGAAAACTCCTCCTACAAGCTTTAACCAGACACTGATAGAAGTCACAAGACTGCTATATACTGCTGATGAAAAAAGGTTTTTAGCAGTTTATATTTACTAAAATAATTGCATTTCCATGTTCTGTGAACTGTGAGGGACCAGATATAGTGAATGCAGGGTCCTGGTTTAGTAACACCAAGTTAGGAATGGTCTCAGGCGTGTTCAGGATCCCAGCTGCCTGATCCCACCAGGAAGCCAACACTGCACACGGCTAATCACAGGCAGTGAGGCTACGTTCACATCTAGGGGTTGCTATATTTTCAGGCGTTTCACAGGCATTTTTGTGCAGACGTTTTTAGGTTGACAAGTGACCAATGAAAAAAAATAAAAATGCCTGTAATCTGCCCAAAAAGAAAGTCATGCACTTTTTTGAGTGACACATTTTTGCTTAATGTGACAGAATGCTCAAATGTGAACAGGGGCCATTGAAATGAATGGGATTTGTCTTGTTGGGCATTTTTGGAGCGGAGGCTTAGAGCACATTTGAGACATTTGCCGATCTGTGCAGCTGCGGACCAGGCAATGTCAACATAGCTCAGCACTTGGAGATAACTATAAACATAATTTTACAATGTATCATTTTGTTCTTTTAAATCAAAAAGGATGAACTTTTGTAAATGTTTAAAGAGGAGTTCCAGCCACCTGTCAAAAAAATAAAGTCAGCAGCTACAAAAAGTGTAGCTGCTTAATTTTAAAAAACAACCCCTCACCTGTCCAAAGGTCCAGTGGTGCACTCAGCCCAGCCATCTTCATCCTCTGTCCCCTCTCGGTGGGTCAGCATCTTCACTATGGGCACCCGGCTGTGACAGCTTGCGGCTTCACAACCGGGTGCCCCCTGCGCATTGTGAGTGATGGATGAAGTCTTCTGGGACCTGTCAGTGCCCCGCAAGACTGCAGGGGGAGGGAGGAGCGCCGAAAAGAAGTGGGAAGCAGGTACCTGTCAAAATCGTGTACCTGCTCCCTCTACTCCTGAAAAGTGCCAATTATGCAAGTAGAACTTCCCCTTTTGGGTGGAGTTCCGCTTTAATCAAAGACTAAGCCTTTTTTTGACACTTGTTGCTTACAAGTTGAAAATCATTTTTTTTTTTTGCTGGAAAATAACTTAGAACCCCCCAAACATATATATATATATATATATATATATATACACACACATTCATACACATATATTTTTACACACACACACACATAAAAATTATTATTTTTATTTTTTTTTAGCAGAGACCCCAGAGAATAAAACAGCAATATTTTATGTCACACTGTATTTGCGCAGCGGTCTTTCAAACATAATTTTTTGGGGGAAAAAAAAACACACTTTAATTAATTTTAAAAAAACTAAACCGTAAAGTTAGTCCAATTTTTTTGTATAATGTGAAAGATGTTACGCCGGGAATCATGATCTTTATTCTAAGCCAAAAAATCATGGATTTCATTTTATCCAGAATCGTGCAGCTCTAGTTGGGAGCCAATAAAAATACCTGGGACTTCTGGTTACAGAGGGCCATGTGACAGCACTGAGCCAATCAGCATTGTCACATGAGAAGTCCAAAGCTCTGAGTGATCTAGGATTCCTGTAGATTTACTAAACGTAAATAGGCTGTTCCTCCCCCTTGCAAGGAATTTTTTCCCTTGGCTTACAGAATGAGGTGACTTCCATCATCAATCCTGTGTGAGCAAAAACAGTCTTTGTTTTTTTTACATTTTTCTTGCACATGACTGTATTCTTTGCATAGTGAATTTTTCACTGCATTCACTAAGTCAATGCTACATTCCCTTGCAAAGCAAACAGCCCATCTGCCCTTAGTAAATCTTCCCCTTAGACTTTGCATACAGAAGCTGAATGAAGCAGCCAGTATGTGCTGCTGGGTTGGTCAGTCATAAAGAGAAGAGTGGAAGGAAAGCACAGGCTTGTTTAATGGATGTTCAGGACTCTCCAGTAGTGATCCACAAGCACTAAGCATTTACTCAGCTATTAGGAAGTAGAGATCTGTATGAATTCTAAGCCTACACTTTAGTAGGCGAATGCTATATAAGGTTGCCTCATTGTGTCCGATGTACAATATATGTAATATAGATGATACGAGAAGGGAACACACCATACCTGTTAATGACAAACAGTGACATCCCGACTCGTGCATTAAATCTGATCTACACTGAACACAGCAGCAACCATCACATGTTCTCCCATGTAGTGTCGCACAGCAATGACATCACATGGACCTAGAGAGAGAGACTTGCATGTTAGCAGCGCCATCTGCTGGCTGGAGTGCGTTTAGCCGCACCTCTGACCAAAGCACTCTCCACCCACGAAACAAAATATTTGGACCTGGCTCCCTCACCATTTAGATTATATCAAGTCGCCTGACAAGTCAAAACATATTAATTTCAATGGCACCCGTTCCCATCTATGTGACTTAAAGTTGCAGTGACTTTGAAAAGGTGCCTACAGTACTTTGATGCGACTTTGAGTCAGAGTGTGTCAAGTCAGATCAAAAAAGTTGCATCAAAGTTGCACTGTAAATCACACGACTTTGGTGTAGCCTAAATAAAAAAATAAAAATAGACTTTAAGCACTTCCTTTATTCTCATTTAGGCGATAAAGACGTTGCCCCTGCTGTAGCGTATGCTGCATTCCACATGTGCGCAGATTTACCATGGGGCTCAGGGGCAGAGATCAGACTACAACGCAATCCGCAATGTGCATGCAGAGGTGCATCGAGTCTCTGCTAGGTTCCAAAGGCAGGGCATCTGCACACACGCCATGTTTTAAAAGAGAGTGAGAGCAGGACCAAACATAAAGGGGGCTGAAGTTTCCCTTTACCACTTCATATTAATTATACCTACAGGTAAGCCTTATTATAGGCTTACCTGTAGGTAAAAGTGTCAAAAAGCGGGATACTACCGCTTTAACTGACAATTGCGCAGTGGTGCCACGCTGCACCCAAATAAAATTGATGTCCTTTTTTTCCCACAAATAGAGCTTTCTTTTGGTGGTATTTGATCACTTCTGTGGTTTTTAATTTTTGCGCTATAAATAAAAAAAAAAAAAAAAACAATATTATTTTACATTCTGCTATAAAACACTTCCAAAAAAAATTAGAAAAATCGAATTTCTTTATCAATTTAGGCCAATATGTATTCTGCTACGTTTTGGTAAAAAAAAAACAAAGACCACAAAGTTGCGGCAGACAAATCAGACACCTGAAACTTTTTTGGAGACCAGTGACATTATTACAGTGATCAATGCTAAAAATATGCACTGTTACTGTACTAATGACACTAACAGTAAAGAGGTTAACATCAGGGGCAATCAAAAGGTTAAATGTGCCCCTATGGGGTGCTTTCTAAATGTGTGGGGGATGGTCTGACTGGGTAAAGACAGAGATCTGTGTTCCTGTTTATCAGAAACACAGGATCTCTATCTTCTCTCCTGACAGAACAGCGATCTACCTTGTTTACATAGGCAGACTGCCGTTCTGCTTCTCTCGGCAAAGATCGTCAGGTCCCGGTGGACATCACTTCCGACAGATCCGCTGATTGACTCCCGCTGTTTCCTATAAGACTGTGCCCCAGACAAGAAAAAAGAAGCAACATACAGGTACGTGGCTTCGCGCAGCCTGACCACCCTGCTGCAGTAAATGTGCGGTGGACGGTCCGGAAGCGGTTAATAAAGTGTGTATTAGCTAACATTAAAGTAATACTAAATACACACTGTTTAACCACTTCAATACCGGGCACTTTCACCCCCTTCCTGCCCAGGCCAATTTTCCCCTTTTAGCGCTGTTGCATTTTGAATGACAATTGCGCAGTCGTGCAACACTGTACCTACACCAAATTTATGTCATTTTCCCCCCACAAATAGAGCTTTCTTTTGGTGGTATTTGATCACCTCTGGGTTTTTTCCTTTTTGCTAAACAAATAAAAAAAGACTGAAAATTTTGTAAATAAATATGTTTTTCCTGCACTGATGAGCACTGATGAGACTGCACTGACAGGCACTGATGAGGAGGCACTGATGGGGTGGCACTGATAGGCACTGATATGTGGCTCTGATAGGTAGCACTGATATACAGCATTGGTGGGCACTGATAGGCGGCACTGCTGGGCACTGATAGGCGGCATTGATGGGCACTGATAGGTGGCACTGATTGGCACTATTGGGCACTGATAGGCGGCACTGATCGGCACTGATGGGCACTAATGGGCACTGATAGGCGGCACTGGTGGGCGACACTGATAGATGGTAATAATGGGCACTGGTGGGCAGCACAGCACTGATAGGGAGGGCACTGGCGGGCAGCACTGATGGGGAGGGCAATGGGGGGCCATCCCCCGTGGCCATAGTGGGCATCCCTAGGGTCATGGTGGGCATCCCTGGTGGTTCTAGTGGCACCCCCCCCGAGAGTCTGCACTGGTAATCAATGATCTGATTACCAGTGCCGACCCCCCCCCCCCTCTGTCAGGGGAGCCGCCGATCGGTCGGTCAGGCACGTACTGAGGAAAGCCGATCAACGGCTCTTCCTGTTTACTATGTGACCAGCCGTGATTGGACACGGCTGGTCACATGGTAAACAGCCTACGTCAGTAGGCTCTTTACCGAGATCGGAGATGCAGTGAGTCAGACTGACACCTCGCATCACCGATCGCCGCTCTGCGCGCCCCCGGTCAGGATAATACAACCACAATCCCGACGTCAAACGCCTATAGGGTGGGCGGGATGTGGTTAATATACATTGTCCCTTCCATTTCTGTATATGGATGATTGTATTGTAATTATTATTTTTTTTTTTTTTGCCAGATCGTTTCTTTTGAACAAATTTGTCAATCTTACAAAAACAAAGACAGTAAAATGTCAAGAATGACATGTTGATATAAAGTCAGGCATGAAATAGTTCTTCAACTAGAATTTCATGAACAACCACAGCAAAGCATTGTGTTGGCATTCTAAGAGCAGACACCGTAAAATATTGCCCTAAACCCGGGGTCTCCAAACTTTCTAAACGAAGGGCCAGTTTATTGTCCTTCAGACAATAGGAGGGCCAGATTGTGGTCAGTGGGAGTGAAAATTTCCCTGGCATCTGTGGGAGTAGACAATCGCCACATTTAGTATCATTGGGAGGAATAGTGTCTCCATGTTGGTGTCATTGAAAGAAATGGTGCCCTATTGTTGGTGTCAGTAGGCAGAATAGTGTCTAGTATCAGTGGAAGGATTAGTGCCCCAAGTGCCAGATTAAGGCAAGCAAAGGACCGTATCCAGCCCTTAGGCCGCAGTTTGGAGACCACTGCCCTAAAGCAACTGTAGAAGATATGTTTATGAAAAACTTTACAATAGAGCTCGCCTCGTGTCATTAGGGAAATTTTTAGTTACAGAAAAAAAAATCCAAATGATAACCTTTAAACAAACACATCTGCTTACACCCAATACCTGGCAGGGTATTACTACTACCTCTGCCCTCTCATCACCAATCCATTACCCTACATTAAATGGCCTACTCTATGCCTCAGTAATATATCCGGTACCATATAGCCTAACAATGAAGTAGTCTAAGTGAGATCAATGAGAGGGGGGCTAAACCTGGTACAGCCAACCACGGCTCTCAGAGTTTAAGAAATTTGCCCGGAGTGCCCCTGTTTTGGTATACTTGCTTTTCTTTTAACAAGGTGGAATTTACTTGTACTCTCCAGTTCTCAAATGTGGGAGGTTTGGTAGAAAACCACTTCATAGCATGTGTTTTTCTGGCAATAAATAACAAGCCTGTAACAGGAATTGTTGCCTTATGTTGAATTTGCTCCTTATCAATATCTCCAAGCAAACACACCAAAGGAGGTAATTTAAGTTGGGTTTGATATACTGTGTTAATTGGATCTACCAACCTACTCGAGTATCGTACCAATGTGGGGCATCTCTACAACAGGTGGAGAAGATCTGCTGGGGATCTTTGACATCGGGGACAATCCAGTGTAGGTCTGCATCCCCACCGATTTAACTTAAGAGGAGTGCGGTATGCTGTATGAATGAGGAACAATTTGGACAGCCTTTGTGGGGGTGATAAGGAAACATGTGGGACTAGCTCCAAGATATTGTTCCAGGAGTCTTCTGATATGTCCATCCTACATCAGTTTCCCATCCCTTTCTGCCTGATAGAACTGTAATTATTTTAATTAAAATATTTTCCAAATCAATATACAGCTGTCACATGACCCAGATCTTTCTCAGCCCGTCTGCAGGCAAACATAAGCAGGAGGAGCTTCTTGTTCTCTTCTGTCCAATCTGTCCAACTATCTCCTACTCGATTAGCTTTTAGATGATCCCTGAAAACCCTCCTCTTCAGAGAAGCCTATCCTACCCACACCTAATAATTGTATTTTTATTTTCTCCATCAGCTCATGTACAATCCCTTTGTTTAGTATGTTCTTGAAGCACTCCCATTTTTCCTCCGTGTTCTTTGTTCCCAGGGTTCTATCCCATTTGATATTGTCTAGTAAAGAGCGCAGTTTAGGGAAGTTGGCTCTTTTGAAATTCAGTGTCCTTATATTACCCTTGTGTTTTGAAAAAGGGAGTCGGCTATTACAAAGAATTTGCAGAAAGAAAAAGGCACCCTCATCCCAATAGAATTTGAAAAAAATCTTTCATATAGATTGACCACAAAGCAGTGAGGCAGAGGAACCCGCCAGTAGGGGGGCGAGGGACGCTGACTCACCCAACCAAAACCGTGGGAGTTCATGTCCCATTTATTAAGCAATATTATCATGGTTTTGTCTGTGAAAATGTTATGTGTTTTCTCGTCATCTTTGACAAGATTTTAATAGTCTGTTTTGTCTGTATTAATAAAGCACTTAAATTTTATATCATTTTTTCTATGAATTGTATGTATATTTAGTCTTACGGCACCATAAAAATCCCCCATGGCCCAATATTTTCCTTTCATTGTTTGACACTCATGCAGTGTTGGCTCTCTGCTCCCGCGGTTTTGGTTGGATGAGTCAGCGTCTCTCGCCCCCTACTGGCGGGTTCCTCTGCCTCACTGCTTTGTGGTCAATCTATATGAAAGATTTTTTTCATACCCTTGTGTTTTGCTATTACTATGATTTATACTGAAACTAATTGACCTATGATCACTGTTTCCTAAGTTGCCCGTATTTCTATATCCGTTATCAGGTCTGTATTGTTGGTAATCAGTAGGTCAAGTACCGCATTGTTTCTTGTCGGTGCATTCACCATCTGACCCATGAAATTGCCCTGCAAAACATTTAGGAACTGCCGAGCCTTGACCCTAACTCTAATGCCCCGTACACACGTGCAGATTATCTGCAGACTTTTGTCTGCAGACTTACCAAAACCATATAATATGAGGTCAAATCTAAACACTTTCAATTTGTATGCAATCCGGCAGGCCCTTGCACTACATAGAAAAGGTAAGTCTGCAGACAAAAGTCTTCAGATAATCTGCACGTGTGTACGGGGCATAACCCTGACACTGACCTAAATCAAACCCTGATCTAGCTATTGTGTCTTTAATGGAATAAATGGATAAATAACCGCGCTGATGGAAAGAAATAGCACACAGCAGCGACTTCAAGTGTGACCACACCCCAATCGTTGATCCCAATTATGGACATTATGGACTTGATTTTCCATTTCTTCAATTAGCGCGACTTAATATACGGATTGTGTCTTTAATATTATTGTTTTTTTTTCACACTTTTTTGTTTTTTTCAACACTTTTCTCCTTTAGCAAGAAGAAAAAGATGCAATAGGGTTGATTTACTAAAGGCAAAAAGACTGTGCACAACTATCTCTGTGCTAGGAGTGACTGTGCAGCGCACTCTTAGCACGAACACAGCAGCGCATATACAGTATGTGTCTCAGTGGATAAAAAAACCCACTTCTGTGAGGCCATATACAGTATATGTGTAGACTTGGTGGGAAGGGGATAAAGTAGAACGTCCCTTCCATCTTTCTCTTCCTTTATATCATCTCTAAAACCAAAGCATTTTTTTATGCTATTCTCAAACTTCCTGTTCTAGGGTGGCTATCTTCTTCTCCATGTCTCCTTGTATATGTCAATGTGGAAATTTCCAGGTGCTTATGACCCAGTGTATGGGTCTATTATTGAGGTAAGAGGCTAGTCTACTTGGTGGTGGATTTGGACACATTTTCTATCACTTCAAGTTTATGGACTTTTTTCAACATACTTCCATCTGCACGGGCCTCTTCCTGCATGGACTTGTGTCTTCTGTACCCTGCCTCAATTAATAATTAATTTTTACCATTATTTGTTGTGTCTATTAGCGCTGCACTTTATTTTACTTTATGTATATGTGAATGTAGCTACCCTTTCCTGCTCCCCCCTGAGATGGAGCATCATCTAGACGCTATAGAGACCTTGGGGCCTACCTATATTTAACAAATGACACTCTCCCTGGTGTAGCAGTAGTGCCATCTACAACACCACCAGTGTGGTTAAAGGGCAGCTTGTCCAATATGGCAGTTTTCTTGATGGCATGGCCACCTCTTTGCTATGGTAGTCTCTCTGATTAAATTGGCTGTCTCTAGTAATGTGCAGTCTGTCTGAAAATATTATACATGCTACAGTAACATGACCAAGCAGCAGAGATATATAGTAACTAATGCCCCGTACACACGTGCAGATTATCTGCAGACTTACCTTTTCTATGTAGTACAAGGGCCTGCCGGATTGCATACAAATTGAAAGTGTTTAGGTTTGACCTCATATTATATGGTTTTGGTAAGTCTGCAGATAATCTGCACGTGTGTATGGGGCATAAGTAGAACTACTTGACTACTGTACGTAAGTACAGAAAGGCGGTATCTGTACTTTCCTAGAGTAGAATTTTTTTCTCCTACTTCCACTTCACTACATTTTTTCGATGATTTCAATACTTCTACTCCAATATTTTTTTTTGTGCTGCATAGTTACTCGCTACTATTATAAAAATTACCACTGCCAGAACAGTAGATGGCAGGTTTCATGAAGCTCAAAACATGTGTATTATCAGCGCATACGAAAATAATAGCTACTGTATGTATAAATAAAAGCTGCATTTGAAATAATAAAAAACAATATGATGTTCAAACTTTTGACTTCTTTCTTTAATAACTACATAACACAGTACTTGTACTTTTACTTTCAGTACTTGAGTAGCAAAATTTTTAAAAAAACTACTTGCAATACTTAAGTACAAAAAATGTTGAATACTTTAGTACTTCTACTCAAGTCACTTTTTGATCGAGCACTTGTACTTTTACTCAAGTATGGGTTTCGAGTACTTTATACAACTCTGCCAAGCAGTGGATAATGTATATATCTAGCTAAACAAACCGCATTCTCTTTAACTGCTTGCCGACCGCCGCAAGTAGATTTACTGCGGCGGTCAGCCCCTACCAGGCAGAGTGACGTTAATTAACGTCACTAGCCTGGGAGGGTCTGGGGAGCGAGCGCGCGCCCGCGGAGGCGCGCTCCCGCGCGGTCACGCACCCCCCCGCGCGTGTGACCAGCGGACCCGATGTCCGCCGGCCACTCGGCGATCGTCGGGGGAAGAGGGAGAATGTCAGGCAGCTTGTGTAAACAAACTGCCTGTCATTCTCCTCGCTGTAAAGACACTGATTACATGGATCTAGTATGTAGATCCGTTGATCAGTGTCCTTACAGCTAGAGCCACAGCCAATCACAGTAAGAATCACGCCCCTAGGGACACACACAGCCCCTCCCTCCCAAATAAAGTTAACCCCTTCACTACCAGTGTATTTTTACAGTAACAGTGCATATATATAGCACTGATTACTGTAGAAATGTCACTGGTAACCCCAAAAGTGTAAAAAATGTCAGTCAAGGGTCCGATCTGTCCGCCGAAATGTCGCAGTACCGCAAAAAAAATCGCAGATCGCCGCCATTACGCGTTAAAAAAAAAAACAACAAAAATGACAAAAATCTTTCCCTTTGTTAGTAAACGCGATAACTTTTGCGCAAACCAATCAAAATACGCTTTTTGCGATTTTTTTTACCAAACATATGTAGGATAAAACAAATTGGCCAAAAATGTTAAAAAATTTTGATTTTTACATTTTTTTTGGGGAATTTCATATAAAAAAATGTGAAAAATATTGCTATTTTTGCAAAATTGTCGCTCTTTTTTTGTTTATAGCGCGTGATCAAAAAATCGCACAGGTGATCAAATACCACCAAAAGAAAGCTCTGTTTGTGGGAAAAAAAGGACGTCAAATTCGTTTAGGTACAGCGTCGCACGACCGCGCAATTGTCCGTTAAAGTCATGCAGTGCCGAATTGCAAAATACCCCCTGGTCTTTTAGCAGGAAAATCCTCCGGGGCTTAAGTGGTTAAATACACTCTCCTTTACAAACAAGCTATGGCTTTATTTTGTATGTATTTTTTTTTTTTTTGCATTTTGGCACTGAAATGCTTTCCCCCTTACTAATGTGTATATGTTTGCCCATTTGCTATTCATACAATGGTTTTTAATATAAGCCTCAACACAACTGATATTTATGCAAATAAGTGCAGTTTATTCAACAGGACAGCAAAGCATTAGCATGGCAATAAAGAAAAAGGCTTGGAGAAAAGAATGGCATCTGTCCGGCGTATCACAATTCGACTTTCGCAAAAGTAATACTATTCCAACCAACATTAGCACTCTTCACGTCCAAAAAATTGATGTAAACCCTAGGAAAAGAATAAACACAGTGCTATTAATCCACATGAAAACAAATCTAAAACTACCAAATTAAAACATGTATTAACGATGGAATTAGCCAAGATTTTTCCCTAGTCTTTTACATTTCAAAATATTTGCTACTATTGAACTAATTTTTCCAATTAAACTCTACATGATTACATTGATTATTTTTAAATGTTTGTATATAATAAAAAAAAAAAAAAAACACCAGAGACAGTGGATTCCTATTTGAGGATTTATTCGGGCCTGTCTGACTGGGGAAGTGTCAGAAGTGTTTCCCTTGCCTAAAAACTTTGCACTTTAAAGTGTTACTTTCTGCCATTTCAGATACCAAGGTAGAACTGTGTTCAGCCAGTCCTAGGATTTATACACCTCTGCTATACTGAACAGCTGGAAGGTGTCACCCATTTCTTGGTTAATAGGAGTTGAATTGGAATAAATTACTAAATTCTCGTATATGTTTTAGAATGGTAATGTCATTTAAAAATCTTCAATATTTTTAAAAAACGCAGCTTTCATTACAATAATCCCTGTTTCCCAACTGTTTTCCAGCTAAAAGTGGATATGCCAAGACTAATAGCACAGACATGGTCCACTGTTGTCACAATCAAGAACGATCTGAGAAAATGATAGGCAGTCATCACTGGATCATGTGCAGGGGAAGTGACTGGAAGAGGCTGCAGGAGATAAGCAGTGCTGATATGCAGCTAAAGATAAGAATAATGCATGTATTTTATTCAAAAATGGTAATTGCTAATGGTACATTGTGCTTTAGCATACTAAAATGTCATTCAGCTAGTGTGTACTGAATGGGCAAAGTGACAGTTATTCAGTCTTATTAAATTGGCACCCGCATCCTCCTTGCAGATACACAAGTTAGACTCTTCCTTTAACAGTTTCAGTGGAGTGTATTATGTCCAGAACAGAAGCAGGTAGAAATATACTCTGTAGTTTGCTAAAAAATCATTGCAGAGCATGTAGTAGTCCTGTTTTACTTCAATTATATGGTAATACGAAATTTCCATGCATACTTTGTCACAAGGGACCATAATAACGGATATATTTCATAATTACGCCTTCAAACACACTATGTCATAACCTGCTATATCTATTTTCTTGAAAATTGATAAATTCCTACAAAAATAGCTCAGTATAGCATTGTGTTGCCAGGAATTTATTTCCTTAACTTGACTCCTCGCTAAACTCTGTTTTGCCTGTCGTTGGCTCATCCTGCAACTCTTTTGTATGACATTTTTCATAAGTTGTAATGCACTACATGCTACTGCTTAAAACAAGTTTTTTTTTCCTCTGTGTACCAATGGGAAAATTTCTCTTTATTTTGTGTCCCAGAGGCAAAACAGTAAAGGCCCGTACACACGTAGCGATTGTCGGCCGTAAATATTCGGCCGCCGTCCGATCGGCCGATTGTCGGCTAGTTAGTATGATGCTTCCGACAACCAACAGCGAATTTTCGGCCGAACAGAATCTGGCGTGCAGACTTTAAAATTTTTGTTGGCCGTCACCAGAATGGCCGATTGTTCGCCAGTCAGTACAGAATTCGGCCGACAAACAGCAGATTAGCAAGACTGGGCATACTCAGAGAAGAAAAAAGACACGGAAAGTTAACCATCACATGACATCACTTCTGCAGTCGGCTGTTGTTGGCCGACAAAATTTGTGTGCAGTCTTTAGCACTTTTCAGCCGACAGGACAGCACCGGACAAAAGACGGCCGATTGTTCGGCCTACAATAGCTACGTGTGTACGGGGCTTAAAGCGGAGTTCCGGGCAGAGAAACGTTTTTTTTTTTAACATACCCCCGGGACAGTCAGGGCTAGCACATTCCACAATGGCTAGCGTCTGATCTGTCCCGGTTCGCACTTACCTTTTAGAAGAAATACTTACTTAGAAGTTTTCTTCCACAGCGTTTCCATCTCGGTTGTGGGCAGCTGAAGCCGGCGCGGTCCTCTTCTCTGTCTTCTTCCGCGTCTTCGTGACCCAGAATGGGCTGCACCGGCCCCTCTCGTCACTTCCGGTGCGGCGCCGCATTCCTAAACAGCTTCTGGGCATGCCCAGAAGCTGTTTAGCAGGGGAATGCGGCGTCGCCCGGAAATGACGAGCGGGGCCGGTGCGGCGCATTGATTCCTGGGAGCTATGACGTTTAGCTCCCAGGAATCATTGCGAGGCAGGAAGTGACGGGGAGAGCCTCGGCGCTGGAGGAGGAAACTGTCATAGGTGAGTATTTACGATCGTCAATTACAAGGTGAGTTTTAAAAAAAAAAAAATCTAACTATCCAATTCCTTTTCAGGTTAGGCTGAACTAGCGGACGGGCACAAAAAAAAAAAATATCGTTTTTGTGCCCGGAACTCCGCTTTAAGGCTGGCTATAGATGGGTCCATTTTTTTTTTTTTTGATTAGACAAAGGGATAACTCCCTACTGTGCTATTGTATTCTGACAGTGAGAACTCTTCTGCTTTCAGAATACACTGATATCAGCACTGCAGCTGCTGATCTAATGAAAATGACAACATTACAAAATTCATCCGGTTCCTGCTGAACTGGCCAAATTTTGATCAATCGAAGGCCAGTGTAAGTCAGATATAATATCCCTAAGTGGGGGAAATGCCCCTCTTAGATAGGTGTCCCCAAACAGGTGTTCTCATTTGAAGAATTCTTGTTACCTTTTGTCCTGGGGACAACGCTAAAATTGTGGATTCACCCTCACTTTCTTTCATGTTGATAATGGTCACCTGTACAAATAAAGTGACTGTACAATGGGGACACAGACAGTAAAAAAAACTTGACAGAGGGTCTAAAAGAGGCTTTATTCCCCAGGATCTTGCCAGAAGGAGAGTAACGTCACACTCGCATAGGCGCCGAAGATGAAAGACAGGAGTGGAGAAGATCATTTTGATTTGAAAATGATTTGTGTCTTCTATATCTGTCTAGAGATTAGTGTTAAAAAAATTACACATTTGGAACAGGTCCAACAATATCCAAGTGACACAGTGCTATGATTCTTTATAGCCAGTGTAAGCAGCCAATCAATCTTTCAATGAAAGGTCAATGGCTGCTGTTTGGAATTGGTTCTGCAATGTCTGTTCTCTTTCATGGGAACAGCTCAGTGAGCATACACAGGAATGTTATAGATGCTGCCATTCCACATTCCCTGAATACAAGTGACCATTCTTTTGGGAGGGATGTGGGAATTTGCCCTTTTGTCACTGACCCTTTCTTGATAGTTGGTCTGTATCAACCACCCACTGTAAAGTACTGGCCTTCTCTTACTGACCCCATTTCATTTCTGGTTCAAGTCTACCTACCAAATTCTACACAGCTATTGTCTTCATACTGACTCGTGCCTGCTCTCTGGTTAATGTGTTGTGATTGCTTATTTGCCAATCTTTATTACTAAAGATGTCATGTATTCAACTGAAATTCTAAAACTGGTCTATCTTGGCCAGTAATACATCTTAAAGCAGAACAAAGCCCGTCGATTTAACAGTTTTCCAAAACAGTTACATTTAAGGCCCCTTTCACACATGCCGCTCCATCAGCGGACTCCGTTTTTCTCAGCGGGGGATCGATCCGCTGATCCCCCGCTGAGCAGGCGGATGGCCAGCTCTGTCTCCGCGCTGTGTGCAGAGACAGAGCTGTCTCTGTTGGTGAATTGGATGAGAACAGACCGCCTGTCCGTTCTCATCCGATCCACCAGACGGATGGAAAATAGGGTTTTCTCCCGCCCAGATTTGACGGACAGGATCAGATCGGATGTCAGTGGACATGTCTCTGCTGACATCCGATGCCCGATAGAGATGCATGGGGCATCCGTTCAGATCCGCCTGAAAAACTGACAGGTGGATCTGAACGGTCCGCAAGTGTAAAAGGGGCCTAAGGCATACTGTGAATGGTAACTGTCACAGATGTTACTATGCAATGTCAACTGAAATGTAAAGCCATCAAATGGCTGGAGTCATAACTGATCACATGTGCAGCACCCTGGCAACGGTAGATCAAACAGAGACTAATGCTGGCCATACACTAGCCGAAAAATCGTTAGAAAATCTGTCATTTGGTCCGATCGTTAATTTTTCGTCCAGTTAATGGGCAAAAATAGAAAATTGTTTTTAACTTTTCAGAGCTGAAAAATTGAAGGAACAGTTTGGGAAATTCTGCCACATGAACAATAAATTGAAAAGGTTAATGTGTTTCTCGGCCAAACTGTTTGCACTAGGCATATGTGACAATCTGAACGAAAAACACATTTATGTCCATTGAACGATTTATTGTTCAAAATTTGGTCATTACATGATGGCACCATTGTCTGCTCTCACGGCAGATTTTTCATTTTTCGAAAATTAGTTTGAACCATTTTTCGGCTAGTGTATGGCCAGCTTAAGATGGTGACTTTAATGGCTGTATAGTAGGAGAGGAGGATTTAGCTCTACTTTAAAATATTCTCTTACTTTATGAAAGCAACTGACATTTAGAAAACATTCAGGTACCCAGAGGTCTCTGCACATACCTGTATGCTATGCTTCACCTGAACCAGGCTGACAACTAAACCTATTGATTTAACAGGTTAAAAAAAGCTTGTGCTCACAACCGAATTGTCAAACCATCAACTGGCTGGTGATATAACTGATAACATGTGCAGCACCATGGCAGGTGCAGATTAAACAAAGGATGGTAAGCTTCCTTGGCTAAAAAGGATAGGAAGGTTTAGTTCCTTTTTAAAGCAGAACTATACTCACCTTCAATCCAGTGATGTGCTGTCCTAGAACTTCCAGGTCTCGATTGCTGGCTGCCGCCATTGGCTGGGCTGTGATGACATCAATCCTGCCCATGCACAGGAGTGTCATCAGCTTCGATATTGCTGAATTTGTGCAGGGAGCTGCGCATGTAAAGCTCAGTGTACAGGGGTGGAAAAACAGGTAAGCAACTTCAATGCAGAACAGACAAAGCATGTCTCTTCTGCATTAAAAATCCTGCCTGTTCACCTATGTTTTGTTTTGGACTAAAGTTCCACTTTAAATTAAACTACAGTATGTGATAACTGTGTAGTAATACAGCTGCAAGAAAAAGTATGTGAACCCTTTGGAATTATATGGATTTCTGCACAAATTGGTCATAAAATGTGATCTGATCACAACAATAGACAATCACAGTCTGCTTAAACTAATAACACACAAAGAATGAAATGTTGCCATGTTTTTATTGAACGCACCACGTAAACATTCACAGTACAGGTAGAATCTTCTGAGGGAGTTTCGCGTGTATGAATCCCTGTCGTTTTATAAAATTAACCAACAGAAATCTGAAGCGCTTTCGGTCGGGCTGCCGTCCGCTCTCTCGAATCTCCTCAGAGCTGATTTCCCTTTCAAATGGGGTTCGTCCCATATTCGATACCTGGGGATCTCTCTCCCGAATTGCCCGAGTAGGATCTTTGAATACAACTTCCCTCCTCTTTTAGCCCAAATAAAGAGAGATCTAGAAGGCTGGCGGAGCGGGAGGTTTTCCTGGTTTGGCCGCTGCAATATTATCAAGATGAATGTGATGCCTCGCCTTCTCTACGTGCTACAGGCATTGCCCATAGCCGTCCCGTCTTCTTTTCTCAAGAAGGTGAATCGGTTGTTCCGGGAGTTCCTATGGACCAGGGGCCCTCCGCGCTTGGCATTACGGGTTCTTCGTATGCCCAAATTATGTGGCGGCATGGCGTTGCCAGATGCTACGCTCTACTACGAGGCCTGTCATCTGTCTTGTTTTGAGCTTCATGAGTCATCTACTGTTCTGGCAGTGGTAATTTTTATAATAGTAACAAGTAACTATGCAGCACAAAAAAAAAAGTATCGGAGTAGAAGTATTGAAATCATTGAAAAAATGTAGTGAAGTAAAAGTGGAAGTAGGAGAAAAAAATTATACTCTAGGAAAGTACAGATCCTGCTTTTCGATACTTAAGTACAGTAGTGAAGTAGTTCTACTTAGTTACTATACATCTCTGGAATTGTTGACTTGCATAAAGCTGGAAAGGGTTATAAAAGTATCTCCAAAAGCCTTGCTGTTCATCAGTCCACGGTAAGACAAATTGTCTATAAATGGAGAAAGTTTAGCACTGCTGCTACTCTCCCTAGGAGTGGCCGTCCTGTAAAGATGACTGCAAGAGCACAGCGCAGACTGCTCAATGAAGTGATGAAGAATCCTAGAGTGTCAGCTAAAGACTTACAAAAGTCACTGGCAAATGCTAACATCCCTGTTAGCGAATCTACAATACGTAAAACACTAAACAAGAATGGATTTCATGGGATGATACCACAGAGGAAGCCACTGCTGTCCAAACAAAACATAGCTGCACGTTTACAGTTTGCACAAGAGCACCTGGATGTTCCACAGCAGTACTGGCAAAATATTCTGTGGACAGATGAAACCAAATTTGAGATGTTTGGAAGAAACACACAACACCATGTGTGGCAAAAAAGAGGCACAGCCCACCAACATCAAAACCTCTTCCCAACTGTGAAGTATGGTGGTGGGGGCATCATGGTTTGGGGCTGCTTTGCTGTGTCAGGGCCTGGACGGATTGCGATCATTGAAGGAAAAATGAATTCCCAAGTTTATCAAGACATTTTGCAGGAGAACTTAAGGCCATCTGTCTACCAGCTGAAGCTCAACAGAAGATGGGTGTTGCAACAGGACAATGAATAAATAAAAATCAGGTGCGCTAACCAAAAAACAACATACAATCATAAACATCAAAGTATAAATGAGTGCTGTGACAATAAATGGATGCTAGTGCTGCGATATATAGGTGCAATAACAAAACAAGTGAAAAATCAATACATCTGAATCAAAAAACACCCTTGTGTATCAAACGATAGTGTCCAACCAAATAAGTGTCCAAAAAATAGTCCAAATATAATGTGAACAGGTGAAAAAAGGTCAATATCCAAAACTCTCCGGTGAAGAAACAATAAGACTGAAATTGTGTAGACCACGTGAAGGAAGGTTCAGCGTCCCACCACCAGCTTTACTGCTTACCAGAAGATGGAGTTAATAAGGGCATAAAAAGATAGCTCTGCTCCAGAGATAATGCAGCGAAGAGAAAAGCTCCAAATGAATAAGGCTGGCACTATTCCCCAAAGAAAAGAGTGGCTGGACTCTTACCAGAAGGGATGTTAACTCGAGCCTTGAACAATATACCACTCCTGTCCTGCACGAAATCAATATGGGATGGATCTCTGGTACAATCTCATATATCTTGTCCTTGCTTCTGGGCGGTTAAACTTTGCTTTTCTAAAACTCTTCGGATCCGACACACACCCGCAAAAAGACAAAACCCGACACAAGGCGCATAAAGCACATTTGATATCGCTGCCCCTCTTCATTTCCCTTACTTTTGCAGGACAATGACCCAAAGCATAGAAGTAAATCAACAACAGAATGGCTTAAACAGAAGAAAATATGCCTTCTGAAGTAGCCCAGTCAGAGTCCTAACCTCAACCCAATTGAGATGCTGTGGCATGACCTCAAGAAAGCGATTCACACCAGACATCTCAAGAATATTTGAAACAGTTCTGTATAGAGGAATGGTCAGGAAATACTCCTGACCATTGTACACATCTGATCTGCAACTACAGGAAACGTTTGGTTGAAGTTATTGCTGCCAAAGGAGGTTCAACCAGTTATTAAATCCAAGGGTTCACATACTTTTTCCACCTGCACTGTGAATGTTTACATGGTGTGTTCAATAAAAACATGGCAACATTTCATTCTTTGTGTGTAATTAGTTTAAGCAGACTGTGCTTGTCTATTGTTGTGACTTAGATGATGATGATGATCAGATCACATTTTATGACCAATTTGTGCAGAAATCCATATTATTCCAAAGGGTTCACATACTTTTTCTTGCAGCTGTATATTTGACATGTTACCTTTTGTGTTCCATGACCATCTTAAATACCTGGCCTGAGAGGTAAGGCATTGAGCACATCAGTATTTATTACCCTCATCATTCGTTAGAAAAAAAATAACATGTAGACTTGCCTCTCGGGGGATATGTGCAGCTTTTTATTCAGAAATTCACACAGAAGTTTGGAGTAATTTTCATTTTGTGGACCTCCAGTCTTTCCAATGCTTTGCAATGAGCACACAGCACAAGGATCCGATGTATTCCCAAAAGTCAGCTGCTGATCAGTGTTAATTAATATAGCAAAGTACTAAAAAGACAAAAAAGAAACATGGGAATTATTCAGTGAACAAAGTGGAATATGTTCAGGTAGAACTATTTCATTTGGGATAGAGCAAGGGAGGGTTATAACCCCTGTCAGATTTTTATTTTAACCATCTGTATCCCATTGCTGAGAATTTCCTTCACTTCCTGCCCCATAGCCAAACAGGAAGTGAAAGGTAATCCCTGCAAATTAGGGAAATTCCCTTGGGACCCCCAGGTCACCACAACTAGTGTTGCAATTACATGATCTCCCCTCCAATGCTTTTCCTGGGACAACCCAAAATTTAGGATTTTCTTTTATTTTCACTTTCAATGATAATGGTAAACAGGTCAAATTAAAGAAGCTGAATCTCTGTAATGGGCGGACAGACAGCAAAAAAAAAAAACCCGACAAGCGTTTGAATCCCTCTCTATACAAAACTAAAAAAAAAAAAAAAAAAAGTTTTGCCTTTAGTTATACTTTAAGACTGTGCTCTAAAGGAAAAGGCAGAAATAACCTTTTATTGTTTTAAATCATAACTCCACTTTTGTTGAGAAGAAATGATTCCTCTCTGGGTGATTATGTACATTAGAAGGATTTTTAACAAACTTTGTTCTAGATTCCTACCTTTTGTTATTCTGAAGAAACCCCTGTGTGTTTGCCTGTGTCCATGTGGGAAAATGAATCTAATGGGATGTGGTTTCATAATTATCAATCAGCTGTGCACCTGCAGGGCACTAATGAGGAAATCTGCTGGGCCTGCATTCCTTTAGCCGTGATTTCCTATTGGGAGTACCTCACCAAAAATGAAATTTTTGTTGCAGGGGATGCCTGAAATCTGACTTGTATCTTAGTGCAGACTTCTGGGAAAATAAGTGAGCCAATCACACAAGCAGGAAATGATGTTTGTGGGGGGCGTTCTGTACACATTCTGTGTACAGAACACCTCCAGGTCGCCATATTGCATTGCATTTTACAGAAAATTACAGCGGCTGCAGATTGAAAAGGAAAGTTCATTTTTAATAACAGTCAATTACAGTATATGACTTGTGTCACAATTGTATACGTTATATCATTTTTTATTTATTTGCTACTTTTTTTTCCCCTACGACAGTGGAGTTACCCTTTAATTATAACTTTTTATTCTATTTTGTACTAAAATACGGCAAGTAAAACACAACACTTATGCATCTACTAATAGGCAAATCATTATCACAGAGGAATTAGGTTTGACTACAGGGATTAAGTATGAAAAATATTTGCCATAGGTACAGATGAGCACAGGAATGTCCGAATCCTAGCCTGAACCCACCTGAGATATCCTGCCAGGAAGCTGTTATGACAGACCACCAATTATCAGCGGTCAAAGCAGAGGCGCAGCAAGAAGCTTCAGGGCCCCTGTGTAAAAAACCATGAAGGGCCCCCCTGACCTCTGGTCCCAGGACCCTTCCCAATGGTTCAGAAGTCCTTTTCTCCAATCGTGGGGCCCTTAATTATAGTCCTGCAGCGGGACCCCTTCCTGGCGTCTTGGGTAGAGTTGCCAGATTTTTTTAAAGCCAATCCTAAAGAATTTAGCAGTGCACAGCAAATTATGTTTTGTAGTATACACTATACATATATTTTGTGATTAAATAACAATTCTAATAGTATATATTTAATCACAAGAGTCCCCGATTACATCAGAGTCCACAGGGTTGCCTCTTTACATCAGAATACACAGAGTTCTGTTTTACATCTAAATACGAAAAGTTTCCCATTTACATCTGAATCCACAGAGTTACCTTTTACACTGCAAGGGGGAACTCTGCAGACTGTGATATATAAAGGAGAACTCTGGGGACTTTGATTTAAGGAAGAACAGTGAGAACTCTGATGTAAGGGGAACACTGCAGACTATGGTCTAAAGGGTAACTCTGATATAAGGGGGTCCCTGGTAACCAGAGCCCCCACTTACATCATCGTTCCCAGCATGCCCCTTTAATCAGGGTTCTCAGAGCCCCTGTTACTTCAGAGTCTGCAGAATTTCCACTTGTACTGTAAGTGCCTTTTTATACGAGCGGACTGATTGGGCCACCCATTGTTCTCTATGCGCCTGCATCTGTTCTGATAAAAACAGACAGGTGGGGATTCGCTCACCATCCATCTAGCGAATCGGATGAGAATCATATGTAAAACCGAAGGGCGGTCCGTTTACATCTAACCGGCCCATAGAGAACAGCAGTCTGTCTGCTGAGCAGGCGGTTCTGCTTAACAGAGTCCACCCACGTGAAAGAGCCCTTAGGGGGAGCTCTGTGGACTCTAATGTAAAGGGGAAATCTGATGTAAGGGGTGCTCTGGGAACCCTGATGTAAGGGAATCTTGGCTCAACAAAGCCCCCACTTACATCAGAGTTCCCCTTTACATTACAGTCCACAGAGCTCTCCCCTACATTAGTGTGCTCAGAAGCTGGCAAGAGAAGGGAGGGAGGGGGAACACTTTACTCAACATGGAGACTCGGACTGGTTACACATTTCCTCCTCTATCTAGTTGTCTGCTGTTGGGCTTTCCCACTCACTCAACCCCTTTGTGAGGCACAGCACTGCCAGGGATTTGAATGTGGGCAGGGCCGCTGGACCACACAGCAGGAGAGGGGCAGGAGGAGGAGGAGCCGATCCTGGTCTCTCTCTCCTCTCCTGTCCATGCAAGGAGGGGGAGGGCGGGCTTTCAGTGCTGGGTCTATGCAATGTGAGAGAGTGTATACACTCTCTGCTCATAACTGCACCCAGCTATTATTGAGCCACTTTCCGGGCTTTTGGGGCCCCACCACAGTGGTGAAACACCAGAGCCAGTTCGCAAGTGTGACTCTTGCGACCCTGGTAGTTCCACCACTGGGTCAATGCACTCCCCACCCTGCAGCCACTTGGGCCAGGGAATGTCATGCTCGCTTATGCTTGGCGGTCCACAGTGACAGCTTCCTGGTAGGATAGGGGTAGGATCCAAATATGCTTGAGTCTATCAATGGCAATGGGCAAACAATGATCTGGTATTGATGTTTTCAGTGCCTGATAAGGTCCAAGATTTCAGGAGCTAAGGTTAGTGTTAAAGCCGAAGTCCAAAAAAAAAAATATCTTTGGTCAGTCAGTTGCGAATAATAGATTAATGTACCTCTGTCAGCACTGTGTGTTGCAATCAGGTCCTCCTTGCCCATCTTTTGTTAAGCTCCTTTCCGAGCACTAGTTTAACGGGTTTGATTTGCCTTGGGGATCTGCAAGATTCCTCACCGCACCCTCTGTAGTTCTTCAGCTGCAACTGCTTACATAAAGTACAGCAGCGTGGGATTTAAGCTGGCCATACACGAGTAGAATTTAATTTGAAGTTTTCCCTTTAAGAGTGTTCGTTTGAAGGTCTGATCATTAGTGAGGTCAAATCGATGTTTTTGACTGCAGTGACATGAATATTCGAAGGAGCAGGATGGAAAATCTTTATCAGAGAAACCAATTTCCAACCGAGTATGTGATTTTCATTCACTCCAAAATCAAATTTTAAAAGCAAACTAGATTTTGAAGTACTTTGGAATGACATTTACCAAGTCACCAAATGTACTAAGAATTTTCATTTTTTGCCTTCCCTGTTTCATCCCCCATCTTTCCCTGCCTCTGGCCACCTTTCACCCATTTTTATCCACAGCCACATGTGTTTGTGAGAGATGTAGTTAAATTAGTAAGGGAAGATGTCGGGATAAAAGTGTGCCCCTGCATTAAATCCTCCCACCAGCTCCAGAGGATTTAAAATAAATCTGCACATAACCAAGACCTCAAAGAAATGGAATACAGCATATCTCAGAAAGTGTCCAATGGGAAAAAGAATGCGTTGATTGGGAAACATATTGTAATGATTCAGTCACAGGAGAAATCGATCCTGGAATTGGGCTTGAGTGTTAGGATTTAAATAGGATAAAATATTCAGTACAATAGATTTCTGCAAAGGCCACTTCTTCAACCAAAGGAAGCCTATAATAGTAGAGGCAATACATTTACCTATCCAGTGGCCTTCCAGTGACAGGGTCACTTTAAGGGTTAAATGCCAGATCTGGGTTGCTATCAAACCATTCACTACAACCAGTTTCTGAAAGATGCAATATTATGATTGAAATTATAGTTATAAGTAAAAGTATATTGTAATGTGTATTCTCAGCATTGTACAATCTGCTTCCCCAATGACACCTATGTGATTTGTCACACATCAGCCAATGGGCAGCAATACATGACTAGAGAAATGCCATTATTGTCTATGAAAAATGCATAAAAACGCATCAAATACCCATAAAAAAAAAAAAAAAGAACAAAAAATGCTTGAAAATGTAGATGCACAAGTGTGAACAAGGTTTACTAACAGCTATATAAAGGACTTTGAGAACCTTCTTCATTGGCTGATAGGATTATTTAGAATGGTCCTCAAGGGCATTAGGAGCTAATGATGTATATACACAACATGATTGATTAATATGAAAATCATTTGGTTAGAAGGGCTGCATTTTTCAGAAACTGCTTAGCCAGTAAATACTTTGATAGGAAGAAAATGATTACTGACATGCACCAAATTTTATGTTGGAAATATTCTATTCCCTTTGATTTAAGATGGCTATTTTCATGTAAGCAAAGGCAATCGTTCACATATTCTAAAGCAAACTTCCTTTATCGCATTTCAAACACTGGCTATTTAGCTAAAATAACCAACGCCAGCCAAACTCTCCATATAGAACGTAAACCAATGCCAGCCAAACTCTCCATATAGAACGTATAACAAAATACCCATAAACTCATTAAGTGTGGGTTGTATTTGAAAAAAAAAAAAAATCAAAAGGAATGTATTAATCAAAAAGTCATATTCCATTTCAATAGATTTTGTAAAACAGCAACAAACATTACAAACATACATTGACCTCTAAGGAGACAGCATACAGCATTACCTTGGCTGGCACATCCATGGCCTTTTCAAGCAATAGGACCAGGTCAGATGCCAGAGATGGAGGTACAGCACTCTGGCATACATTGGTGTGCAAGGTGAACATAGGCATGATGAGATTATTAAACGGTCAGCAGTCCAGGGATTTATAATGGGTACCAGGCAGCAGCTGCAGTTGTTCGTAGATTTTGAAACAGTTTAGCAATAGGACTCTTACTCAAATCTAATTATTGCACAAGCTACATAAACTCCACCCAACCCAACCCAGCCCATCCCTTTTTTTGGCACAAATTTAACATAACACTTATACAATCTATTTGATCTGGCCGTGACTATTTAGACTGATAGCTTGACAATGTTTTCTGTGTAGTACTTGGGGTAGAAATGAATGCCTGTATACGTATGCGTTATATTTGCTGTATGTGTCATGCTGCTTAGTTCTCCTCTTGCCCAGTTCTTTTTTTTTTTTGGCAATCAGATGACTTTCACAGTAATATCGGAAGGAGATTTATTTCTCAGTCCTACACAAGCAAACCATTGAGACATGATTTTTACAGCTCTGCCACCAGTAAATCAATTAAAGATTTTTTATTTTTTTTGTAAATACTATGCAGTACATACTGTGCTATGTTCCAAAATTGTCCTTGTGCTAATTTGAATAAAAGATTTAAAATTTTAGAAATGGGACTAAAGCCTAGTACACACGCAACGAATTTCCGCCGACCGGTCGTCCGTCTTTTGTCCAGAGTTGTGTTTTGTTGGTTGGAATGTGCCTAGACTGCACACGAATTTTCCCGCGCAACAAAATTCTACTTCAGAAGTGATGTCATGTGTTGGATTGCTTTGTATGTGTTCTTTTTTCTCTGAGCATGCCCAGTCTTGCTCATAAGATTTTTCCCTGTCGAAATCTGTACTGACTGCATGAAAATCGGCCGTGTTTTGACGGTGGACAAAAGTTTTATAGCCTGCACACCAGGATTTTTTCGGCCGAAAAGTCGGAGTCGGAAGCATCATACTAACAAGCTGAAAATCGGCAGATCGGTCGTCAGGCGAAAATTCCCGGCCGAATTTCGACGCGTGTGTACGAGGCTTAAATCATTTTGATTGTAATGCATCACGGCACTTTCCTTTAAGTCGAGTAAACTTGCCTTATGTATGGCTAAAATGGACAGATAAAGCAGATCACAATTTGGATATGTAAATCATTCTGTGACATCAAAACACATTACTATCAGTAGTAACTTCTATGAATCTTTAAAAAGTGTTGAAATTCATTAGCACCAGAGGGGTGTTCAGATTGCTTTTCCGGTCTCTTAGTTGGCTAAGTTGAACATTTGTGTTTTACCATATGTTAAACCAGCGGTCCCCAAACTTTTTGCCACCGGGGACCAGTATCGTGGTGCCAGGGGGTTGTGTGGGATGTGTGTGTTTGACGCGGGCGATTTGTTGGGGCAATGACTGGTGTGTTAGCACTTCAATCATCACATGGTTGATATGGGTTCAGGATGATTGAAGCACATTATTTCTATTATTATATTGTATTATAAAATGAAATAGTTCAACTTACCATATTGCAGAATCAGAAGGAGCTCCGAGTGTGCCACCTGCCACCAGATGCTGCGTGTCACTTGTTGCTGTCGCCTGCCACCAGATGCTGCATGTCACTTGCTGCCATAGTCCCCTGCCATCAGATGCTGCGTGTCCCTTGCGACGTCACCTGTCACCAGATGCTGCGTGTCACTTGCTGTTGTCGCTTGCCACCAGATGCTGTGTTTCACTTGCTGCTGTAGTCGCCTGCCACCAGATGCTGCGCGTCCCTTGCCGCCGTCACCTGTCACCAGATGCTGCATGCCACTTGCTGCCGTAGTTGCCTGCCACCAGATGCTGCGTGTCACTTGCTGCCATAGTCGCCTGCCACCAGATGCTGCGCGTCACTTGCTCCCATAGTCGCCTGCCACCAGATGCTGCGCATCACTTGCTTCCATAGTCGCCTGCCACCAGATGCTGCGCATCACTTGCTTCCATAGTCGCCTGCCACCAAATGCTGCATGTCACTTGTGTCGTAGTCGCCTGCCACCAGATGCTGCGTGTCACTTGCTGCCGTAGTTGCCTGCCACCAGATGCTGCGTGTCACTTGCTGCCATTGCCTGCCACCAGATGCAGTGTGTCACTTGCTGCCATCGCCTGCAACAAGATGCAGTGTGTCACTTGCTGCCGTCGCCTGCCACCAGATGCTGCATGTCACTTGCTGCTGTCGCCTGCCACCAGATGCTGCATGTCACTTGCTGCCATCGCCTGCCACCAGATGCTGCGTGTCACTTGCTCCTGTAGCTGCCTGCCACCAGATGCTGGGTGTCATTTGCTGCCGTAGTCGCCTGCGACCAGATGCTGGGTGTCACTTGCTGCCATAGTCACCTGCCTCCAGATGCTGCATGTCACTTGCTGCCATAGTCGCCTGCCACCAGATGTTGCGTGTCACTTGCTGCCGTCGCCTGCCACCAGATGTTGGGTGTCACTTGCTGCCGTAGTCGCCTGCCACCAGATGCTGTATGCCACTTGCTGCCGTAGTCGCCTGCCACCAGATTTGCTGCCATAGTCGCCTGCCACCAGATGCTGCATGTCACTTGCTGCCGTAGTCGCCTGCCACCAGATGCTGCATGTCACTTACTGCCACAGTTGCCTGCCACCAGATGTTGGGTGTCACTTGCTGCCGTAGTCGCCTGCCACCAGATGCTGTATGCCACTTGCTGCCATAGTCGCCTGCCACCAGATTTGCTGCCATAGTCGCCTGCCACTAGATGCTGCATGTCACTTGCTGCCGTAGTCGCCTGCCACCAGATGCTGCGTGTCACTTACTGCCGTAGTTGCCTGCCACCAGGTGCTGAGTGCCGCTTGCTGTCATCGCCTGCCACAAGATGCAGTGTGTCACTTGCCGCTGTCACCTGCCACCAGATGCTGTTTTTCACTTGCTGCTGTAGTCGCCTGCCACCAGATGCAGTGTGTCACTTGCCGCTGTCGCCTGCCACCAGATGCTGCATGTCATTTGCTGCCGTAGTCGCCTGCCACCAGATGCTGCGTGTCACTTGCTGCCGTAGTCGCCTGCCACCAGATACTGCATGTGACTTGCTGCCGTAGTCGCCTGCCACCAGATGCTGCGTGTCACTTGCTGGCGTCGCCTGCCAACAGATGCAGTGTGCCACTTGCTGCCGTCGCCTGCCACCAGATGCAGTGTGCCACTTGCTGCCGTAGTCGCCTGCCACCGGATGCTGCGTGTCACGTGCCGCCATCATCTGCCACCAGATGCATGTCACTTGCCGCCGTCGCCTACTACCAGATACAGCTCAAGCACCAGGATAGTGTAGCCTGCCAGCCCAAACACCAGATGCAGATTGTCTCTACAAGCTGGCATAAAAAATTCTTAAAGGTTTTCTGCAGTGGATACACTTTCATGTATCCTTCTTGCAGCCTCTACCCAGCAGTTTGGCATCCCTGTATTCAAAAGTGGGGAAGCGGGCACATGCACAGTTGCTATTCGGTCCTGACAGTAACAAGGCAGAGTAGCAGTTATGCGAGGCAGGCAGGCAGGGGGAGATGATGTCATCTCTCTGCTTGCCAGCTGCACCACTTTCAGTGCAGCTTTTGCAGCCTGGCTGCAAACAGGGCACAGATCAGTACCTGTCTGCGGCCCCGAGGGCCCCTGTGTTAAACCATTTGTGGACTGAAAGCAGATCTTCACTGCATCTGAGCACCACAAACCAACGCTATTTAATTAATTTGTAACATTCAAAGCAAACTCCCCCATCCATGTCCCCATGCCTTATGTTGCTGAGAAATCACTTTGAAAAAAAAAACCCTAGCATTTTTGTCTGTGGCCATCTTGAGTAAGGGCAAATAATTCATATAGCATTTACTTCCTGGAATCCATCTGCTTTTAGCTCAAGCCTATATGAAGGAGAGTGTACTCAGCTGAGAACGCTCCTCCTCCCTTCCTGAAAGCTCCTGGGATGTATGAAATAATTTACCTTGGCAAGAAACCAGGAAGTACCTGAAGAAATGTAAAAAAAAAAAAAAAAAGTTTAAAACAAGTAAATATGATATGCTTTCCTAACCATTTACTAATACTAGCACCATGAGGATTAAAAATTGTTGATTGGGAGAGTGAAGGTCCACTTTAGGATGTACACTATACAACCTGAAGAAGTTTTATCTAAATAATTAGTGCTTATGAGAAATGGCTCTTCCCCCCAATCAACTCTCCACTCCCTTTTTTTCTGTGCTCTCAGACAGCTTTAAAAATTCAGCACTTCGAACAGATGTAGGGAAGAGAAGACTGTAGATACACAGGTACAACTTATGTAGGAGGATTTGTTTCATCTCTGTATCCCCTGAGGCCAGTCCCTTCACTGAGTATATGGAATGGTTTACAACCACCGTAAAGGACGGAAAAAAATTTCAATAAAAAAAAACAATAAACACAAAATGTGAGAATAATTGTTTATTAAAAAAAGAATAGCGCGCAAATGCAAAAGAAATTACTACCAAATCTGAAGACAATCCATAAATAAAAATGGGGGTTTGGTCCCACCATATGGCCATATTGTGCTCAAGCCCACTACTGCATCAAAGTACCCCATTATCAGTGGGTCCTACACTATCCATGAAAAAGAGATGAATCAAGCCTTTCTAACCCTTGGAGATAATACTCCTTGCTGGGAGAGATGTGCAAATGCACCACAGGGGACTCCTCCTATATCCACTTGATGGTGGACACTGATTGAGTACAGGTGTGTGTGGGGGGGTGGGGAGGGTTGCTCAACCTCGATAGTCTGGTCAGACCGAATACATAATAAACAGGCAAAAAATTTTTGGGGGAGCATACCCATGTATTTCCAAAGCTGCTGCAGCTATGAACCAAAAGACATGTATATTAAAAAAGAATAGCGCGCAAATGCAAAAGAAATTACTACCAAATCTGAAGAGAGTCCATAAATAAAAATGGGGGTTTGGTCCCACCATATGGCCATATCGTGCTCAAGCCCACTACTGCGTCAAAGTACCCCATCAAGGAGTATTATCTCCAAGGGTTAGAAAGGCTGGATTCATCTCTTTTTCATGGATAGTGTAGGACCCACTGATAATGGGGTACTTTGACGCAGTAGTGGGCTTGAGCACGATATGGCCATATGGTGGGACCAAACCCCCATTTTTATTTATGGATTGTCTTCAGATTTGATAGTAATTTCTTTTGCATTTGCGCGCTATTCTTTTTTAATATACATGTCTTTTGGTTCATAGCTGCAGCAGCTTTAGAAATACATGGGTATGCTCCCCCAAAAATTTTTTGCCTGTTTATTTTGAGAATAATTGTTTATTTGTTAAAAACCTCACCATGCTTTGTAATAGACATGCAATTTGTGTCAATATAAATAGGACAAGTTGGAGAGTAAAATGTACACTTTTGCTCTTTTTTCCTATAGATGACATAGAAAGTCATTTTTGCAAGACAACATGGCCAAGAGAAAACCTTGCTTGTGCCATAAAACAACAATATATGATTACTTTTATCTTAACCACTTCAATACCGGGCACTTTCCCCCCTTCCCGCCCAGGCCAATTTTAAAGCTATTAGCGCTGTTGCATTTTGAATGACAATTGCGTGGTCATGCAACACTGTACCTAGACCAAATTTATGTCATTTTTTTCCCACAAATAGAGCTTTCTTTTGATGGTATTTGATCACTGCAAGGATTTTTTTTTTTGCTACACAAAAAAAAAAGACCAAAAAGTTTGAAAAAAAAAAAAAGTTTTTGTTTAGGTTATTAAATTTTGTAAATAGACAAGTTTTTTCCTGCACTGATGAGGCCGCACTGACAGGCACTGATGAGGAGGCACTAATATGCAGCACTGATGGGCACTGATAGCTGGCACTGATAGGTAGAACTGATATGCAGCATTAGTGGGCACTGATAGGCGGTACTGGTGGGCATTAACGGGCACTGGTGGGCAGCACTGATAGATGGCATGGGGTGCAGCACTGATGGTGAGGGCACTACTGGCAGGCTCCCTGAGCCCTGATTGCCATCCCTGGTGGCCATCCCTAGGGTCATGGGTGGGCATCCCTAATGGTTCTAGTGGCACCCCCAAGGGTCTGCACTGGTAATCAATGCTCCGATTACCAGCACAGACCCCCGTCAGGAGAGCCGCAGATCGGCTCTCCTCTACACGTGCCTGTGAGGCACGAACTGAGGAAAGCCGATCAAAGGCTCTTCCTGTTTACTATGTGACCAGCTGTGATTGGATACAGCTGGTCACATGGTAAAGAGCCTACATCAGTAGGCTCTTTACCAAGATCGGAGATGCAGTGTGTCAGAGTGACACACCGCAGCACTGATCGCCACTCTGCGCGCCCCCCGGGGGCGCGCAGAGCACATTATCCTACCGCCGTCATATGACTTCCGGTCAGGATAATGTAACCACCTTCCCACCGTCAATTGCCTATAGGGCGGGCGGGAAGTGATTAAGTAGGAACTTCGTCCTGGCATTATTTGCCTCCTTCCACTGCTCTCCCGTGCTGCCATCTTTAAACCAGGTATTTGAGACCTGTGGCAATTGTGCAAACACACAGGAGATTCAGCACATGTACCCAGATGCTGCTTGTTTCTGGTACAGTATTTGGGACCTTGCAGAAAGCTGCAGCATCTGTGCATACACACAGAATCTTGCGGTGCGCCTGCATCCCTGAATAAAACACGGCTTTCTGGGACGTACCTGCAACAATCTCAGGAGTCATCGGGCCATCCCTACGCTGCAGCACAAAAAATAAAACCACCACACACACAACACTTTTGTTCAATAAATATTAAAACGTTTTCTAATCCAGTAGGAGGGAGGAATAAGAAAAGATATCATAATAGTAAAAAGTAATAAAGATATCATCAGACTTTTAGGCCCATAGATGCAGCAGCTGAGGGTTCAATGACAGACTCTGGTGCCTGTGTGTTTGTGGAATTAAAAAGTGGTTGTAAAGTCTCTTTTTTTTTTTTAAATAACAAAGATGTTATACTTACCTGCTTTGTGCAATGGTTATTTATATATATATATATATATATATATATATATATATATACACACACACACATATACACACATACATACACATACATACACACACACACACACAGTCAGGTCCAAAAATACTGTAAATGAAACAAACAATATGTGCTTTAATTGCAGACTTTCAGCTTTAATTTGAGGGTATTTACAGTATATCCAAATCAGGTGAATGGTGTAGGAATTACAACAGTTTGTGTATGTGCCTCCCACTTTTTAAGGGACCAAAAGTAATGGGACAGATCTTGGTTGCAAATCCTTTGCAGTCAATTACAGCCTGAAGTCTGGAACGCATAGATATCACCAGACGCTGGGTTTCATCCCTGGTGATGCTCTGCCAGGCCTCTACTGCAACTGTCTTCAGTTCCTGCTTGTTCTTGTGGCATTTTCCCTTCAGTTTTGTCTTCAGCAAGTGAAATACATGCTCAATCGAATTCAGGTCAGGTGATTGACTTGGCAATTGCATAACATTCCACTTCTTTCCCTTAAAAAACTCTTTGGTTGCTTTCGCAGTATGCTTTGCTTCATTGTCCATCTGCACTGTGAAGCGCCGTCCAATGAGTTCTGAAGCATTTGGCTGAATATGACCAGATAATATTGTCAGAAACACTTCAGAATTCATAATTTATGTTCAGAATTCATCCTGCTGCTTTTGTCAGCAGTCACATCATCAATAAATACAAGAGATCCAGTTCCATTGGCAGCCATACGTGCCCACGCCATGACACTACCACCACCATACTTCACTGATGAGGTGCTATGCTTTGGATCATGAGAAGTTCCTTTCCTTCACCATACTCTTCTCTTCCCATCACTCTGGTACAAGTTGATCTTGGTCTCATCTGTCCATAGGATGTTGTTCCAGAACTGTGAAGGCTTTTTTAGATGTTGTTTGGCAAACTCTAATCTGGCCTTCCTATTTTTGAGGCTCACCAATGGTTTACATCTTGTGGTGAACCCTCTGTATTCACTCTGGTGAAGTCTTCTCTTGATTGTTGACTTTGACACACATACACCTACCTCCTGGAGAGTGTTCTTGATCTGGCCAACTATTGTGAAGGGTGTTTTCTTCACCAGAGAAAAAATTCTTCGGTCATCCACCACAGTTGTTTTCCGTGGTCTTCCGAGTCTTTTGGTGTTGCTGAGCTCACCGTTGCATTCTTTCTTTTTAAGGATGTTCCAAACAGTTAATTTGGCCACACCTAATGTTTTTGCTATCTTTCTGATGGGTTTGTTTTGTTTTTCAGCCTAATGATGGCTTGCTTCACTGACAGAGACAGCTCTTTGGATCTCATATTGAGAGTTGACAGTAACAGATTCCAAATGCAAATAGCACACTTGAAATGAACTCTGGACCTTTTATCTGCTCCTTGTAAATGGGATAATGAGGGAATAGCACACACCTGGCCATGGAACAGCTGAGCAGCTAGTTGTCCCATTACTTTTGGTTCCTTAAAAAGTGGGAGGCACATATACAAACTGTTGTAATTCCTACACCTTTCACCTGATTTGGATGTAAATACCCTCAAATTAAAGCTGAAAGTCTGCAGTTAAAGCACATCTTGTTTGTTCCATTTCAAATCCATTGTGGTGGTGTATAGAGCCAAAAAGATTGGAATTGTGTCTGTCCCAATATTTATGGACCTGACTGATTATAATATATATATATATATATATATATATATATATATATATATATATATATATATATATATATTCTCTTAAGTAGCAGAGGGGGTTATTAATCAGTTTCAGCTTTTTTGGCGTTATTTAAATTAACAGGGGCATTAGATGAGCAACAATGAAACAACCTCCAAAACAGAATGGTTTTACAGGTGGAGGGCACTGACATTTTTTTCCCTACTCATGTTTTCAGACTGTTTTTTACTAGTTTTGCATTTGACTAGGGTCAGTGTCACTACTGGTAGCATGAGGCAATACCTGAATCCTATAGAGGTTACACAGGCATTCCAACTCCTCCAGGATGACACATCAATACGTGCCATTGCCAGAAGGTTTGCTGTGTCTCCCAGCACAGTCTCAAGAGCATGGAGGGGATTCCAGAAGACAGGCAGTTACTATAGGAGAGCTAGACAGGGCCGTAGAAGGTCCTTAACCCATCAACAGGACCAGTATCTGCTCCTTTGCCAAGGAGGAACAGGATGCACACTGCCAGAGCCTTACCAAATGACCTCTAGAAGGCCACTGGTGTGAATGTCTCTGACCAAACAATCAGAAACAGACTTCATGAGGGTGGCTTGAGGGCTCAACCTCCTCTAGTGGGCCCTGTGCTCACTGCCCTACACCATGGAGTTTGAATGGCATTTGCCATTGAACACTAGAATTGGCAGGTCCGCCACTGGCGCCCTGTGCTTTTCACAGATGAGAGCAGGTTCACCCTGAGCACATGTGACAGACGTGAAAGGGTCTGGAGAAGCTGTGGAGAACATTATGCTGCCTGTAACATTGTTCAGCATGACCAGTTTGGTGATGGGTCAGTGATGGTCTGGAGAATCAACCATGGAGGGACGCACAGACCTCTACAGGCTAGACATTGGCACCCTGACTGCCATTAGGTATTGGGATAAAATCTTTGGACCCATTGTCAGACCCTACGCTGGTACAGTGGGTCCTGGGTTTCTCCTGGTGCATGCAATGCCCAGTCTCATGTGGCGAGAGTATGCAGCCAGTTCCTGGAGAATGAAGGAATTGATACCATTAAATGGCCCTCATGCTTGCCTGACCTAAATCCAGTGTTGCCAACCCCCCGGAGGGAAATTTACTGGCAGAACGTCCAAAATTTACGGACGGCACCAATTTTTTACTGACATGGAAAAAATGTACATAAACAGGCTTTTTTCAGTGCTAAACCGTGCAGATATCAATACTTGAACTATAAACATGTAGATAGTGCTATTAGCAATGTGTTTAGGTTAAACAAAAGTCAAAAAATATATTTCTCCATTTACATGAATATCAGGTTAATCTAACCCAGCCAGCACAGCGTTCCCCCATATATCAGAGTGTGCAGGATTCCCCTTACAGTGACATAAAGAGGAATGCTGCAGATCTTGATTTAAGGGGGAACTCTGATTTAAGTGGGTGCTCTGGTGACCAGAAACCGCCTTATATCAGAGTCCACTGCATTGCCCTTTACATCAGAGTTCCCTTTTATATCAGGGTCCGCAGAGTTCCCCCTTCGCACTGTAAGGGGAGAATCCTGCAGACTGATGTAAAGGGGAACGCAAGGAACTCTGATGTGGGGGGCAATCTGGTGACCAGAGACCACCTTCCACAGAGTGAATACATTAAGATATGGGGGGGTTACTAATATAGAGGGTTCTTTATATCCGTGCCCCCTTACATCAGTGACCCCCCCATCAGACTGGTCTGGCGGCGCTGTCACTGACCTCCTCTCAGGTGCACTGTGCAGGGCTCAGTCAGACGGCTCTGGTCTCCACTCCGCAGGCCCCACACATCTGACTTCTCCCGTGACCCCATCCCAGCAGCGCTCTCACTCTTGACTCCTCTCCAGAGTCCAGACTCCCCTGCAGACATGATAAAAGACAAGAGATGGTTAGAGACTGCGGACATGGTACAGGAGGTGGTCAGAGACTGCGGACATGGTACAGGGGGGTGGTCAGAGACTGCGGACATGGTACAGGGGGGTGGTCAGAGACTGCGGACATGGTACAGGGGGGTGGTCAGAGACTGCGGACATGGTACAGGGGGGTGGTCATAGACTGCGGACATGGTACAGGAGGTGGTCAGAGACTGCGGACATGGAACAGGAGGTGGTCAGAGACTGCGGACATGGAACAGGAGGTGGTCAGAGACTGCGGACATGGTACAAAAGGTGGTCAGAGACTGCGGACATGGAACAGGAGGTGGTCAGAGACTGCGGACATGGTACAGGGGGGTGGTCAGAGACTGCGGACATGGTACAGGAGGTGGTCAGAGACTGCAGACATGGTACAGGAGGTGGTCAGAGACTGCAGACATGGAACAGGAGGTGGTCAGAGACTGCGGACATGGTACAGGGGGGTGGTCAGAGACTGCGGACATGGAACAGGAGGTGGTCAGAGACTGCGGACATGGAACAGGAGGTGGTCAGAGACTACGGACATGGTACAGGGGGGTGGTCAGAGACTGCGGACATGGTACAGGGGGGTGGTCAGAGACTGCGGACATTGAACAGGAGGTGGTCAGAGACTGCGGACGTGGTACAGGGGGGTGGTCAGAGACTGCGGACATTGAACAGGAGGTGGTCAGAGACTGCGGACATGGAACAGGAGGTGGTCAGAGATTGCGGACATGGAACAGGAGGTGGTCAGAGATTGCGGACATGGTACAGGGGGGTGGTCAGAGACTGCGGACATGGAACAGGAGGTGGTCAGAGACTGCGGACATGGTACAGGGGGGTGGTCAGAGACTGCGGACATTGAACAGGAGGTGGTCAGAGACTGCGGACATGGAACAGGAGGTGGTCAGAGACTGCGGACATGGAACAGGAGGTGGTCAGAGACTGCGGACATGGTACAGGGGGGTGGTCAGAGACTGCGGACATGGTACAGGGGGGTGGTCAGAGACTGCGGACATTGAACAGGAGGTGGTCAGAGACTGCGGACGTGGTACAGGGGGGTGGTCAGAGACTGCGGACATTGAACAGGAGGTGGTCAGAGACTGCGGACATGGAACAGGAGGTGGTCAGAGATTGCGGACATGGAACAGGAGGTGGTCAGAGATTGCGGACATGGTACAGGGGGGTGGTCAGAGACTGCGGACATGGAACAGGAGGTGGTCAGAGACTGCGGACATGGTACAGGGGGGTGGTCAGAGACTGCGGACATTGAACAGGAGGTGGTCAGAGACTGCGGACATGGAACAGGAGGTGGTCAGAGACTGCGGACATGGTACAGGGGGGTGGTCAGAGACTGCGGACATGGTACAGGGGGGTGGTCAGAGACTGCGGACATGGTACAGGGGGGTGGTCAGAGACTGCGGACATGGTACAGGGGGGTGGTCAGAGACTGCGGACATGGTACAGGGGGGTGGTCAGAGACTGCGGACATGGTACAGGGGGGTGGTCAGAGACTGCGGGACCCAGCTTACTCTATTAATACTAGATAGCCTCATTGGGGATGGAATGTTAGCACTGGATAGCCCCCTGGGATCACAATTAAGAGTAAAGTGCTTGTCCCACGATCAGATGATCAGACAGACTCACAAAAAGTACCGAATCTGACTGGCACACAGCAGTGGAGACTAGAGGAAGAGGACAATAACACAACACAAGCACTGATTTGGCAATGGCAACACTGTCCAGACCGCTCTGAGTCTCTGACTCCTTCCACAGCATGACACCACTCACAGGGCTCCAGAGTCCAGCTTCTCCATTGCATGATTTTCATCAACTCCCGCTCGGCTCCGAGTCCTGCCTCCTGGCGTGGCGCCATGACATCATCATTTGCCTCCTGTGACTGTCCTGAGTCCCGACCAGTAAGCGCGCCGTACAGCCTCTGCCAGTCCCGCCCCCAGAGCTTGGGCCCTGCAGCATCGGAATCGATCGGATAATGAGATGATCATCTCGGGCATCTCCGGAACTGCGCATGCGCAGTTCCGAGGTGAGCCGGTCACAGCTATTTTTACTGGCACTTTTCTCCTGCTACGGGCATTCACGGGCAGGAGAAAAGTGCCCTGTTTTTGCGGGCTGTCCGTAAATATACGGACGGTTGGCAACACTGCCTAAATCCAATACAACACCTCTGGGACATTATGTTTTGGTCCATCTGAGGCCACCAGGTTGCATCTCAGTCTGTTCAGTAGCTCAGTGATCCAGATCTGGGAGGTAATACCCCAGGACAACAGCCGTCATTTCAAAAGGATCCTGCCCCAATGTTGTCAGGCATGCATACAAGCACATGGGGAACATACTACCGAGTATCATTTTGAGTTGCTGCAATGAACTCTCAGCAAAATAGACTAGCCTGCTGCATAATTTTTTCACTTTGATTTTTGGAGTGTCTTTGAATTCAGCCCTCTGTAGTTTGATCATTTTCATTTCCATCAAACAATGTGGCATCCTTTTGATCCTAACACATTACCCAGTCCATATCAGTAAAGATATCCAGCATATTTTTCCCCATTGAGATCTGATGTGTTTTCAAAGTGTTCCTTTAATTCTTTTGAGCAGTGTGTGTGTGTGTGTGTGTATATATATATATATATATATATATATATATATATATATGTGTGTGTGTGTGTGTGTGTGTGTATATACACACACACACACACACACACACACACACACACACACACACACACACACACACACACACACACACACACACACACACACACACAACCTGTTTCTATACTTTTTGAAAGAACATTTTTATTCATGGGTTGTCTGGATCTGTTTAGTGGAGAAAAAAGCCTCAGAATATACAGTATTCAACTCTGTTATATTTAGTATGAATAACAAAGGTTCAGTATCAAAGGTTCAGTACTAAATCATATCAGTCAAATTATTTTAAAGCTTAAAGTATATGTGGCTGGTTTTACACACACAGGACGGATAACTTACATGTTTCCAAAGCTCAGAATGATTTTTCACTATTATGAACGAACAAGCAACACTGATTGGGCTTCAAAAGAGGGTGGAGCTACAGCTAGCATACAGAGGTGTTTTAAGGAACAATGGCGCCACCAGTCAGAATTGGACCAAGTCACATAAATGTAAAAAAATGAATGATAATTCTTCCTTTAACTGTAGATACAGCTATGTTGATAGAATGTTGAGTTGATAACCATATATATTTTTGATACTATATACTTTTCACTTGTTCACTTATGCACTTTATATTTATGATTCATATTTAATCAGCTGCACAGATTGCACTTCAACGTGGGAAGAATTACATGCATTTTATATAATCAATGGTTAACATTTTTTCAAAAGATATTTGCCAATATCAATTGTATGAGCACAAGGTTAATACTAGGCACTGAACAATTAATTAATGCGGTAGTATGCTTAGCAGTAGCAGAACCTCTAATATTCCCTCATGTATAAATAGGTTTTAGGTGTATTGTACTTTAGAATTTGCTTTTGTTTCATGGGTATTTTAAAGTTACTGACAGTAGCACTATATACAGCAAACAGATTTGTGAAAGAGGCTATCACCTCGAAATGCACTGCCATAGTAGCAAGGAACCCATAGAGTGGGCACTTTCTTGCCCAGGTGCGCTTTGCCAACAGAAGATGCTGGCTCACTGAGCCCCTCTGCCTGAGGCCAAGGGGCAGCTGAAAGATCAAATTCTCTGTGGCTGCTGACCAATGAGAGTGGGCTTGTACTACTGGACCTTAAGGCTATGGTGAAAGCGCCTCCTCCTTTTACCCTAATAGGATTTTTGTACTTCCCATAAAATCCTTTTATTTATTGTTTTTGAGTCTGGGGACACAGGAACTCAAACACTTTGTTTATACCGCTGCGTAGAGCAGGATTAACCACTGGCAAAAAAAAAAAATTGTAGGTCAGCCCAGCATAATCACAATCCAAAATCCAGCGCCTACTAAATGGTGATGGCAAAAATTACCAGTGCCCAAGTACGAAGCTGCTATGAAAAAATTCCCCTTGGGAAGGAGAAACAGACAACAAATTTCCACAGTAAGATATATTCAAGCACTAGCAGGAACAGGCTAAAAAGATAGTCATCCACTGGAAATCCTGGTCATAAAACACTTTGAAGAGACTTCTCAAATAAAAACAACTATGTTTATTGGAGGAAAAAAATGTGTAGAAGTACCAAGTCAAAAGTACAATGCAATAAATTGCAAAATTAATTGGTGTGATTGAAGTTACAAGAAAGGTTGATACCTTAAAAATAAACCCTCCTCCGTTCTCTGTGATGTAGTCTGCATTGATGGCCACAGCATAAAGATAGAATGAGCAATTGAAGACTCTCATTGGGTGGGGTGTCAATCCAAATGGAGAGACCCGATCCGGCCAGTGACACTGTCCACTGGCTGGATCGGGTCGCTCCATTTGGATCGACGCCCCACCCTGTGAGAGCCTTCAAGTGCTTGTTCCATCTTTATGCTGTGGCCATCAATGCAGACTACATCACAGAGAACAGGGCGGGGGGGGGGGGGGTTATTTTTAAGGTATCAACCTTTCTTGTAACTTCAATTACACCAATTCATTTTGCAATTTATTGCATTGTACATTTGACTTGGTACTTCTACACATTTTTCTTCTCCACTAAACATGGTTGTTTTTATTTGAGAAGTCTCTTCAAAGTATTTTCTGACCAGGATTTCCAGTGGATGACTATCTTTTTAGCCTGTTCCTGTTAGCGCTTGAATATACAGTGGGTACGGAAAGTATTCAGACCCCCTTAAATTTTTCACTCTTTGTTATATTGCAGCCATTTGCTAAAATCATTTAGGTTCATTCTTCTTCCTCATGAATGTACACATAGCACCCCATACTGACAGAAAAACACAGAATTGTTGACATTGTTGCAGATTTATTAAAAAAGAAAAACTGAAATATCACATGGTCCTAAGTATTCAGACCCTTTGCTCAGTATTTAGTAGAAGCCCCCTTTTGATCTAATACAGCCAGGAGTCTTTTTGGGAAAGATGCAACAAGTCTTTCACACCTGGATTTGGGGATCCTCTGCCATTCCTCCTTGCAGATCCTCTCCAGTTCTGTCAGGTTGGATGGTAAACGTTGGTGGACAGCCATTTTTAGGTCTCTCCAGAGATGCTCAATTGGGTTTAAGTCAGGGCTCTGGCTGGGCCATTCAAGAACAGTCACGGAGTTGTTGTGAAGCCACTCCTTCGTTATTTTAGCTGTGTGCTTAGGGTCATTGTCTTGTTGGAAGGTAAACCTTTGGCCCAGTCTAAGGTCCAGAGCACTCTGGAGAAGGTTTTTGTCCAGGATATCCCTGTACTTGGCTGCATTCATCTTTCCCTTGATTGCAACCAGTCGTCCTGTCCCTGCAGCTGAAAAACACCCCCACAGCATGATGCTGCCACCACCATGCTTCACTGTTGGGACTGTATTGGACAGGTGATGAGCAGTGCCTGGTTTTCTCCACACATACCACTTAGAATTAAGGCCAAAAAGTTCTATTTTGGTCTCATCAGACCAGAGAATCTTATTTCTCACCATCTTGGAGTCCTTCAGGTGTTTTTTAGCAAACTCCATGCAGGCTTTCATGTGTCTTACACTGAGGAGAGGCTTCCGTCGGGCCACTCTGCCATAAAGCCCCGACTGGTGGAGGGCTGCAGTGATGGTTGACTTTCTACAACTTTCTCCCATCTCCTGACTGCATCTCTGGAGCTCAGCCACAGTGATCTTTGGGTTCTTCTTTACCTCTCTCACCAAGGCTCTTTTCCCCCGATAGCTCAGTTTGGCCGGACGGCCAGCTCTAGGAAGGGTTCTGGTCGTCCCAAACATCTTCCATTTGAGGATTATGGAGGCCACTGTGCTCTTAGGAACCTTAAGTGCAGCAGAAATCCTTTTGTAACCTTGGCCAGCTCTGGAGACAAGCTCAGAGACAATTCTGTCTCTGAGCTCTTCAGGCAGTTCCTTTGACCTCATGATTCTCATTTGCTCTGACATGCATTGTGATCTGGAAGGTCTTATATAGACAGGTGTGTGGCTTTCCTAATCAAGTCCAATCAGTATAATCAAACACAGCTGGACTCAAATGAAGGTGTAGAACCATCTCAAGGATGATCGGAAGAAATGGAAAGCACCTGAGTTAAATATATGAGTGTCACAGCAAAGGGTCTGAATACTTAGGACCATGTGATATTTCTGTTTTTCTTTTTTAATAAATCTGCAACAATGTCAACAATTCTGTGTTTTTCTGTCAGTATGGGGTGCTATGTGTACATTCATGAGGAAGAAGAATGAACTTAAATGATTTTAGCAAATGGCTGCAATATAACAAAGAGTGAAAAATTTAAGGGGGGTCTGAATACTTTCCGTACCCACTGTTTCTTACTGTGGAATTCAGCCCAGTATAACCCTACCTACTCCCAGTATGCTTCAAGTTTTGAAATAAGTGCTGCCAAGAGCATGATAATAAAAAAAACAGAGGGGTGGGGCACAGGTGTCCAAGAAAATAAGTTTACAGTGGGTACAAAAATCCAATTTGCTTTCTCATCCATTGAGGGACACAGTAAGTCAGACTATCATGACGTGCAAACAAAATGGGAATAGGCCCACAAACAAGAACAGAAGGGACTGCCTGCAGTTCAAAGAGCTGACTAAAAGAACTTTGATGCAAAGCTGGCATCAGATGAGGTATGAATATCCACCTGTTAAAACTCTGAGAACATGTAAACAGAAGACCAGAAGGCAGTCTTGCAAATCTGGAAGCCAAAAGGCACTTACGAATTTAGCAGAGTGCACCTTGACAGTAAAAAGTTGCATCCAATTCTTGAGACAAATTCCTGAATAATGGTCGGTCTTACAGGAACTATTAAGAATATAAGAGTCTTTTTGTAGATAGCAGTGGCTACTAGATAAAACTCTCACACTTAAACTACATGCAGGAAATAGAGGGAGATCTCCTTTCAAAGAACTGGAGTTGGAAAGAAGAACTGTCCTGGTTGAAGTGAAATGCTGAAACTATCTTGGGCAGGAAGCAAGTTCTGGGCCTCAACACCACCTTGTCTTTGTGCAAGACCAAAAGGGTTCTTTATGGGATAAGACGTTGTCCAGATTCTCATATCAGAGTGATATTGGCAACCAGAAACACCACCTTATGGATAGCAGTGAGAAAAAATGTCCCTTATAGGTTCAAAGGGTGGTTTTTAATGTGCTAAAAAAAAAAAAAAACAAAAAAAAAAAAAACAATTCAGATGTCATGGAAGTCACAGGGGAGCAAAAAGGGTTCAGGTAAATAGAAGACACAACACTATGTACAAAAGTCTTGACTACATATATGGTATGTGATAGGACATAAGTCCCAGCGGTCTCTGGAACCAGGTTGCAAGACCAGAGTCCTAATGAATAAAATAGTGTAACACTACCTAAACAACTAAATTATGTGCTCAAATCAAAATTACTTTGACAAAACAAATACATGTGACTAACAAATCTTTAATTAGTTGGCTTCTCTCCATATTCCAAAGCAGATGTGATAAAAGTCCAAACATCATATAATTAATTTAAGAAATAGTGCAAGAAAAATCTTCAATTATGAACAGTGCCAACAAGCTTCTGTGAACGTGCTCCACCCAGCGATAGAGTACGCCCACCTCTGTACTGGACCCCAGAGCTTCCTCAGGTCGTCAGGAATGGTTTTCCATAATCGGTAAATCACTCCAATCTTCCAGGATCACAATGCGATACAAGGGGGGGGGGGGGGGGGAGCCTAAAAAGAAAAGAAAACAAAAAGCAGCAACTATTTCTAATGATTGGTGAGGTGCAATAGAATGTATTTTTGCTTTTGGTTTAACTTTTTTTTCTTAAGCAGTATTAAACTGCCCCCCCCCCCCTAAAAAAAAATCTATATTATTATTATAATTATTACTACTATATATATATATATAAATAAAATAAAATATAATAATAATTGGGCCCCCTGCAGTATTATGCCATAATGTGCTAAAATGCACCCCATACTTGCACATTATGACAGACTTAACTGCACATGGACCCCTCCAGCACATCGCTGTTACAGCTCCCCAGCGCTTCTATCTTAACCCAGTCTTCCTTTCAGGTTTGCGGGCTCCCGCTGTATAAGGGGCCACAATTACATCACTCCTACACGCGAGAGCCCCAGCACAGAGCTCTGAAGGTATGGCTCTTGTATGCTGTGCCTTCAGAGCACATTTGCCGGTGATGTCACCAGCTGCATATCGCCTAAAAAGTGCAAGTTGAATATTTTACTGAACTGATAGGTAAGCCATATTACAGGTTTACCTGTATGTACAAGTTAAAAAGTGGACTTTACTTCCAATTTAAAGTGGAAACATGGCGACTTACCAGAAGACCTGAAGAAAATATGTCCATCATCCTATGACAAAAAAAAAAACCGAAACCATCCTGGGAGAAGGAGGGGCATTCAGGGTTGGCTTACAATTATTTTGATCACCAGTATGCAATCCCCCGGTGGGTGGCAGTATAATCAAACAGTAAATCATTTCCTGCATCCATCAATGCATGAGTAAGAAAACCGACCGTTAGACTTACTGGTAACAGTGTTTCTACGAACCTTCAGGACGGCAACACATGACAGATGAGAGGCTCCACCCTACAGGAAACACAATCAGTTCACAGCTGTTAATAGGCCCCACCCTTCCCCTTGTCACTCAGTTGTAAAAAAGTAATTCTCCTAACACAAGGGGTATACATTCACTTGGGTACTCACCACCTATTGTTTACATTATTTCCTCACCCTTTTAACTGGGTGGGAAGTAGGCCTGCCGTACTGGAAGGTTTGTAGAAACACTGTTACCAGTAAGTCTAAAGGTCAGTTTTCTCCCTTCCAGGATGGCAACACATGAGAGGATAATCAAGTAACCACAGGCCTACCTTAGGGTGGAACCACTGCCTGCAAAATCTTCCTGCCAAATGCCAGGCGAGCAGCGCGTTTTAACTCCACTCCATTATGAGTGATGAAGATATCTTGGATCAAGAGGCTAAATCAGCAGATTTGCCCCTCCAAAGTCTCTGCTTTCTCTTCTTCGGATGCCGGACCTATGTGGAGTGGAAACTTAAAGATGAAATTAAGAAAACCTGTGAAATCAGTAGGTTAGCAAGATTGTGAAAAATAGTTGGTGCGCTAAAATAAGATGTGACCCAAATCAATATGTTGATAAGGAACGCAAATAGGGATACATAAATTATATATCTTATGTGTACAAAATTTCAAACTCAATGTCCATCAATTATAAATAATATTCTGTGACAATTCCCTGATAAATTCTGTGCTGAAATTCAATTGAAATAAACATCCACGTGAAACGATCCCACCACCAGCAGGTTTAACTTCTTACCAGATATATGGATATAAATGGCATAGCTAATCCTCATGAACCGAGATGAATTATGTTCCCAATCACCATCACTCGGCGTGCAAACACACTCCAAAGCCTCTTAGCAGATGCAAATTGTACTGGGCATTGGAAGTAGGCTTTCCTCATTTTGGATATGGTTATGGGCTGACCATCGATCCTACGGTCCATGGATGGAGTATTGTTCTGTCTCTTAATTTGCTCCACGATTCGCATATGAAAAAAATTCAATGGGAACCGCAATGGTGCATTACCCCCGATTTATTGAATAAAATATGGCAATTGCACTTACATGTATCCAGATGTAGATTAGCAAATTGAAAAGAGCCTGTGGAAAACTTCACGTCCGGCTGCAGCACGGACGGATGACGCGAGTGGCGGCGCGACACGCCTCCTCTCTGACGAGAATTCTTCCGAGATAGGAGGGATGTGCGCGCCGCCACACTCGTCCTTAAATACCTCCTATTCTGCATAGATACTTCCGGTGTCCGCAGAGGACTGCAGGAAGTACATAAAGCTGATATAAAAACTGGTGGAATACTTAAAAACAAAAAAACGGACTTTATTTAATTTATTGCTTTAAAATTTAGGGTTAACTTAATAAGTCAACCTATTTTAGATATTAAAATCATAAAATTCAAAAATATTCGATGGCACATATTAAAAAAAAAAACGGGAAACCGGAAATAACATTCACAAATGTCTCCCTCTGGAGACATCATAAAACACGCAATACTGTGTATATACCATATGTGCAATAATAAATATTTCATCAATATAATCCTCTAAAATCACATATATTATTTAAAATACATAAAAAAAACTTTTTATATAATAAATATTTACAATAAAATATATAATCAAATTCAATACATAAATCATAAAATTGCAAATGTTTTAAAAGTATTCTCTTTGTTATTTGAGATCAAGGAAATTAAACTCCATTTAACTGTTATTTATATGAGCATTTATGTCCCATTCCACATTTATTCCTGCAGGTCGGTAGCACCTCAGCTCATATATCCAAAAAGTTTCCCTTCTGGATACTGACCTCTTGAGGCTGCTACCCCTCCAATGGGGCACATATTTTTCAATAACAGTGATCTGTAGATTTTTTGGATTCTTTTTATGACACTGATCAAAGTGCACAGAGACGCTGTGTCCTGTAAAGCCTTTCCGTATATTAGTGAGATGTTCTCCTATACGTATACTTGCAGTGCGTATAGTGCGACCCACATATTGTAGGCCGCATTCGCACTGTAGGAGGTATACAACTCCTTTAGTATGGCATGAAATAAATTATTTTATTTGATACTCTTTCCCTGTAACTGTGGATCTGAATTTCGAAGTTCTTTTTGTCTTAGCCTCTTTACAAATTCTACAGTTTTTACAACAGAAAAACCCCTCCATGTCCGGAAAGATTTTAGGGACAATCGGTTTTTGTATCGGATTAGCAGCAATTATATCTTTAAGGTTCCGTGTTTTCCTATAGAGATCCTACATATAAATATAAAGAGAAGTTGAAGAAATTGGTCAACAATGGTTTCAATACAGGCATCTTAACTGAGAAAGAATATCTTATACCTCAGGTACCTAGGCTACCTACCATCTATTACTTGCTGAAGGTACACAAACATCCCACTAAACCACCGGGGAGACCCATTGTGAGTGGGATCGATTCTATTACATCTAGAATCGGAAGGTATATAGATTATTTCCTACAACCTTTAGTACAAAATACCCCTGCGTATCTGAAAGATACAACACAATGTATACAGGAAATGACACAGATACAAGTAGAGGGAAATGTACTACTGGTCACAGCTGATGTGGCGTCTTTGTACACCATAATCCCACATGATATGGGATACGAGGCTGTAAGCACATTCTTGGATACCAATTATGATGTACCGTTAAAACAGAAACAGTTCATTCTGGATCTTTTAAAATTCGGAATGGAACATAACTATTTCTATTATGACGGCACATTTTACCTCCAACGTACAGGCGTTGCGCCATGGGGGCTAAATTTGCCCCCAGTTTGGCAAACTTATTCATGGCTCTATGGGAAGATCAAAATATTTTTTCAAACAGAGCCAAGGAATTCATTTTTTGGAGGCGCTACATAGATGATACGCTGTTGGTGTAGAAGGGTAACGAAACCTCATTAAAAAAAAAAACTTCATGGAGAGACTAAATTGTAATGATTGGGGGATTAGGCTATCTTATGAGTCTAGTCCCGAATCTGTGAATTTTTTAGATTTGGTCATCTCTAGGAAGGGTTCTAGTTTCGTTACTAAATCATACTTTAAACCCACCGACCGTAATGGTTTCATCACAATGGACAGCTGTCACCATCCTAATTGGCCAAGATCGGTCCCCAAGAGCCAATTCAAAAGAATAAGACGCAACTGTACACATGACTCAGATTTTCAAGAACAAGTTTCAGTAATGAAACAAAGATTCCTTGAAAAAGGATATGAAAGCAAAGCCTTGGAGGAGGAAATAGAACAAGTGGGTTTACTTTCTCAAGAAAATTTAATAACATCAAAAAACCCTAATAATCACAAGAATAATGGATCCAAGTTTGAATTTGCTTTTGTTACACAATTCTCAGAAAATTATAGATGGTTAAATCATACATTCAGAAAACATTGGAGTATATTACAGGGGGATAAAGTCTTGGGACCCCTCCTTCCAGAAAAACCAAACATGATCGATAGGAAAACACGGAACCTTAAAGATATAATTGCTGCTAATCCGATACAAAAACCGATTGTCCCTAAAATCTTTCCGGACATGAAGGGGTTTTTCCCTTGTAAAAACTGTAAAATTTGTAAAGAGGCTAAGACAAAAAGAACTTCGAAATTCAGCTCCACGGTTACAGGGAAAGAGTATGAAATAAAATAATTTATTTCATGCCATACTAAAAGGAGTTGTATACCTCCTACAGTGCGAATGCGGCCTACAATATGTGGGTCGCACTATACGCACTGCAAGTATATGTATAGGAGAACATCTCACTAATATACGGAAAGGCTTTACAGGACACAGTGTCTCTGTACACTTTGATCAGTGTCATAAAAAGAATCCAAAAAATTTACAGATCACTGTTATTGAAAAATATGTGCCCCATTGGAGGGGTAGCAGCCTCAAGAGGTCAGTATCCAGAAGGGAAACTTTTTGGATATATGAGCTGAGGTGTTACTGACCTGCAGGAATAAATGTGGAATGGGACTTAAATGCTCATATAAATAGTTAAATGGATTTTCATTTCCTTGATTTCAAATAACAAAGAGAATACTTTTAAAACATTTGCAATTTTATGATTTATGTATTGAATTTGATTATATAGTTTATTGTAAATATTTATTATATAAAACGTTTTTTTATGTATTTTAAATGATAATATATGTGATTTTAGAGGATTATATTGATGAAATATTTATTATTGCACATATGGTATATACACAGAATTGCGTGTATTATGATGTCTCCAGAGGGAGACATTTGTGAATGTTATTTCCGGTGTCCCGTTTTTCTTAATATGTGCCATCGAATATTTTTGAATTTTATGATTTTAATATCTAAAATAGGTTGACTTATTAAGTTAACCCTAAATTTTAAAGCAATAAATTAAATAAAGTCCGTTTTTGTTTTTAAGTATTCCACCGGTTTTTAGATCAGTTTTATGCACTTCCTGCAGTCCTCTGCGGACACCGGAAGTATCCATTAAGAATAGGAGGTATTTAAGGACGAGTGTGGCGGCGCGCACGTCCCTCCTATCTTGGAAGAATTCTCGTCAGAGGAAACGCGTCAGAGAGGAGGCGTGTTGCGCCGCCACTCGCGTCATCAGTCCGTGCTGCAGCCGGACGTGAAGTTTTCCACAGGCTCTTTTCAATTTGCTAATCTACATCTAGATACATGTAAGTGCAATTGCCATATTTTATTCAATAATTTGGGGGTAATGCACCATTGCGGTTCCCATTGAATTTTTTTCATATGCGAATCATGGAGCAAATTAAGAGACAGAACAATACTCCATCCGTGGACCGTAGGATCGATGGTCAGCCCATAACCATATCCAAAAAGAGGAAAGCCTACTTCCAATGCCCAGTACAATTTGCATCTGGTAAGAGGCTTTGGAGTATGTTTGCACGCCGGGTGATGGTGATTGGGAACATAATCTCGGTTCATGAGGATTAGCTATGCCATTTATATCCATATATCTGGTAAGAAGTTAAACCTGCTGGTGGTGGGATCGTTTCACGTGGATGTTTATTTCAATTGAATTTCAGCACAGAATTTATAACGGAATTGTCACAGATTACTATTTATAATTGATGGACATTGAGTTTGAAATTTTGTACACATCAGATATAAATTTATGTATCCCTATTTGCGTTCCTTATCAACATATTGATTTGGGTCACATCTTATTTTAGCGCACCAACTATTTTTCACTATAATCCATTACACTTCTTGGTAGCAGCTTTATTATTTATATCAGTGCACCTTTATTTTTCATTAGATTAGCAAGATTGACTGTCTAAATCTAGCAATCATGGTCCCCTACTTTGACTTTTAAGTCATTTTTTATCCTTTGCAGCTGAGGTGGAAGGAAAGGACGCACTGTTTCTTGATCTTTCCTTCCAAAAATTCCAGCTCTTTGAAGGTTCCCTTTTCCTTCTTTGCTGTTTATTATCTCTAGGCTTTGTGGAATATTTCTTCCTTTTTTCTGAGGATCTGGAAAGGACATCGTCCAAACCTGAACCAAACAGAAGGGTCCCCTCAAATGGAAGACCACAAAGCTTGGTCTTGGATGTGAGGTCTCCTTCCCACTCCTTAAGCCAAATAGCTCTTCTGGCTGTGTTCAGGAGGGCTCCTGTTTTGGAAGATGCTACCACTGTTTCTAGTGCGGCGTCTGCCATGTAGGCCACTGCCTTACTTATCACCAACAGGGAATCCTGGGTTTTTGTCTGAGACATATTTTTACTGAGTCTATCCACCCAGAAAAAGGCATTTCTAACCACACAAGAGGCTGTTAGACCTGAAGCCATAGTAGCTGCATTGACATCCCAGGCTTTTCCCAGTAAAGTTTCTGCTTTTCGGCTCATGGCATCCTTGATGCTACCAGCATCTAGAAAGGAGAGATCTGATTTTCTAGAAACTTGTGCCAGGGGAGCAATCTAGTTTTGGTCTTTTTAGGAATTTGCTTGTATCCTCCTCCTTAAAGGGGAATCTCCTCTTCCAGGAGCTCCCTTTATTTAACCTGTTCTCAGGTAATTGCCATTGCTGAAGAATCAGTGTCTTCAGTGAATGGTGAATATGAAAAAACTCTAGAGAGACTCTTCCCTATCCCTTTGTAGAGTTAATCCTGTGCCGTGGATTCTCTACGCAAATCAGGTATCTCTTCTGAGGCATAGATGGCCTGAAGGAGAACCTGCATATTTTCTAACCCAAAAAGGTTTTTAGCTGACTCTGCCTCGTCTGGGGCATCTTGGTCCTTATCCCCTTCAGCCTCTGAGCAGGATGGGGAATCTGAGCGGCTCTCCTCTGGAGATAATCCTTCTGTCCCGACTCGAGTTGGGGGAAGGTTTTCTGTAGTTGGTGTAGTACCCGACGGTCCTGCTCTAGATAAAGAGCTTTCTTGAGAAGAAGTCTCTTCCATTGAAGAGGGATCTATAGGATCCACTCTTATTAGCTCCTAGAGTGGACCTAACTGTCATCATAGTGGACAGCATTTGCTCCTGCATTGTCTTAAAAATGTCTTTCATCATTCCTGAAGTTTCCATTGCGGTCATTCTATAAAGGCATTTATAGCAAAAGGCCTTAGTGTGGGAGCTGGGCAACTTATCTGAGAAATTACCACACTTCTTATGAACAACATGCCCTGACAATGCTGGTGTAGAGACAGAGGATTCTTGTGGACCGCTCAAGGACTCTGGAAGACAGGATACAAGATACTATAAGTATCACCCTTCCTATAATAAATTATGACATGAGGACCATAGAAAGAACATGGCGGGTTCGACTAGGGTAAGGGAAATGATACAACTACCAGGTATTTTTTATGTCGTTAACCAGCAGTCTTAAAAAAAAAAAATGCATAGACCCAATAAAGGTTACATTTTCAGCACTTACCCTGCCTAGGCCTGGGTTTGGCTGCCGACACCTGGAGCTGCCTTCTCTTCCTTCCCCAGAGGATGAGTCATGGAGGGCTTCTTTTCCGCAGCAGACATCCGAGCTACGATAGCCTTGGATTCTGCTTTGCCGCTCGTAAGCGTCTCCGGCGTCTCCTCCACGTTCTTCCGCCTTCCCATGTTTCGCGTGTCTGGCGTTGCGCCGGAAGTTCCGGTCTCGAAGATGAGGCTTGAAGCGCCCGTCCGGCGGGAACTTCAAAAACCTTCAGTGGAGGAGAGCTGCTGGTGCCGGATCGCAAGACCTGGAAACATCCCGCAGGTGACTGAGGGCTTGCACCACTTTGGGCGACCTGTGAGAAGCCTGGATGGGGCAGCAGGTAAAGCTCCACTCGTAGGGTCCCCCCAGTGGGAACCCGTGGCCTTCCACTGAACCTGGCTCACCTTTCGACTCCCAATAGTCTGCAGGTTAGTACAAACACACGTTTCTTGTAGGAAGAAACACAATCTAAACTGAGGGCCTGAGGGAAGGGTGGGGCCTTTAACTAATCTTAATTGATTGTGTTTCCGGTAGGAGGAGTCTATCATCTCCCACTGTTGGGCCGTCCTGGAAGACGAGGAGATAAAAGTTGTGCATCTTGATTAGTAACGGTAGTCATAACAGAAATGTCACTAGCAATCTTTAAAGTTTTGCATTTCTGAATAGTAACATGGTATAGCCATGTAACAGAAATGTTACTAACAAAATTTAAAAGTTGTGCATCTTGATTAGTAACAGTGTAGTTATAACAGAAATGACACTAGCAAACTTTGTGCATTTCTGATTTAGTAGCCCGGGAAACACCATATGACCAACACAGATGTTACTAACAAAATTTAAATGTGCATTTTGATTAGTAACAGAGTCGTTACATAACAGCAATGTCAGTAGCGACCTTTAATGTGCGTTTTTGATTTAGCAGCCCGGGTACAGCCATGTAACCAACAGAAATGTTACCAACAACATCAATGTTGTGCATTTCTAATGTACATAAAAATAAGGTATAATAGAAATACACCCACAACTTTCAATGTGGTGTATTTCTAGCAAGCAAAAGAGTAATATAGCCAAAATAAACAGGAAGGACACAAAATAAACTTTTTGTTTATGTATTTCTGATGCTCAACAAGGCACAGCCAACCCAGAAAAATACAGACAACTTGTGTTTTTTTCTGATGAGCAGCAAAACAACCAGAAAAGACACAAACTTCCACATTGTGTGTTTCTGATACACAACCAGACAAGGCATAAAGTCAGAGTCATGGTGAATTTAACTAAGAAAACAGCCAGCAGAGGGCAAAATCTATCATAGGCATAGTTTGGACTCTAGATACTAAACCTTCATCCACCAGGGGAGAACCAGGGTAGTTCCAAATAATGGAAGTCTAAAGCTGGATACACACTATCCAACTTTTGTGGTTAGATTTCCTTCAGATTTACCTTTTCTATGTAGTGCAAGGGCCTGCCTGATTGCATACAAATTGTAAGTGTTAAGGTTTGATCTCATATTATATGTTTTTGGTAAGTCTGAAGGAAAAAAATCTAAAGAAAATTGTATAGTGTGTATAGCCCTTTAGCTTGGAGGCAGACACCCGAAGGGTTTAACAAGCAAGCAAATACAGGTTAGTATATGTAGCTCTTGTATAGAGGTTTGCAACCAGAAAACCATCAATCAAGGATTGCAGAAAAACATTATGTTTCTAGTTCATCAAGGAGTGGGCAGTAGCCCAAACCACCAGAGGCCCTACTTAAATCTCACACACCAACTGATCTAACAGCATTGTAAGGAGGAAATAGGTTGGCGCTTGCTAAGATGTTACACATAGCAAGCAACCCCATAAGAAAATGTTCCCCAAGGGTACCCCCCTTACTGTGTCTCTCCAACATATGTGGAAAAAGGCAGGAAGCAGGCTTTAAAGAGCAAGAAGACTCTAAATAAACCATCTTGGAGATATGTGCCAGAATCATAGCAGCTGGCCTAATATATTCAGATTATCTGGATCTGTAGTATTAGGCCCCTTTCACACATGTGGACCGTTCAGGCGGATCTGAACGAATGCCCCATGCACCCCTATGGGGCAGTGGATGTCAGCTGAGACATGTCCGCTGGCATCCGATCCAGTCCGTCAAATCCGGACAGATGGAAACCCTATTTTCCATTCGTCTGGCGGATCGGATGAGAACAGACAGGCGCTCCGTTCTCATCCAATTCCCCCATAGAGGAGAGAGGGGTATCTGACATCTCCGTCTCTGCACACAGAGTGGAAACAGAGCTGTCATCCGCCTGCTCAGCGGAGGATCGGCGGATCGATCCCACACTGAGCAGAAAACGGAACGGACAGGATCAGACATGTGTGAAAGGGGCCTTACTCATGGAATCTCCAGGTTCCTGCAGACCCCCTTACATCCCTTTCGATTAACCCCTTAGGAATGTCTAACTTGTTTAGTGGCAGAAATAGCCTGTAAGAGACTCTGTGTCTAAAGCCCCGTACACACGCAACGATTATCGGCCGACCGATCGTCCGTCTTTTGTCCAGAGTTGTGTTTTGTTGGTTGGAATGTGCCTAGACTGCACACTAATTTTCTCGCCCAACAGAATTCTACTTCAGAAGTGATGTCATGTGTTGGTTTGTTTTCTTTCTTCACTGAGCATGCCCAGACTTGCTCATCAGATTTTTCCCTGTCGAAATCTGTACTGACTGCACAAAAATCGGCCTTGTGTTGATGGCCAACAAAAATTTTATAGTCTGCGCACCAGATTTTTTTCGGCCGAAAAGTCAGAGTTGGTTGTCGAAAGCATCATAACAACAAGCCGAAAATCGGCAGATCGGTCGTTGGACGAAAATTCCCTTCCAATTTTCGACGCGTGTACGGGGCTTTACAGGTGTCATCCCTTCACTAGATTTACCCTTATTGATGCATAATAGGGTATAAAGTGAGACTGGCAACTTAATGTTACAATAACCACAGCATCTGGAAGCTGCCAACATTGGCCTAGCTGAAGCTTCTGGGTTATTTGTCCCCAGGCCTAAGGGAAAGGATAGTAGCACCCTCATTAGGGGGGGAGGGAGTACTATGTCAAAGCCCAAGAAACCACCTGGCTGCTATAAGGGATACTGCTGCTAAGCTCCCAAAGCAAAGGGAAGTACTCACCACTGTTTTTCTCCTTTACCACAGCCACAGGGCTTGCTTTTCTATCCTCACGGATACATGAGGAGGCTAGCGGCCAGACTCACCCCCTCCTAAGTTGCTGTCCCGACTGGGGAGCTGCAAAATTAGGCTGTGTGCTTCACACAGCAGCAGCATGCATACACACCTTCTGGTCTCCCACCTTTTTTGAAAGGGGTTGGGGGGCAGCTGACAGCCTTTCTGCTGTCCCTCTAAGGCATTCTGACATTTTCTTAACTCACCTCAGAAAAGACTTACCTGGCCCCGATTTTCTATTGCCAGCAGCCAACTCTGCTGTTTTCCATCCTGTTCCGCCTCCATGAGGTAGGTCCAGACGGAGTGCACACTCTTCACAGCCTTCTGGCTCTTGGTAGCTGAAGAGCCTGTTACTTTCCCGCTGCTATGCGGGTCCGGCGTCTCCTCCATGCCTTACACCCACTTCCGTGGTCACGCTGTGCGTGCTCGGCCTCTTCCATGTTCAGACAGGAAGTTCCTGTTTCAGAACGTGGCTTGGAGTACACCGAGTCCTCCCCCTCATCGCTGCTGATGTTATGCAGCTGGCCTGTCACAGCATGGCACCCACTGTTTGCAGGGGAGAACAGGAGGTGACCCGAGCTACTGAGTGGGGCAACGAGTGCAGGGACCACCACACTGTGTCCGACTTGCCTGTGCCACAAGAGTTGACCTGTGAGAAGCCCAAAAGGCGTGCAGGTAGAGTGCAGCCCTCACCCGGAACCTGCCACACAGGAGTACCGACGACTCTTTAGGCATTCTGGTCAGAGAAATTGTTTAATATAATAAAAATATATCTGTTGTAACACTTGTGTGCCCACGCTTTGCTTTTCTTGTTGTGACAACACCTGACATTAGCACAACAAAAACATAGCTATGAGGCTTCCCCCCATGACAATAAGGAAATGTTTTCAGGGCACTGCTTAGGCACAATTAACTTTTTCAGCTGTTCCCTACAGATACAAGGTGTGTATACAATCCCCAAAATGCATGAATGAGAAAAAAAAAAAAAAAAAAAATATATATATATATATATATATATATATATATAAAAATAATAGTAGTGAACATAAACCTAAATTTATGTTATCGATTTAAACCTCAAGAATATTGACATCAGTATGGAAAGGACTACAGAGCCATTTATAAGGCTATAGGGACACCCCCCCCCAATAGAAAAAGACATTTTGTTTTTTTGGAAACAAACACCTGAAACAGTAATGACATCCCAGAAATGGTGGACCTGCCAACATTGCAAGGGGCACAGCGTAAAGGCATCAAAGTTATATAGGGTCATAAACATCCAAAAACTGCAGACTTCTCTTGTTTATAGCAGAGACCAGTGTTCATGATCCAAAATCAGAAAGACAGTGGGGAAAGAAAAAAAATGAGCTTTATTTTGAAGAATCCACTAACAGGCTAGAACATAAATGCTGATCTCTCAGCATTAACTACCCAGGTGATCCAAAAACCGTTTCAGAATTTTTTTTCCCCATAGTAAAATGGGTCAATTGTAAGTTGGAAAACTAGATATAAAATCTTTGTTGTATTAATAAATGATAAAGGATTTCACAAAGTAGCAGGAGATATTTAAGGAGACATCACAGCCACATCAATCTGCCTGGCAAACTTCAGACTGAGCCGGTTGATAAGCGGAGTCATTCAGTTGTTTAACTTTTGGCTTGAACTATGGAGCCTGTAAGAACAGACTTATTACAACAGACTGGAATATTAGACTAAATCACCACAAGTTGTTATGCAATATTTGACTAAACATTTTTAAAATGTTTCATCTTTAAACACACACACACACACACACACACACACACACTAAAACAAACACAGTGTGCCTATGTAAAGGATCAAAACAAATAAAAAAAATTGTATATTTCCCTTGCTGTCATCTGAAAATGGCAGTTACTTTGATATGCTGATTCTTGAGTAAAAAACTATTTGAAAGTATTGATTAAAATTACATCTCGGGACACGCTTTATGTTACATTTAAAAACAAATATATTTTCAGGAATATTACAGATACAGAACAAATCACTTTATTTCATAAAGCAGTTTATTTAACAGGGAATGTATTACAGAAGAGTCTTGTCATTCTGCTGTGGTTGTTGGTTTATCCGGTCAGAGACACTGACTGAGATAGAATTAAGCAAAGGTAGAATTATTCCAGCCCACATTAGCAGGATTTAAATCGTAATAATTGATGTAAACCCTAAAAGAAAAAAAAGAAATATTTTAACACGTTATCAAAACAAAATCACCTGTAACACAAAGTCAATTCATATGCACTTGGTGAGCCTTTGACTGTAAAGTGCAGTAGTATCTGCAATGCTGGTTATAGATCAGAGCCCTTCAGCTGTTGGAGAAGTCTTTCAGGGAAGCTGCTGATGGCTGAGGGGGGGGGGGGGATTGTCACTATGAGATGGAAATTCTCTATAGTAGCAAGTTGGTGTCAACAGAGTGTGGCCTAAAGGCCCATACACACGATAAGCAAAATCAAAGTGAAATTTAGTCTGAATGATCTGCTGATTTTCGGATTGTAATATAGTGCTTTCCACAGCCGATGATGAATTTTTGGATGACAAAAACTGGGTGTGCAGGCTATACATTTTTTATCGTACGTGAACACGTCGTCTTGATTTTCTTTTAATTAGTACAGTTTTCGTCCAAAAAAAAAAAAAAAAAAAAATTATATATCATAAGATCAAGATTAGGCATGCTCGGAAACTAAAGAACACATACAAAACAATTCAACACATGACATCACTTCTGAAGTTGAATTTTCCTATGAAAGTAACCTCTTCACTTTCCATAGGAGACTAGCATGCAACAAAAAACTAAAGAAAATTTGTCCGATCTGATCGTGTGTATGAGGCTTAAGACGGGCTTCCACCTGATGGCATGCCAGATAAAAGGGCCCTGCATATCTGCACTGTGATCTAATTTCTCTAATAAAGCTTGGACTTTTTGGGTGTGTGGGGAAATATTTCAGATGGTTAATCCTCCTTCCAGGTCCACTATATTCTTATCCACCTTCACCTCTGTCACGGCTGTGTGTATTTAGGCAGGGGCAGCCCAGCTCGGTCTTTTGGCCTCATATCAAACAGGTGGCTGGACCTGCAAAAACTCAAACTATTCCAGTTATACAAAGGGGGGAATGATTAACAGGGATAGGCCCATGATGCTGCAGTTCTATTCGAACAAAACTTAAGAGGGTGGACAAATACTTATCATGTAAACTAAAATGCAACCTGCCAACTAAAAAACCTCCTCCCTTTTTAAACAAAGGCCTCAAACCAGTTCAAAAGACTTACAGCAAATACTGTTCACTAGGTGACAAAGTTGTGCCCCTATCACGGTTTTTAATGAATTCGGGCCTTGTCTGTTTCCAGAAATCACAGTGCTTGGGTCAGACAAAATCTAGCATACAAATCATTTTACATGTATTAAATACAGGTAAATATCTACACACTACCAGACATTGAGTCAACTAGCATGCCTTTAAAAAGAGAAGTATGGCTTCATAAAAACCCACCAAAAGGTGGGTAAGTGATCAAACACTGCTGATTGCTTAGTTTTCCCCTTCCCTCTGATCAGAGAGCCAGGACTAAGTCACCGCTGTCTGCTCTGAGCTGTGGAAGGGGCAGGAGGGGCTCGCTCAGGCTCTCAGTGGAATACTAAGAGGCTGAGCCAGGTGCCGATCCAGTCTTCTGGGTGGATCTTTCCAAAGCCTGGGGCAGCTCTGTGATTTCAGCCTGCTGTCTGCTGAAAATGGGTCACAGGAGTGCAGAACTTTGGCTATAATTTTACTTTAATATACAGTACCTACTAAAATAAGAGAACAGTGAGCGATGCATGTGAAGAAATACAAGGGAGAGAGCAGTTAACCGTAATACTACCCCAAATTGGCACCTAGGAAGGAAATAAGAGCTCAATATCAATATAACATTTCAGGGATGACCCATTCCTTAAGTGTGCTATGGATATTCTTCATAATATGGATAATCTTGGGTCATAGAATTAACCCTTGCTGCCAAAGTAGGTCATGCTGTACATGTAAATCTGACAGTCCGAGTTTCAGCTGTCAGGTGAAAGCAATCACAAGGTTGAAAAACAGCTGTTGCAAGTATTCCCCCTTTCCTGCTCACTCCTTCCCTGGCAGCTATGCAGAAGGTTTTGTAAGGGGGGGCTGAGGGAGCTGGGCCAGCACAGAATAATTAGCTACTCTCGATAAGAGGGCAGGACCACTTTATGTAGCGTCAATTTCTGAGCAAGTTCAAAAGAACACTAAGAAAATACAAAACCATTAAGAGAAAAAAAAAAAAACACGTGTAAGTGCTTTAAAATACATTATGTTGCTTTCCTTTTACCTGCAATTTTTTTTTTTTTTTTTTTTTTTTAAGTTGGTCAAAGGGTCTCTTTAGGGTGAGTTCACTGTAAGCGTACTGCATATAGTGACCAGGTGGCTTACCTGTCAGGGGAGATATGCAGACGACTGCTTAGTATACCACTCAGTAATTTGGTGTAAGTCTTGTTCTGCGGACCTCCAATCTTGCCAATACTTTTCAGGGAACAAAGAGCACATGGCTCTGTGGAGCCACCAAAACTCATCATTTGATCTGGCTGAATATGCACAGCGATGTACTGTAAAAAGGAAACAAAATAAATAAATCTTTAGACAAATTGAAGAATTGAAGGAGTATCTCCGCCTCCACCCAAACTATGGCTTACCACATAAAGTATGGAAAAAGTTTTGGTTTAAAAGGCTTTCCCATGTGATATTAAAAAGGTGAATTCTTTAAAACCTATGAAAACTTACATTATGTGGTAAAGAACACCTGTAACAATCTGTACTTTGAGGATCCATTCATACTAAAGCGATCCGTGGTAGCGTAATGCACATTATAGCATGCTCTAACGTGTATGGTGTTAAAGGAGCCCTATGATCATAATGGACTGCTAGTGCTTCAAAACAAAATTGGGGAAGAGAATGAGGGAGAAGGAGGGCACCATGACAAGAGCATGTGAGCGGTCCTCTACTATACAATGTGCTGGGTGCCATACAATGATAGGTACAGCAACATGCACAGAGCAGGGAAGCTGTCATGTGTTGTGGAAAAGCGTGCTTTAAAAAAAAAAAAAAAAAAAAAAAAAAAAAACACGCACGCATTATTGAGCGTAGCCACAATGCACAAGTGTAAATGGGCCCTGACTATCATGCTGTGTGGGCATTTTAAGTAAACCCATCATAAAGGAAACATGAAGGTCGCCAGGCTGACGTCTTCACAAGGTGTTAATTACCTTGCTAGGATGATGAATCTCTAGTTACTAGTAATGACAGGTTTAATTGTACTATACTTTGGCCATGCAGGGAAAAGCAGGGTAATGCCCACTCCCCAGGAGAATAAACTAGCGGGCATTCCTCTATTCACGGTACTAAGCACAACAGGGGTTGAACGAGAGCCTGTATATTACACCTCTGATGTACTTTATGAAGTATTCTTGTACAATATACTAAGTATACAAGCAGGTGACACACCAACCCAGTCCCTTGTCCTGTGCTATGGTCACACTCCTGTAGGTATATCCCCAGGTCACAATCCATCCAATAGACAGAAAAACTGTAGTTATAGGAGTTTAAGTCATTTTGATTATTTTTTACCTACTGTATATGGATACAATAGAAGAGCTAGTTTAAATTTTCTGAGCATTAAGTTATATACGTTGCACTGTCTCTCGTAGAGATTAATGATAAACCAAGTATAAAACTGACAAATGTGAAATATTGACAGAGTGCTGAACTGTGGGGCAGTAAAAAAAAAAAAAAAAAAAAAAAAAAAAACATTGCACATAGTTGCATAAAGATAAGTATTACAGCAATAAAATTCTGAGTTGTAAAAAAAAAAAAAAAAAAAAAAAAACTAGTTTTGCAGCATAAAAAAAAGGAAGCATACCAGTTGGGTCAGAGCCTTTCCAGTTTGTATTCCAGTCACACAGGTAATGCAAGGATGCATTTGCGTTAGTCCTTTATACTGCCCTTACTTACCTTGAGGGGAAAAAAATTTGGACTGACTTCTCTTTGTCTAAAGGCTATATGTACATGGGACGTTTGAAAACCTCTCCTGAATGCTGGAACTTGACATCTAAAAACGTTTTGCAGCGTTTACATGCCGCATTTGTGCGTTTACGTTTAGAAACTTTTTAATATTTTAAAATGGTCCGAAATGTATCCCCATTGAAAACACCTATAAACGTGAGGTACCGCATTTAGATGAGTTTTCATGCTGCTACAAGAATTTGGCATTTAAAATGCCTATAAACTTCCATCTGAATGCAATTTTTAGCTTTTTTTCAACTGCCTCTAAAGGACTATAAATGACTCAGTGTACATGGACAGTAGAGTGGCATGATTCTGGATAAAATGAGAATCACAATTTTTTGCTTAGAATAAAGATCACGATTCTCAGCGTAACATCTTTTACATTATACAAAAAAAAATTGGGCTAACTTTACTGTTTTAGTTTTTTTTTAATTCAATTAAAAAGTGTATAAAAAAAAAAAAAAAATGTGTAAAAGACTTTGGCGCAAATACAGTGTGACATAAAAGATTGCAATGATCGCCTTTTCTCTAGAGTCTCTGCTAAAAACAAAATTATATATATATATATATATATATATATATATATATATTTATTTATTTATTAATGTTTGGGGGGTTCTAAGTAATTTTCTAGCAAAAAATACTGATTTTTAACTTGTAAGCAACAAGTGTCAGAAAAGGCTTAGCCCCGGTTCACATCAGTGCGATGTCAGACATCACATCTGATTCGGAGCGCACTGCTCTGAAAATCACATGCAATGCCTGTGCAATGCGAATTCAGCAATACAGATTGTATGGCTGAATTTGCATCGGATTCAGACGCAACACGCATAGAACCCTTTGAGTCTGCAGCAGAACTGGATCGCATGATGGTCCACACCTATGCGATCCAATTCATGTCCAAACTGACAGTTTGCACTGCGATATGAACTGATTTGAGGTGTCATTAACTTTGTACTGACACCCCCAGCGATTTGCATATGGCAGTGGATTTGCAGGGTTCCCGCATCACATATGTGAACCAGCACTTAGGCTCCTTTCACACAGTAAGTCTGTCAAAAGGACTCCGCTTTTCTCAGCGGGAAATCGATCCGCTAAGCAGGAGAATGACAGCTGTGTCTCCGCACACATTTGTCACAGCCCCATATATCTCTATGGGGGAATCGGATGGGAACGGACCGTCGGTCCATTCTCATCCGATCCCATCCGATCCGTCCAGATTTGACGGATCGGGTGTCAGCGGACATGTCTCCGCTGACATCCGATCCCCCATAGAGATGCATGGGGGGACCGTTCTGATCAAAAAAAAAAAAAACACACGGACAGGCGGATCTGAACGGTCCGCCTGTGTGAAAGGGGCCTTAGTCTTTAAGGGCTCTTTCACACGGGCGGTCCGATCAGATCCGCCTGTCCGTTTTTTAGGCGGATCTGATCAGATCCTCCATGCAGCTCTATGGGGCAGCGGGTGTCAGCGGAGACACCTCCGCTGACACCCGCTGCCATCTGTATCCGATCCTGTCCGTGAAATCTGTACGGATGGAAACCCTATTTTTCCATCCGTTCAGTAATCGGAGCGGAGCAGATCTGATGAGCGGACAAGCGGTCCGCTCTCATCCGATCCCCCATAGAGGGCAGCGGGGGCTGAGACACCTCCCTCTCCGCAAGCAGAGGCGGAGCTGTCATCCGCCCGGCTCAGCGGGGATCGCGGATCGATCCCCGCTGAGCAACACGGATCCGCCTACGGAGCGGACCGTGTGAAAGAGCCCTAAGAGAATAAATTGCCCTCACAGACAAAAGTTAATTCTTTTGATCTAAAACAGTGGTTCTCAACCCCAGTCCCAGGACCCACTAACAGGCCAAATTTTAAGTAATACCTTGGGGAGATGCAGACTAGAATACTGCAATCATTGAACAGCAAATGATATCACCTGTAATGTATTTCAGTTATCTTGCAAACCTGGCCTGTTGGTGTGCCCCAAGGACCAGAGTTGAGAACCACTGATCTAAAAGAAGGAAAAAAGATACAAAGCATTGTGTTTATAGTTATCTAGAAGCCTTAACAATGTTGAGAAACATTCGCTGGCTCTTTGACAGCTGTGAGTGAGCAAAGAACAGCTCTGTAAAAACTGAGGACATGCCGTTTTTAGATTTTGGGGGGGGGGGGGGGGTGGGGTGAATCAAGATTGTGATTTTTTTTTTTTTAACGATTAATCGTGCAGCTCTAATGGACAGACAAGATAACATAGGAGAGTTCAGGGGCTGCTGAAACAAATGCCCAACTGCTCCTAAACATCCGATTATCAGCAGCAGTGTACACGAGGCCTAACACTATTTGTCCAATGAAACTTGTTTCCAAGATTGGTCTCTTGGGGTCCTCTACCTGCATCCTATTTATTAAAAAATCCAATTGTAGATTGTCAAAATTGGTGATCCGCCTTCTTCTGTGGGTGTTTTTAAACATTTTTTTACCTTAATGCATTTGGATAAAAAAAATGTTTCAGGCATCAGCATCCCCCCCCCACCCCCTTTTTACTTACCTGAGCCCTCATTCGATCCAATGCTGTGCATGTCTGCAGCACTTCTTTCCCGACATGACATCCGTCCCACACGTTCAGTCTGCCTGCCTGCAGCTAGTTCTCCTGACTGAGCGGTGAGCAGCTGCACAGCTAACCAATCACACGTGCCTGCACACCTGATTGGTTTGCTGTGCCGCTACTCACGACGCGATTGGTTCGCTGTGCCGCGCTCACTGCTCGGTCAAAAGAACTAGCTGCAGGGCGGCAGACTGAACATGTGGGACGGATGTCATGTCGGGCTGTGTTCTTCTACCACCACTGTGAGTCCCAACTCTGCCTAATCCACACTATCAGTGTCTTCTGCATTCCACCCAGTTCAATATCGCGATATATATATATTTGAAAAACAAATATCGCAATGTACTTTTTTTCCCCCCAATATCGTGCAGCCCTAGTGCCAACTGCCTGAACCCAGAAGAGGCAGCCGGCTCCAGGTGACTGAGGACCACCAAGTTGGGAGGACACCAGACCTGGGCTGAGTCACCAAAACAGCAGGACATCGCTGGATATGCTGGGCAGGTATCTGAATTGGGGACAAAATTTTAAAAGAAGTTAAATATATAGGGGGGGGGGAGTGACATTCCTCCAAGTTTCCCTGGTGGCACATGCTCACACCAACAATTCACTTGCTGACATTTCAACTGAATAAAAGCCGAGGTGCAGATTTATTCTAGCATCACATTTTCACAGTGATCTAATGAGACAAGGGCATTGTGAATATGCTGACTTCAATCCTTCCAGTAATCCCACCAGCTCCAATGTCTGGAAATCCCTCTGCTACTGTCTACATTACTGTCTGTCACCCCCAGCCAACCAGTCCTATCAGTGTCCCACATCAATGGCTCTTCTCTGCACGTCGCCATAAACAAATTCCACAAAATGTGTACAGGACATCTACAGCGTATTTGAAGTACACTCCATACATAATGAAGTCTTCAAATCCATCCCAGGAACCCAGCATGTCTGCACAAGAACTGCTTTTCTATTCTGAAAATCTCACCAAGACACAAAAAAACTGCTTAAATGTTTTTATTTTTTTAATATTTGAATAGATGTGAGGGATTAGACCCGTCAGGTTTATGGCACCAGAAAACATTTATGGGGAACTCCGACTTTCCTTTTTCAGTGGTACAAACACCCAAAAGGGGGGGAAGCTCTGCTTGTTTGCCTCCGCTCCCACATAATAGCACTTTTTGAAGGGGGAGCTTGCACCTGGTTTTGACAGGTACCCGCTTCCACTTCCAAGTAGTGACTGTCACATTCGGGCCCCCCTCCTTCCCCCATCGCTGGGCCATTCACAAGGAGTGTACATGAATTGGTTTGTGCAAAAGTTCTAGTTTCTACTGTAATTTACGCAGTTAAGCTATACTGTAATAGTGCTGATCAGCAACTTACAGAGCGCAGGACAATCTGGCACTAACAGACACTGACTGGGAGGGTCACGGATGATACATTTGTACATTGACACTATACTAATGACACTGGCTAGGAAGGAGTCAATATCTGGGGCAATCAAGGGGTTAACTGTGCCTAACAATGTGTAATGTGTGCTGCTTTTACTACTATGTGGCTGGTTTTGCAAAGCAGGGGGGAAGAAACAGCCAGATCACTGTTCTTATGCACAGAGTTCTGTGTTTTTGTAAACACAACTCAGTCTATTAGCTGATTCCAGGCAAAATAATTGGCTGAAATCTGCTGCCAAACTCATGTCATGTCCAATCACAGCAAAGGTCAGCAGGGGGCGTGTGTATGCCTCCAAACCTGGAGGACAAATGGTGATGTAAAGGTGTGCTGCCTGTGCAGCTCCCCCTCAGTAACACTACTGTGGACGGGGTTAAAGCTGAACTCCAGTCTTACCTTCAGTCTTGCACAGTAGTACAGACTCCCTTTTACAGAAAATGCTTACCCTGATTTTATCGTACACCGTCCGCTTCTTACAGTGAGCACTAGATGCTGCAGCAAGTCACATAGATCCTGCCTCCTTTCTAGGCTGGAGGATATCCAGCATCATCTAACCCTTTACTCCTCAGCTTGTCCCTAGCCCACCCCTTTCATTTATTGCATTTCAGTTCTTTCAACCAGAGGCTCAGCATCATATATGGGTGATGCCTGAGGAGGTGTACAGGCAAATATAGCCTAGGAATGCCACTCCTTTAAACTAAAATACACTCATTAAGGAATTTAGATTTTTTTTTTCCTGCCAAAAAACCAGCCCACTGCTTGTATCAGGGCTGAGGGCTCTTAAGAAGAGTACTGTGGCAGGGCACTAATGTTTTCATAAGATATCCAGCCCCCTGCCAAGACCTCCCACCAACCATCTGTCTGCATATAGAAGCACAGAGACCCAGTGACAAAAAATGATACTTTTTTTCTCAGCTTAAGGCCTCTTTCACACAGCCGCTCCGGTGTTTTGCTCCGCTGCGGGACTTTTTTTTTTTTTTTCACGGAGCGGATGACATTTGGGTCATCCGCTCTGTATGTCCACATATCATCCCATCCGTTTGCGGATGATATGCGGACATAATGTAAGTCTATGGGGATTGCGGATGTCAGCGGATGACACAGCTGACATCCGATTTTCCTTCCTTTCCGTTTTTTTAACGGAGGAAAAATAGGGTTCTGTTCCGTTCCAAAAAACGGAACAGAACTGAAAGGAAGAAAATCGGATGTCAGCGGATGGTATTCCGCTGACATCCACAATGCCAATTACATAGATTATGTCCGTAAATCTTCCGCAAAAAAAAAAAAAAAAATAGGATGATTTGCGGACATACGGAGCGCCCGTGTGAAAGGGCCCTAAGGGAGGTTACTTACGGCTTACAAAGGTTACATATGCCTCGTTTCCACTGAGCGGAACGGTTCGGGTCGGTACAGTTTGGAAGGGTTAGAATTGTCCGGTCTATTCAGGTGAGCGTTTCCACTGCAAGTCAGGCCACCAGGGACCATGCGGGGTTTACAGCAATTGAGGTGTTTTGTTTTGCTCTTTCATTTGACGTGAGCATTGAAGTTTTCCTGTCCGCCAATCAGTGGAATCTATCGTGTGACGCCAGTAGCTCCGCCCTAACCATACAATTTCCTATGGCCTTACAGCTGAAGCAGGACCAGGAATGGTGCGGTTTGGTTCAGTTGTATGGACCACTTTCACAATGGAAACACTCAAATTAGCGTACCGTACCGAACCGACCCGATCCGCTCAGTGGAAACGAGGCAAAAGTGTCCCTTGTTCTGGCTGACATAGTGGAAATCTGTAGTCCCCTGCTCCCCTCCCATACCCTGCAGTTATACACTTTCAGTGCTGTGGGGGAATCATACCAGTGTTGGACTGAGGACAGGAACTTATGAAGAGTGCCGACTACTCCCCCCCCCCCCTCTCCATTCATAGAAGCAGTCTTCTAGGTTTCCTAAATGAAAAAACTGAACAGAGGTGACAGACCTTTTATTCATCCATCAGTCTTCCATTCATGGACCACTCTTAATTCATAGAATACAGGGGCATCTCAAAATTAGAATATCAAAAAGGCAATTTCAGTAATTAAATTAAAAAAGTGAAACTTATTTTATATCGATGCGTTACACACAGAGTGATCTATTTAAAGCATTTCTTTCTTTAATTTTGATGATTATGGCTTACAGCTTGTGAAAACCCAAAATTCAGTATCTCAGAAAATTAGAATATTGTGAAAAAGTTCAATATTGTAGACTCATGGTGTCACTCTTATCAGCTACTTAACTCAAAGACCTGTAAAGGTTTCCTGAGCATTTAAATCAGCCGTAACTAAATGGCAGACCGCACGATGCATAACCGCACTAACATAAAATGTGCCCATCAGCGTGACCCTTATTTTATGTTAAGGGGCATGCAGATGTGCATATTTATGCTGTGGTACACACTGATGGGCATATCTTATGTTAAGGGGCACTCTGATGGACATATTTATGCTATGGGGCACACAGATGGGCACATTTTATGTTAAGGGGCACTCAAATGGGCATATTTTATGCTAAGAGCAACGCTGATTTACACGTTTTGTTTTGCCCATCAGCGTGCCCCCTAAAAAAAAAAAAAGTGCTCATCAGAGTGCCCTATAACATAAAATGTGCCCATCAGCGTGCCAATTATTTTATGTTAAGGGTCACGCTGATGGGAGAATTTGATGCTATGGGTCACGCTAATGGGCATATTTTATGTTAAGGGTAACGCTGGTGGACACATTTTGTTCTGCCCATCAGAGTGCCCCTAACATAAAATGTGCCCATCAGCTTGCCCCTTATTTTATGTTAAGGGCCACGCTGATGGGCATATTTTATGTTAAGGGGCAATCTAATGGGAATATTTTATGTTAAGAGCAATGCTAATGGACACATTTTGTTTTGCCCATCGTCAGCGTGCCACTTAATAAAATGTGCCCATCAGAGTGCCCCCTAACATAAAAAGTGGGGTAGAAAAATGTGCACAGGCAACAGGGATAACCACAGCCTTGAGAGAATTGTAAAGCAAAAAGACATTCAAGAATTTGGGGGGAGATTCACAAAGAACTACGGCTGGTGTCAGTGCTTCAAGAGCCACCACACAGACGTATCCAGGACATGGGCTACAACTGTTGCATTCCTTGTGTCAGGCCACTCCTGAACCAGAGCCAACATCAGAAGCGCCTTACCTGGGCTGTTGCTCAGGGGTCCAAAGTCCTCTTTTAAATTAAATAATAATAATTGCATTTGGAGGAAGTGAAGAGACACAGAATCCAAGTTGCAGGTCCAGTGTGAAGTTTCCACAGTCACTGATGATTTGGGGAACCATGTCATTTGGTGTTGGTCCACTGTGTTTTATCAAGTCCAAAGTCAGTGCAGCCCTCTACCAGGAAATTCTAGAACACTTCATGATTCCCTCTGCTGACCAACTTTATGGAGCTGTGGATTTAATTTGCAGCAGGACTTGGCACCTGCCCACACTGCCAAAAGTACCAATACCTGGTACTTGGTATGATCATGGTATCACTGTGCTTGATTGGCCGGCAAACTTGCCCGACTTAAACCCCCTAGAGAATCTGTGGGGTATTGTCAAGAAGAAAATGAGAGACACCAGACCCAACAATGCAGATGAGCTGAAGGCCGCTATCAAAGCAACCTCCTGGGCTTCCATAACACCTCAGTAGTGCCACAGGCTGATCACCTCCATGCCAAGCTGCATTGATGCAGTAATTCATGCAAAAAAGAGTCCCGAGCAAATATTGAGTGCATACCATACTGTACATACTTTTCAGTAATAGCATAAGGTTTTTGTAAGGAGTATAAGTGTCACAATTGTTATTATTGGAGGTCCCTGTATTTAGATAATACATTTTCGACCTAACCTAAACATGCATATAAAAAGGTGTTCTGTTCAGCGGTCAGAACTAAAGTTGGTTAAATGGTCAAAACAAATATAGGGACACGGGTATTCTATATTTTAAATAATAACAAGTTTATTAATGAAAATTTGGACTTATAATCATAACCGTACAGTATATAATTCTTTATGTACCAGTATATTCATGAGGAACAAGACATACAACATAAAACGATAAACATATAACAAAGTACCGGCCGGTGCATATTAATTCAATCACAGGGCTAATTTTCACTATTTCGGTTAAATACCGGGAGTATATCTTCCTGTGATTAGTGTCTGTGGATAAACGGAGTGTAGTACAAAAAAAGAGTGGTGGTGGTTTTAAAGTTTAAGATGTTCTGAAAAAATTGCGGTTTTGGAAGGTAGGTCTGATAGGATGGCTATTTTCTGTTTAGCATCTTTGAAAAGTAAATTCTGGGGTGCCGGTGTGCAGTCCGGAGTCTGTCCTAATACTTTTGACTCCTGTGGTAATTACCAATGCTTCACCTTTTCACATTTCCTCCCTTTTACTTTTCCAGATACTGGTTGGGTAAGTGATTTCTCAGCGGTTTGTAGACAGAAAGAGATGGGGATTTCCTGTGATTAGTTATCACATATGGTTCCCTTTTATGGCGGGTGTATAGAGTGGTGTCAGGGGTATTTGCTGGTGGTTGATAATACCGTATCTCTTTTGGGGACTATGCAGAGTGTTTTTTGTAGGGCTGATAGGTGTTTGGTTTTTAACTTTCAAAGTTATTTCTCCTAGGGTGTCTTTAAATCCTTCTCCCCACTCTGTCAGCTGTTTTTTTGCCGATGTTTCACCCCTCTACTGATGTGTATCAGTGCGTTTGGGGACTATGCAGAGTGTGCTTATACAGGGCGGGTAGGTAATGGTTATAACAATACATCTCCTCCGGTACCCGTCTATTCCAATGCACCGCTCACCTATTGTTTTTCCCCACTCTGTCAGCTATTGGCTGATTCTTCACCCCTTCTTCCGTCGTGTTCCAGTAAAGTCTTGTACTTACCTGACCTTCACTCTATAGCCGCTCGTTCCGTCTTCTATCTTCCGCTGTTTCCTTGTTGCGGTCGCCGATCCTCGACCTTTCGCTTCCGTTTGCTTTCTCCGTTGTCCGCGTCTGAGACACTGGTGGGCGTGCCGGCGGTGGTGATGACGTCAACGCGTTTCGCTTCTAAGTGGCGTAGCTTCGTCTGGACGTACTTTTCAGTAAGCCAACATTTCTGTATTTTTTTTTTTTAATTGGTCTTATGTAATACTCTAATTTTCTGAGATACTGAATTTTGGGTTTTCACTAGATGCAAGCCATAATCATCAAAATTAAGAACAGATTTCAATGGAAACGCATTAAAAACTGTTTGCATTTTTGATGCATGTTTGTTCTGTTTTTGCTGGTTTCTTCTCCATGGCAACAGACACCTCTCAAAATGTGGCAAAAAAAAAAACCCACCACAGATCGCACTGGGAAAGCTCTACAACTGCAACCTGCAAAGATGTGAACCAGGCCTAAATATACATATATGTACTTCCATGTGCTGATGTTTTAAAAAAAATGGTTTTCCTAAAATCGGGATTGAATACATTTTATTTGCATGTTGATGCAGCAAGTCAGCGCTGCAATCAAAAAAAGCTTACACTCCCTGCTGACTGGTAAGCATTAACTAAAGCAAAGATGTAAGGTGTCAGTCATTGTAACAGAAACCTATTCTGGTTAGATTGCCCACAATGATTGATGGCAGTCTGTGTCCCAATGTTTAGTCCCCCATCCCATAGTCACACAATGGAGGAAGGAAAATCTCACCTCTGACATCTGTCATTGCTCAGGTGTCCCTAGTGGGAGATTTTCACTAATTGTCTTTTTCAATTGCATTTGTGGGGTCAGGCACTGATGTTGGATGAGAAGACCTGGCTCATAGTCTCCTCTTTAATTCATCCCAAAAGGTGTTCTATCGGGCTGAGGTCAGGACTCTGTGCAGGCCAGTCAAGTTCCTTCACTCCAAACTCCCTCATCCATGTCTTAATGGACCTTGCTTTGTGCACTGGTCCAAATCATTTGGTGGTGGAGGGGGGATTATGGTGTGGGGTTTTTTCGGGGGTTGGGCTTGGCCTCTTAGTTTCAGTAAAGGGAACTTTAAGGTGTTTGTTCCCTTAAAGAATGAATAACAGCACAGTGCTTGTGCTGTTTTATTTGGCCCTTTCTATCACCTAAAAAACCTGGCTGATCCTGCCGGCTATACTCCCCCCCCCCCATAAACTGACCACGGTTTTAGCATGGCTACTGAGCCCACACATTGGTCAGTTTACGTGCCTCCCTCATCTGCAGACTTGCTCTGTCCTCTCCCCTCCTTGCTCTGTCAGTGCACGCCCCCCCCCCTCCTACTGCTATTGTTATAGCTACAATAAAATCATACCATCCCCTCTGTAACCTAACATTATGTGCTCCTGTGTCTGTTATATAAAAAAATATGCCGATCTGTACCAATATCAGAGTGTCTCCCTGCACTCACGTGACTCCTCCACTCTCTCTCCTCCTGAGGTCTGTAGGAGTGCTCGGCCCCTCCCGCTATAGCTGGCAGATGGACAAAGGAGAGAGCTGAGGAGTCAATGGAGCGTCGGGAGCCGCTCTGATATTGGTGCAGATTGGCATATTTCCCCATATAGGTGATAGGATGATTTAGTGTTGACTTAACTACATTAAAAAGGCATCAGCATACCAAGACAATTTGGACAATTTCATGCCTCCAACTTTGTGGGAACAGTTTGGAGATGGCCCTTTCTGTTCCAACATGACTGCGCACCAGTGCACAAAGCAAGGTCCCTAAAGACATGAATGAGCAAGTTTGGGGGGGGGGGGGGGGGACTTGATGGGCCAGCACAAAGTCCTGACCTCAACCTGATAGAACACAGTTGGGATGAATTAAAGCAGAGACTGTGAGCCAGGCCTTCTCATCCAACATCAGTGCCTGATCTCACAAATGTGTTTCTGGAAGAATGGTCAAACATTCCCATAGACACACTCCTAAACCTTGTGGGCAGCCTTCCCAGAAGAGTTGAAGCTGTTATAGCTGCAAAGGGTGGGCCAACTCCATATTGAACCCTACGGACTAAGACTGGGATGCCATTAAAGTTCATGTGTGTGTAAAGGCTGGCGTCCCAATACTTTAGTGTAATATATATATATATATATATATATATATATATACATACACACACACACACATACACACACACTTTTTTTAAATAATAATTTGTTGAATAAGGATTGTTCCTATAAGAAAAGATTAATCAGGAAATAAATGCATGATTTACTGAAGCAGGCATGGGCACCATAGAGCCCCATCAGATGGGTTGAAGGTATACAGTAATCTGTGCCCATGTACACACTACAGCTGCCATCTGCTCCTCCATACACTGATGGGCCCATGACATGGCCCTCATCCATCCCTCTATACCAGGGTACCAGCCAGCTTCATTCGTCACACCTCACCTCTGACGGCTTGCCCGTGGCCTTGGCCAGCTGCTCGGTCAGACTACACAGCAGGTCCTCGGGAATGGCATCCTTGGGCACGTTAGTGAAGAGCTCGAAGGTGGGCATGATGTCTCCGTGCAGGCGATCAGACAAGGTGCAGAGAGCATAGAACACGTGGGATAGCCAGCCCCTTCCTACTAACCAGACCGTTCGCGCCTACCGCCCCCTCTGCTGGTCAAGGTTAAGTACAGCAGACAGTGATTACACTTCAATAGACAGGACAGCAATGGCCATGTTCTTTTGTCTTTTCTTGTTAACCACTTCAGCTCCAGATTTACCCCCTTAATGACCAGGCCATTTTTTTGCGATACAGCACTTAGTTATGTTAACTGACAATTGCACGATCTTGCGATGCTGTACAAAAATAAAATGTATGTCCTTTTTCTCCTCACAAATAGAGCTTTTTTTTTGGTGGTATTTGATCATTTCTGCAGTTTTTTCGTTTTTGTGCTAAAAAACAAAAATCGACCAAAAAGAAAAAAAAATCTAATTTCCTCATAAATTTAGGCCAATATGTATTCTGCTACATATTTTAGTTAAAAAAAATTCCAATATGGGTATATTGATTGGTTTGCGCAAAAGTTATAGCGTCTACAAACTAGGGGATTTATTTATGGAATTTTTATTTATGTATTTATTTATTTATTTTTACTAGTAATGGTGGCGCTCAGCAACCTATTTTTTCCAATATATTTTTTAGAAAGTTTTTTAGGGCTCTTTCACACGGTCCGCTCTGTAGGCGGATCCGTGTTGCTCAGCGGGGATCGATCCGCGATCCCTGCTGAGCCGGGCGGATGACAGCTCCGTCTCCGCTTGCAGAGCGGAGAGGGAGGTGTCTCAGCCCCCGCTGCCCTCTATGGGGGATCGGATGAGAGCGGACCGCTTGTCCGCTCTCATCCGATCCGATTACTGAACGGATGGAAAAATAGGGTTTCCATCCATCCAGATTTCACGCACAGGATCGGATGCGGATGGCAGCGGGTGTCAGCGGACATGTCTCCGCTGACACCCGCTGTCCCATAGAGCTGCATGGAGGATCCGATCAGATCCGCCTAAAAAACTGACAGGCGGATCTGATCGGACCGCCCGTGTGAAAGAGCCCTTATAGACATACATTTGTTGACAAGACAAAACACATACAAAAAAAAAGATAACATTTTTCAAATTATGAATAGTGAATACAGCTACACACGGATATATCGCACAAGAGTACAAGATAACTTCCAAGCATATTGTAGCAGGATTTCCAGGCATTGGGCCTGATATGGGTCTGCCATGGTTACCGGTGACACCTTCAGCCCATTTAAGCTGAATACCCAAGTGTGAGATTTGAGTCAAGGACCATTCCGGCATCTTTGGTTTGTTTTGTTTATTTGATATTGGGATGGGAGAAGGGAATGAGTGGGATAACTGAAAATACCCGGGGGTAAACCTGCACTTAGGAATGTGTACTGAATTAAATATGTATAACAATATATGAATAATGTGATACTGTATATAAATAATTTATAGTGCTAAAACAAAAAATATATTAACTGAATTTAATTAGGCTGCTGCTGATAAAAAAGAATAAATTCCTTCAAAGTGTCTATGTGCAAATGTGTCAGCGCTGCTCTAAAAATTGTGCATTAATAAATTATACTCCACTATACCATTTAAATACAATAATTAAATTAATATTGTTAATATACTAATTAGACAATTACTTAATAAATTAATAAATTATACCGTTAGCATAAATAAATAAATCTAGTAACAGTATTACATGCAGTGACAATAAAGTGATAAGTGCTTGTGCAAAACAGTTATTGCTGAGCTTCTCCTAATATTTAGTCCCCCGTTCACACTAAGGCGACCTGTGAGGCGACCTGGTCGCCTGACAGGTCGCCGTAGGTAGCCTCCCATACAGAAGCTATGGACCCGTTCTAATAGGAGCGACACAAGTCGCTCCGACTTAGAAAAAGGGTCCAGAGCTTCTTTGGGGCGACCCGGAGCGACCTGCATAGACTTCAATGTTATGAAGTCCGTGCCGGCCGCTCCGAGGTCGGGGTGCGAGCAGCGCGCCGCGACCTCTGTGGTCGCCTGGGGAAGTCGGATCGCCCCAGTGTGAACGGGGCCTTAGAGTCCTTTCATCAAACTGTCCAAATATAAATCAACAAAGTGATCAGTGTCCACTGGGCACACTGGATAGTAAACGTGAGTTCACACTGTGCTGCAGTGCTGTGAGCTGTGCTCCCCTCTTTCCTCCCTGCTTACCAGAAAACGGTAAGAGATAAGCCTTATAGATCTCCACCAAGGCACACACCTCCTCTCAGGGATGGGGGTCACTCCAGACTGTCCTTATGATGTTATTTCCAGGGCTCTATCCTCCTCACCACCATTTACCATCCGTCATATGAATAAAATAAACTTCCATAGTGTAATGCCCCCATCAATGTAGAGTGACCACAGCGTGCCCCCATCAATGTAGAGTGACCACAGCGTGCCCCCTTCAATGCAGAGTGACCACAGCATACCCCCTTCAATGCAGAGTGCCCACAGCATGCCCCCTTCAATGTAGAGTGACCACAGCGTGCCCCCTTCAATGCAGAGTGACCACAGCATGCAAAGAGACCAGTGCACTTACCTGATGCAGCGGCGGCTTCTCCTCAGTCCTCCTCAGTCCTCCGCATCTCCCGAGTCCTCCTCCTCCTCCTTAGCCAATGGCAAAGGTTCGCTTTTCGGCCAATCAGGAAACGGGTCTCGGACCTGCTTCCTGATTGGCCAGGAGGAGGATCCGTGTGACAATAGTGACATTGGCTATTGTCACACAATGGGTGGGCTTGGGGCGCACTGCTCTTCGCCCCGGGTCCACCCTTTTCTGAAGCCTATTAGAGCCTCTGGCTCTAATCACGTGCTTCAGAAGAAGAAAAAAACCCCATTGAACTCCATGCGTCCGGCGCCCCGCATGTAGATTAGTGGCCCGGACTTTGTTGATTTATATTTGGACAGTTTGATGAAAGGACTCTTAAATATTAGGAGGAGAAGCTCAGCTATAACATTTTTGCACAAGCACTTATCACTTTATTGTCACTGCATGTAATACTGTCACTAGATTTATTTATTTATGCTAACGGTATTATTTATTAATTTATTAAGTAATTGTCTATTTAGTATATTAACAATATTAATTTAGTTATTGTATTTAAATGGTATAGTGGAGTATAATTTATTATTGCACAATTTTTAGAGCAGCGCTGACACATTTGCACATAGACAATGAGTGGGATACTCCTCTGGCTCAACTAGGTACAAATGGGACACATTGTGGAAAAATGCCTTTCAACGCTGTCTTGACGCCGGCTGGATGCCGACCAACGCTTGCTGGCGCTTGAAAAACACAGACTTGCTGTACTGTACTTGAACTTGACTTCTGACACTCTGGTTAGCTCAAAAGTTCCGGACTGTACTGAGAACTGACTCCTGATGCTCTGGTTAGCTCAAAAGTCCCGAACACTTCTCCCTCCAGTCCTCCCTGACTGAGGTAGCCTCTCTATACTGCTTCTGCAACTCTCAACACTGTACACTGCACGCTGTACACTTTAACACTTCAGGGCCCAACCGCTGGCGCCCCCTGTGTACTTCAGGGTCCTCTCACTAGGCACCCCCTCTACGCTTCAGGGTCCTCTCACTAGGCACCCCTCTAGACTTCAGGGTCCACACACTGGCACCCCCTTTGCTCTACAGGGTCAAAATTGGCACCCCCTTTACACTTGCTCCTTCACCAGCTAGCTCCTGGATCCCTCTGACCTTTTCCGGAGTGGTCCCCTCTCTCTAGGCAGACCCCCAGGGGGCAGTTTGCATTACTCACAAACTGGGAATGCTTTCCTGAAACTTGACCCCTCTCTGCTCCATTGGTCCTCCGCACACCGGATCCTATCTATTTTACATAACAGAAAGGCCATGAATATGCCTACACCGATTGATAATAAGGCTTGCTCAAAGGTTAATAACCTAAAAATGATTTATTACACCTATGCAACCAACCAGCACTTTAGTATTCTAGGACACCAGTGAGAAAGGGGCTAAACCAGGGACTGCCAGCCAGGACTCCCAAACTTTATGAAATGTATTAGCTGTACCTCTATTACGATTCACTTGTTGTTCTTTTAATAAAGCATTATTGAATTGGAGTTGCCAATCCCCATGCGTATGAGGCCCAGGAGACAACCACTTAAATGCAATTGTTTTACGTGTTGTGAATAGCGGCCTATTAAAAAGGTGTAATAACATCAGGTGTAAATGTTTCTTCATCTAGATAGCCCAAGAGGAATATCTTAGGGTTTAAATCTCTGCGGGTTTGATAGGCACGGTTAATGGTGTTCAGTACGTTGCGCCAGTATCTGAACAATTTGGGACATTTCCATAACGTGGAGTAAGTCCGCAGGAGCCCCTGAGCACCGTGCGCATACAGATGGGCCCTGCAAATTATAAACAAATGGAATAAGCATTGCTGTGGCGATACAGATACAGAAAGCACCTGCTCCAAGATATTCTGCCAAACATTATCAGATATACAGTATCTCCCAAAAGTGAGTACACCCCTCCCATTTTTGTAAATATTTTATTATATCTTTTCATGTGACAACACTGAACAAATGACACTTTGCTACAATGTAAAGTAGTGAGTGTACAGCTTGTATAACAGTGTAAATCCAGTGCTGAAAACAGTGCTGTCCCCTCAAAATAACTCAACACACAGCCATTAAAGTCTAAACTGCTGGCAACAAAAGTGAACACACCTCTAAGTGGAAATGTCCAAATTGGGCCCAAATTGTCAATATTTTGTATGGCCACCATTATTTTCCAGCACTGCCTTAACCCTCTTGGACATGGAGTTCACCAGAGCTTCACAGGTTGCCACTGGAGTCCTCTTCCACTCCTCCATGAGGACATCACGGAGCTGGTGGATGTTAGAGACCTTGCGCACCTCCACCTTCCGTTTGAGGATGCTCTGCAGATGCTCAATAGGGTTTAGGTCTGGAGACATGCTTGGCCAATCCATCATCTTTACCCTCAACTTCTTTAGCAAGGCAGTGGTCATCTTGGAGGTGTGTTTTGGGTCAATATCATGTTGGAATACTTCCCTGGGCCCAGTCTCTGATGGGAGGGGATCATGCTCTGCTTCAGTATGTCACAGTACATGTTGGCATTCATGGTTCCCTCAATGAACTGTAGCTCCCCAGTGTCAGCAGCACTCATGCAGCCCCAGACCATGACACTCCCACCACTATGCTTGACTGTAGGCAAGACACACTTGTCTTTGTACTTCTCACCTGGTTGCCGCCAAAGTCTCTTGACACCATCTGAACCAAATAAGTTTATCTTGGTCTCATTAGACCACAGGACATGGTTCCAGTGATCCAAGTCCTTAATCTGCTTGTTATCAGCAAACTGTTTGCGGCTTGATTGTGCATCATCTTTAAAAGAGGCTTCCTTCTGGGATGACAGCCATGCAGACCAATTTGATGCAGTGTGCGGTGTATGGTCTAAGCACTGACAGGCTGACCCCCCCACCCCTTCAACCTCTGCAGCAATGCTGGCAGCACTAACATGTTTATTTCCCAAAGACAACCTCTGAATATGATGCTAAGCACATGCACTCAACTTTTTTGGTCGACCATAGCGAGACCTATTCTGAGTGGAACCTGTCCTGTTAAACTGCTGCATGTTCTTGGCCATTGTGCTGCAGCTCAGTTTTGGGGTCTTGGCAATCTTCTTATAGCCTAGGCCATCTTTATGTGAAGCAACAATTCTTTTTTTTCAGATCCCCAGAGAGTTCTTTGTCATGAGGTGCCATGTTGAACTTCCAGTGACCAGTATGAGAGAGTGAGAGCGATAACACCAAATTTAACACACCTACTCCCCATTCACACCTGAGACCTTGTACCATTAACGAGTCACATGACACCGGGGAGGGAAAATGGCTAATTGGGCCCAATTTGGACATTTTCACTTAGGAATGTACTCACTTTTGTTGCCAGCGGTTTAGACATTAATGGCTGTGTGTTGAGTTATTTTGAGGTGACAGCAAATTTACACTGTTATACAAGCTGTACACTCACTAATTTACATTGTAGCAAAGTGTAATTTCTTCAATGTTGTCACATAAAAAGGTATAATAAAATATTTACAAAAATGTGAGGGGTGTACTCACTTTTGTGAGATACTGTAGATCCATGTCCTTCCTTTGCAGGAATACAGGATCCATGCCTTCCCTACTGACAGAACGGCAATCTGCCTTGTTTACATAGGCAGACTGCCGTTCTGCCTTTGTACCAAACAATCAGCGGGTGCTGGTGGTCATCGAGTCCGTTGTACCCACCGATTGGCTCCCGCTGTGTATAATCACAGCGGGAGCAATCTGCCGGTGACGTGCACTCATTTGGGTATCCTGTGCCCCAACCACTCTCTATTTGAATTTACAGTGCCTAATAAATTCTGCTAAACTTCCTTAATTGACTAGCACTGAATTTCTGCCACCTCACAGAGTCAAGAATTACGCTGTGAGGTTTGAAAAGCTAGCCCACTAAACTACCTAGGGGCTCTATCTGCCTCTTCGGAGTAGGGAGGTGCTACATAAAGATAAACAAGGAATGCTGCCGAAATATGTTATACAAAGACACTGGATAGAAAGTAAGACGTTACCGACATGCTTATTGAAAATAGTTTTTTTTCCTGGAGTTCAGCTTCAATTAATGCACATGTAATCTGCCAAAGAGTGACTTTTTAAATCCAGAAGATGCTTCCTTTCTACTAGATAAACTAGACCTAAAAGATGTATTCCAGTGTTCTTTTTAACCACTTAAGCCCCGGAAGATTTTACCCCCTTCCTGACCAGGGTTTTTTTTGCGATTTTTTACTGCGTGACTTTAGCGGACAATTGCGCGGTCGTGCAACGCTGTACCTAAACTACTTTGACGTCCTTTTTTTCCCCAAAACAGAGCTTTCTTTTGGTGGTATTTGATCACCTGTGCGATTTTTTGATCATGCGCTATAAACAAAAAAAGAGCGTCAATTTTTCAAAAATAACAATATTTTTCACATTTTTTATATGAAATTCCCCCAAAAAATGTAAAAATCAAAATTTTTTAACATTTTCGCCAATTTGTTTTATGCTACATATGTTTGGTAAAAAAACATAGCAAAAAGCGTATTTTGATTGGTTTGCGCAAAAGTTATTGCGTTTACTAACAAAGGGAAAGATTTTTGTCATTTTTGGTGGGTAATGACGGCGATCTGCGTTTTTTTTTTGCGGGACTGCGACATTGCGGCGGACAGATCAGACCCTTGACTGACATTTTTGACACTTTTGGGGTTACCAGTGACATTACTGCAGTAATCAGTGCTATACATATGCACTGTTACTGCAAAAATGACACTGGCAGGGAAGGGGTTAACTGTATTGGAGAGGGAGGGGTTAAGTGTGTCCTAGGGGCGTGTTTCTAACTGTGATTGGACATGGCTACTAGTGTAAAAACAGAGATCAACGGTCCTACATAGTAGAACCATCTGATCTCCATTTTTACACAGGGGAGAATGACAGGCGGCATGTTTACATTAGCCGCCTGCCTTTCTCCCTTCCCGGCGAAGGATCGCGAGTGACCGGCGGACATCGGGTCCGCCGGTTACACGCACTGACTTGTTAGGGAACGAGCCGGGGCGGGCGCGCGCCCGATATTGGCTCACAAGCCAGTGACAGGCGAGTGACGTACCGGTACGTCGCTTTGCCTGGCCGGGGCTGACTGCCGCAGTTAATGTACTTGCGGCGGTCGGCAACCGGTTAAGTGTATGAACCCGTATGTCTCCCGTTTTAGCAGACTTTAGATCTTGGTGACCTGATATAAAGACTTGTACTTACGGAAAAGAGCTCCAGCAGCTATGTTAACACTGATCTGACATGGAAGTCGCACAACTTCCAATCTGACTTTGCCCTGCGACTTTATGTCCAACTTCCATGCAACTTCAATGAACGGGATCTGACTTTGAGATGATTGTGACTTGTCCTTTGACCAATCAAAACAATTCCTTTGCTTCTGGTATGGATAAAAACCTCACGCCAGTTTAATTTATGTAGCACTACTCCCATGGGAGCTGCTGTGTGTGGTTTCCCCTGGGTTACTATTAGCAACAGTAGACCATTCTGACATGTTTCCAAGTGTTTTTACCTCAGACAAGGACCAGTCCAGTTTCTTTGATTTTTATGTTTTATTAGGAACCTGGATAGGAGAAGGGATGAGTGGGATATTCCAATAACTGAACTATGAAGGCAGGGACTGTACAAAAAATGCTGACTGACGCTGGTTTACGCTGACTGACGCTGGTTAACGCTGTTTGAGCTAGTCACGGCTAGGCCGCTTACTGTATTTCACCTTTGACTGTGAAAAAGTCATTTTAGCTTCCTGAGGTACTCTCTTCCTGAGGTAGCTGACTTTAATAGTAGACTGCACTGCTAAGCAACTTCAGGGCCCTTCCTGGCTCCCCCTTTACCCTCTAATCATCAGGGCTTAACAACTTGGCACCCCCTTTACTGTAGCCCTCTGGGTTAGCTGAATTCTGGATCCCCTTGACCCCTCTGGAGTGGTCCCCTCTCTTAGGCAGACCCCTGGGCAGATGCTTAAGTACTCATAATACTGTTTTTCCAGAAGTATTCTGCCCACCAGCTTGGTCAGCTCACTGAAACCTCTGCAGCACAGCTCAACCCCTGGTCCCTAGGCTGACTGCCTGGACCACCTTCCTCAGCAACAGGAGGAGAGACAGCCGCCTCCCAGATCCATACTAGGCCCTTTTGTGTCTATTATAGATCTTGAAGGGGAACCCCACGCTAAAATGATAAAAGAAAAACAGTGTGAGGTTTCCCCCAAAATCCATACCAGAATGTTATCTGAGCATGCAGCCCAGCAGGTCAGAAAAGGGGGGGGGGGGGTGAGCCACCAGGCCTCCCTCCTGGGCCATACTAGGCCACATGCCCTCAACATGGGGAGGTGGGTGCTTTGGGGCAGGGGGGTGCTTTGCACTCCAAAGCACCTTTTGGCGTGGGAGTTCACCTTCAAGATCCTCAGAGCACATGCCACAAGTTGGATCAGTTAAGATGATGATTCGACTTGGATGTGACTTACATTCAAATCACTGGACTAAAATTCTGCCCAAGTTGGTCCAAAGTAGTGCAGGAATCTTTTTCAAAGCTGGACTGACACAAGTTGGACAAGTTAAGATGGCTCTCATAAGAAACTATTGATTTTGACGTGTCATGCGACTTGTGCTCTCGAAGTCAGAATGCATGTGGGACCAGTGTGAACTGACCCTCATTCTGTAAGGAGCCATAAAGCATGTGAGTCTGGGTTGATTGCCAAGATCTAAGGGGTGGATTCAGTAATCTCTTGAAATTGGTACCCCTAGGCTAATGACAGCTCACCCAAGACTAGAAACAGTTTTGGCTCTGGTGGGTCATGTGAACCAGGGTAGCTGTCACTTTTTCCTATTTGGTTAAAATGGCCATGTCTTGCTCATGGCTGAATTTGGTACTCGCTATGGCTATTGAAGCTCACATAAAGCACTTTTGTATCTGACTGTTTTTTCTTTGTTAGATATACAATCCTTGTAAATTGCCACAAAATAGAAAAAAATCTAAAATATACCTGTATATTTCTTGTTAATACCATAACCTACCACCAAAGTACAACCCAAAATAAATCCTCCTGCTCCAGATGATATCAGCGATACCCCATATGTGTATATTATTTGTTGTTTGTACCCATAGTAGGGCCCAGAAACAATAGTGCACATTTTTGCTTTTTTTATCCTACCTAAAACAAGCTGACACTCACCGAGGCTGAAAATAAATTATTTTTTTTTTCATTCCTACCTAAAATACACTAACTCTGACCTTTGGCCGTAACCTTGAACCTAACACTAACCTTATTCTTTAAAATGTATTTATTTATTATTATTATTTTTTTTTTTTTTTCTATACACACACTTTGTCAATTATTTTCTCCTATACCAAGGAGAAAGAGACACAATGTATATTTTTCTCCAAGAGGAGAAAACAACAAAGGGGTGGGCTGTACAATGACTGATCTTTGTAATAGTTAGTCGGAGGCTATCACAGTTTGGAAGAAGATCCACTTCCATGAGGCCCATATATGCGTACATTCCTCAGAAAGGGTTATCATATTATTATTATTATTATACAGTATTTTTAAAGCTCCAACAGTTAAGCATGTTGTAAAAGCTTAGACTAATCTGTTGAGTGCCATGAAAATGTAACTCCTTGAGCCCCGGTTCACACTTATGCGATGCGGGAAGGCTGCGAATCCGCAGCCTGTTCCCGCATCGCAAACGCACCCCCGGCAGTTCACACTGCCATATGCGATACGCTGGGGGTGTCAATGTAATCTTAACGACACCCCCAGTTTGATCGCATATCGCAGTGCGATCTTGCAGTTCGCACAGGATCGGATCGCACAAGTGTGAACCGCTGTGCGATCGGATCCTGATGCGGCTGCCAAAAAGGGTCCTGTGCGTGTTTGCTGCGGGTGCGGTGCGAATTTAGCCATACAAACTGTATGGCTAAACTCGCACCGCACAGCCGATCGCATGTAATGAAGGAGCAGTGCGCTCCGACATTACATGCGAACGCCGCAGCCGCACAAATGTGAACCGGCTCTCAAAAGAAAGTCTGGAGAACCAAATAATGGGAGGGGATGGGGGGGAATATTTTTCACAAATAAACAAATAAAAAGAACAAACAGAAAGGTGCAATATATACCTTTACATTTCTAGCTTCTAATGCTTATTTAGTCTAGATGAAAGTCAGATAACCAAAGTGTTTTTTTGGACACTGTGGAGAGGGATTATATAGTTACATAGTTAGTCAGTTGAAAAAAGACACAAGTCCTTCCAGTTCAACCAATAGAAGGGAGAAATAAAAATTATACAATCTTATACCTACAGTTGATCCAGAGGAAGACAAAAAAACAAAACTTTTAATCCCAGACCCTATATCATTTATAAATATATGAAAGAGTAATGGTCCAAGCACTGAACCTTGGGGTACACCACTGGCAACCTTGGAAAATTCAGAGTTAAGCCCCGTACACACGCATCGATTATTGGCCGGGAATTTTCGGCCAACGTCCGATCGGCCGATTTTCGGCTTGTTAGTATGATGCTTCCGACAACCGACTCGGACTTTTCGGCCGAAAAAAATCTGGTATGCAGGCTATAAAATTTTTGTTGGCTGTCAACACAACGGCCGATTTTCCGTCAGTCAGTACAGATTTCGGCAGACAAAAAATCTGATGAGCAAGACTGGGCATGCTCAGAGAAGAAAAAACACACGGAAAGTAAACCAGCACATGACATCACTTCTGAAGTAGATTTTTGTTGGCCGAGAAAATTCGTGTGCAGTCTAGGCACATTCCAACCAACCAGTGTTAATTTTGGCAGCAAATTTCAATTTAGTTTTAGTCTTAGTCTTAGGACTAAAATGGCATTTTAGTTTTAGTCCTATTTTAGTCTTCTGCAAGTGTTTTAGTTTTAGTCGTATTTAGTCGACTAAAACTCCAGTATATTTTAGTCGACTAAAACGCCCTACATTTTAGTCGACTAAAACTCATTTTAGTCATCTATAATCGAATGGGTGTAGTTCAATTGTAATTTGTAATGCATTATTTAAGCATTTCTCTACAATTTCCAAACTCATTATATACTACTGCTGGTCCTGGAGTGAAAAATCTAATAGGTTATTATTTATGCTTTGAGCATGCACCAGTGTTAATTTTTGGCAGCAAATTTTGATTTAGTTTTAGTTATAGTCTTTTGACTAAAATGCCATTTTAGTTTTAGTTGTATTTTAGTCATCTGAATTGTGTTAGTCGACGAAAACGTTTTAGTCGGTTTTAGTTGACGAAATTAACACTGCAACCAACAAAACACCACTCTGGACAAAAGTCGGACGATCGGTCGGCCGATAATCATTGCGTGTGTACGAGGCATAAGAATCATTAACCACTACTCTCTGAATTCAGTCTTTTAACCATTGTTCTATCCATGTACAAACTGATTTTTCCAAGCCTGTAGACTTTACCTTACACATTGCTGGTACAAATGCTTTAGCAAAATCTAAATATACTACATCCACAGCCAATCCTTTCTACAAGGTTTTTCTCACCACCTCAAAAAAGATTTGTATAGCTTAAATTAGATGTCCACCCTAACACTAAAATCCCTGCATCTACAGACATCCACAATCTAACACTAACCTACAGTATCTAGCCCTGTAAAGAATAAATCAGTAAAAATAACTTTTTTGAAGCCGATCTGATCGGATCCCACTTTGAGCTGTCAGCCGCTGCTTTGCCATTGAGGCGGGTGCAGAGGACACAAACGACAATGAAAGCCCCATATTAGTCTATGGAAGACATCACTTCCTATTATTTTAACCGCCGTTGTTGGCTCTGCAGAGCTTCCGCTGCTGGAGACTAAATCAAATCTGCTTAAAAAAGGTATGTACACTAATTTCTTCTTTACAGCGCTAGATAGGTTAGGGAAGGGTGCATCGACCTTGTCCATTACTACTAAAAAAGTTTATTAAAATCCAAAAAGGTAGCATACATTATACTCACAAACTTATGACATACGTATGCACGCATGTAAGAAATTGGGACCAAACGCCTCCTGGATACTCCTATGGTGCTGGATGACGTGATGGTGTCCGCATATGCCTGGCTGACGCATTCAGAGGGAGAACCCTCTTCTTCAGAGCCAAAAGAAGTGTAGTTCTCTCATCCTGAGGGGGCAGCAAGACCATAGGTGGAGTGCATAAAGACCATTCAGACCACTTACCTTCTCACATACCACTTGAGCGCAGGAGAGATACTGTTCTAGATAGGTTAGTGTTAGATTGTGGATGTCTATAAATGCAGGGATTTTAGTGTTAGGGTGGACTTACACTTTAACAACTTGCCAACCGCCGCAAGTAGATATACTGCGGCGGTCAGCCCCTCACAGGCAAAGTGACGTATATAAACGTCACTAGCCTGTGAGGCTCTGGGGAGCGAGCACGCACCGCCGGAGGCGCGCTCCCGCGCGGTCATGGGCCCCCCCATGTCCGCCGGTCACTCGGCGATCGTCGGGGGAGAAAGTCAGGCGGCTAGTGTAAACAAGCCGCCTGTCATTCTCCCCTGTGTAGAAACACTGATCATACGGTTCTACTATGTAGGACCATTGATCAGTGTTCCTACAGCTCAAGCCATAGCCAATCACAGTTAGAATCATGCCCCTAGGGACACACACAGCCCCTCCCTCTCAAATAAAGTTAACCCCTTCACTACCAGTGTATTTTTACAGTAACAGTGCATATGTATAGCACTGATTACTGCAGTAATGTCACTGGTAACCCCAAAAGTGTCAAAAATGTCAGTCAAGGGTCCGATCTGTCTGCCGCAATGTCGCAGTACCGCAAAAAAAATCGCATATCGCCGCCATTACGCGTTAAAAAAAAAACAACAAAAATGACAAAAATCTTTCCCTTTGTTAGTAAACGCGATAACGTTTGCGCAAACCAATCAAAATACGCTTTTTGTGATTTTTTTTACCAAACATATGTAGCATAAAACAAATTGGCTGAAAATGTTAAAAAATTTTGATTTTTACATTTTTTTGGGGGGGAATTTCATATAAAAAAAATTTGAAAAATATTGTTATTTTTGCAAAATTGACGCTCTTTTTTTGTTTATAGCGCATGATCAAAAAATTGCACAGGTGATCAAATACCACCAAAAGAAAGCTCTGTTTGTGGGAAAAAAAGGACGTCAAATTCGTTTAGGTACGGCGTCGCATGACCGCGCAATTGTCCGTTAATGTCACGCAGTGCCGAATCGCAAAATACCCCCTGGTCAGGAAGGGGGTAAAATCTTCGGGGGCTTAAGTGGTTAAATTGGTTTATATGACAGAAGAGACCCTATTGTTCTCTTCTGTCATAAATATGTCTTCCTGACTGTCAGTGGTAATGTGCACTGACTGTGCATGTGCAGCACAGCATACATTTACAGTACCTCCTTTTGCCGTGATAATGTGGCCCCCATGCTAACAGACTGAATCCAGAAGAAAGATCTGGAAAAGATGGAAGCGTGTGTGACCACAGAGTGCTGATGGCACAGCACTGGGGAGCATCCTTTGGCAGGTAAGTCTGTCATAATGTTCCAATATGCTGTGCATACTAGCACATTATAGCATGGAGCTCCTGGGGACCCATTTAATAAAAAAAATGTGGAGTTTAATTTTGCTTCAATAATATATGTACTGTATATAGAGTCAGTCACTGAACATCTTTTCTTGCAGATCTTTTTATTTTATTGCAAGTCTAGAAGATAGGGTGTATCTGGTTAAAAATAATGAGCTCTGCATTCTCTCATAGCATGCAACACTCAAAATGTTTCTTGTAGTCTACGACTATATGATCTTTTTTTATTTTTGCTTTATAAATTAACCACTTACTACCCGCCCGCCGTCAAATGACAGCGGAGCGGTGTAGCTATTATCCTGGGACACCGTCATATGACGGCGCACCAGAACAACCTCTCTCGCGCGCCCCGGGGGCGAGCGGAGCGGCGATCGTGACCGCAACGTGTTGCTAGGACACGGCGCGATCCCGATCTTTACCCATGTGATCGGCTGTGTCCAATCACAGCCGGTCACATGTAAATGAGGAAGTGCCGTTGTTCCGTGAGAATTACCTACCCGTGAGAAAAACCTACCCTCGTCACTTCCGGTGTACGAAAGTGTCTGTAACGCCGCGGAATTACATTAAAACAGCTCGCCAGAAATATCATGTGATCTCCACTGCTATCCCTGACACTTCCCTGGTCTTGTCTACTAAATATAAAACCGGCGGCGGCTGTATGACAACATAAATCACGGAGCCGCCAGCCGCTTTTATATTTAGTAGACAAGATCAGGGAAGTGACAGGGCAAGGAGCGGAGCTTACTCATATTGCAGTACAGCTGTTTTAATGTACCCGCCGCGATGGTAGGTTTTTTCCACGGAACAGTCATCATTTCAGACTAGTGCGCATGCGCACTAGCGGCTGTGAGCATGCGCACTGCCAGGGTAGGTTTTTCTCACGGGGTAGGTAATTCTCACGGAACACCGTTATTTGGCTCTCCTCGGCTCACATTGTCAGCCTCCTCATAGGGGACACAGAGAAATGTAATCAGGGCACTGATCACCAGTGCCCTGATTACACAAGAGTGAAATAAAATGCCATAACTGCCCACCATCAGTGCCCACAATGCCCGCCATCAGTGCCCACAATCAGTGCCCATAGTGCTGCCAGTCAGTGCCCATCAGTGCCAGCTCATCTAGGCACTGATTGGCACTGACTGGCAGCACTATGGGCACTGAGTGTGGGCACTGATGGTGCTGCCCATCAGTGCTCATCAGTGCCGCCCGTCAGTGCTCATCAGTGCCACCTGTCAGTGTCCATCAGTGCCACCCATCAGTGCCGCCTCTCAGTGCCCATCAGTGTCGCCCGACAGTGCCACCTCTCAGTGCCCATCAGTGCCACCTCTCAGTGCCCATCAGTGCCACCTCTCAGTGCCCAGCAGTGCCACCTCTCAGTGCCTATCAGTGCCACCTATCAGTGCTCATCAGTGCCGCCTATCAGTGCTCATCAGTGCTCATCAGTGCGGCATATTAGTACCTCCTCATCAGTGCCACCTCATCGGTGCCCATAAGTGCCCATCAGTGCAAGCCTATCAGTGCCCATCAGTGCCGCCTCATTAGCGCACATCAGTGGCCTGGGCAGGAAGGGGGTGAAAGTGCACTGTAGGCAAGTGGTTAAAGAAGGAGTTTACCTTTTTTTTTTTTTTTTTTTTTTTAAAGACCAAATAATAATGTGATGTAGTTATGTTGATATAGTTTATGCCATAAGAACTCATGAAGGGCTTGACCTTAATGATAGATCCTTGATAATATGTTAAGTGGTGTTTAAGTGAATCACATTCACAAATATATTTAGGAAAACAGTACTAAAGTTATGGATGTGTTTGGCAAAAACTCTTAAATCCTTTGACTCGCAATGATGTGTTCTATGCTTCCTGCTGATCAAAGGTTTAAAAGAAGCTCACGCTATTGATTAATAAATATATGTATCCATCTGGAATATTTTCTTCAAAAAAACAATGAAAATAATCAGAAGTACAAATAAAATTCTAGATCTGTGCACAGTCAGTATATAAAACATCACGTTTTTGCGGTACATATCACACTATTGTGTGAATAACAGAAGCTCCAAGAACTGCTTGGCATCTCTTCAGAAGTATCAAAAAGTCTTGACCAAAAACAGTTTGTGGTACAGATGTTTGAAGCTTTGTGAAGCTAGAATTTAGTAGAGATCACAAAAATCTCAGGGGTGCGCTCTATGCTAGGTTGGTTTGTGTAGTTGTATTTGTTGAAGTCCTCTTTTATCTCAAGTGATGATTTTCCTTTCGTTTCTGGTAGGTAAAAGTATAGGAACACCCCGCAGATTACTATGATGCCGAGAAACATAAGGAAACAATACTGCTCCATTGTAGCCTGAAAGAAAAGTGAGAAGCAAATGAGTGAACGCACAATCCACACCCATAATATACAGCTAATAAAGACATTCTACTCAAGCATATCTAAACGCAAGCAAAAATGTAAAATTATTGCAGCTTATCAGTCCTTAGGTGTGGTGGCTGCCTTCGTCTTCTGTGTATCGCCACCAACCTCCACTGGTCCTGTAGTGCGCACTTTCCATGGGCATCACTAGCACATGTCCCTTACCTTCTAGTAAGTGATCTTAGCATACTCACAGGGATAAATGGACATTACCACTAGATGGCTGTAGTAACATTTTGATGAAAAATCTATTTCCATCTTTTTATGATGGAAATCATTCAAACAGCATTTCAATAGGGACAGTGTTTTCTAAAGCTTAAAATTTTTAATGTGAAATATTGTTTTCAGTAGCTCTTCTACAAATCAGTTCCCACAAAATTGTCACTCATTTTCACTATGTTCCCTCTATTTATACACTTTTTCGCATGATCTTCCAATCTTTAGTGGAAGAACTTTCCTCAAGCTGATATGTTATTTTCAGTCCTGTATATGGTTGGAATATGACAACTGATAATTTTAGACATCATTTGTGGAGGCATCAAATAAAGTTTGTATGGAATAGTTCAGCCTTTCTCAACCAGTGTGCCGCTGCACACTGGTGTGCCGCCAGAGGTCCTCAGGTGTGCCTCGGAATCATGGGAGAGAAGGGCTGTCAGATGAGTCCAATCTCCCAATCCCCTGCCGAACTGTACATCAGCACTGTGAGAGAGCTCCTTCAGCTTCAAAAGTGAAAGTAAAGGGAAGAGGAGTGTGCTGTGCCTTCTGCTTCCCCTAAATTGCAGTACCTGGGCGAATGAGAAAAAGGTACTGTGCTACAACGTTTTAAAAGGGCTTTATACTTGTGTGTGTTTGTGTTCGTGTGTGTATGTGTTCACATCTGCATGGCTGCATTTCAGTTGGCTTCCCTACCCGCAGAAATGCAGGGAAAGGAGTACCTGACCCTTTTTTTAAATTGCGCCGCACCAAAAGCACCCCATGTTCTCCAATGTGTGGGGTACTATTAAGAATTATTGGCACCCCTAAAAAGTAGAGCATTTGTGTCAGGGTCCGGACTGGTAGCAGGAGCGGTGCAGGGAGTGGATCCACTGTGTCAGTGAGGGATTGGCGTGGACCGTACCGGAGGATCGGTTCTAAGTAGTTACTGGTTTTCACCAGAGCCCGCCGCAAGGCGGGATGGGCTTGCTGCGGCGGTAACTACCAGGTCGTGTCCTCTGGTAGCGGCTCAACCTCACCGACTGCTGATATAGGCGTAGTACAAAAGGGACAGGCAGAGGCGTAGTCAGACGTAGCAAAGGTCAGGGCAGGCAGCACAGGTTCAGAGGCGATAGTCGTTAGCAAAGGGTTCGGCAACAGGCAAAGGATTACACAAATAACGCTTTCACTAAGGCAACAAGGCAACAAAGATCCGGCAAGGGCTGGAAGGGGCAGGTCACTTATATAAGAAACAGGAAACAGGTCACAGGAAACAGGTCACAGGAAACAGGAAACAGGTCACAGGAAACAGGTCACAGGAAACAGGAAGGGAGGTTTGGACCAGGCACCAATTACTGGTGCACAGGTCCCTTAAATTTCAAACAACCGGCGCGCGCGCGCCCTATGGTGCAGGGGCGCGCGCGCCGGGAACCATGTGAGCGGGGAGCGGAGGAGGGAGCTGGAGCGGGCACAGGTGAGTGGATCTGGAACGAACGCCGCGAGCTCTCTGGTCCAGAAGCAGGGACCGGAGTGCTCAGCATTACAGTACCCCCCCCCTTTGGTCTCCCCTTCTTTTTGGTACCCAGAAACCTGAGGATGAGGTTACGGTCCAAGATATTCTCCTCTGCATCCCAGGATCTCTCTTCAGGACCGCAGCCCTCCCAGTCCAACAAAAAATATCTTCTCCCCCTGACCAATTTAGAGGCCAATATCTCCTGAACGGAGAAGACATCCGAGGTACCGGATACAGGCGTGGGAGGAAGATTCTTGGGGGAAAAGCGATTAAAGACCGCAGGCTTGAGGAGGGAGACATGAAAACAGTTGGGAATTTTAAGGGAGGAAGGGAGATGGAGTTGGTAACACACAGGATTGATCCTCTTCTTGACCTTGTAGGGTCCCAAATAACGAGGACCAAGCTTGTAACTAGGAACCCTGAAGCGGACATACTTGGAGGAGAGCCAAACTCTGTCCCCAGGAACCAGGACAGGAGGAGACCGATGTTTCTTGTCCGCTTGGATTTTCATGCGGGATGAGGCCTGTAAGAGGGACAGGCGCGTCTCACGCCAGATGGCAGAAAAGTCTTGCACCAGATCATCCACTGCAGGTACACCGGAGGAGGAGGATAACGGCAGAGGAGGCAGAGGATGACGACCGTAAACCACGAAGAAGGGAGACTTGTTGGTGGCGGAAGAGTCTTTGTGGTTATAGGAGAACTCTGCCCACGGGAGGAGGTCGACCCAATCGTCTTGACGGGAGGAAACGAAGTGGCGAAGGTAGTCGCCCAAGATTTGATTGACCCGCTCTACTTGTCCTTTGGTTTGAGGGTGGTATGAAGAAGAGAAATCCAGCTTGATTTTAAGCCGTCCACAAAGAGCCCTCCAGAACTTGGACACAAACTGGACTCCTCTATCGGAGACAATATGTGAAGGCAGGCCGTGTAACCGGAAGATGTGTCGGAGGAAATGCTTGGCCAACTGAGGTGCGGATGGTAAGGCTGGCAACAGGATGAAGTGCGCCATCTTCGAGAAGCGATCTACGACGACCCAAATTATCATTTTCCCGTGAGATGGTGGTAGGTCCGTAACGAAGTCCATCACAATATTGGACCAAGGGGTCTCTGGTATGGGAAGTGGCTGGAGAAAGCCGGCGGGTCTTTGGCGAGGGGTTTTGTCTCTGGCACATACAGAGCAGGACTGTACAAATTCAGAGATGTCCTTCTCCAAGGATGGCCACCAATATCTCCTGGAGATAAGTTGTAGAGTCTTTCGGACGCCAGGATGTCCTGCGAGAAGAGAAGAATGTCCCCACTTAAGAACCTTTAGGTGAAGACGGGGAGAAACATAGGTCTTTCCGGGAGGGAGGTTACGCAAGTCTATAGGTGCCACGGTGACCAGACATTCCGGGGGCACAATGTGCTGTGGCTTGACTTCCTCTCCTGTGACATCAGACGAACGAGAGAGGGCATCGGCCCTGAGGTTCTTGCTCGCTGGACGAAAGTGGATCTGGAAGTTAAATCTGGCAAAAAATAGAGACCAGCGAGCTTGGCGGGGATTTAGTCTCTGAGCAGACTGGAGGTAAGATAAATTTTTATGATCCGTGTAGATGTTCACGGGATGTACCGATCCTTCCAGTAAATGCCGCCACTCTTCCAAGGCCAGCTTGATGGCGAGTAATTCTCTATCCCCAATAGAATAATTTCTTTCAGCGGGAGAGAAAGTCTTAGAGAAAAACCCGCAAGTAACCGACTTGCCTCTCGTAGTCTTTTGCATGAGCAAAGCACCAGCACCAACAGAGGAAGCGTCTACTTCCAGGTAGAACGGCATAGTAGGATCCGGTCTGGACAGAACTGGGGCGGTGGCAAAGGCAGACTTAAGAGCGCTGAAGGCCTTCTCGGCCTGGGGCGGCCAAGATTTCGGGTTAGCCCCCTTCTTGGTTAGGGCTACAATTGGTGCCACAAGGGTGGAGTAATGCGGGATGAACTGTCTATAATAGTTTGCGAATCCGAGGAATCGCTGGATGGCCTTAAGGCCAGAGGGACGAGGCCAGTCCAGGATGGCAGACAGTTTGGCAGGATCCATTTGTAGTCCCTTGGCAGAAATGATGTAGTCCAGGAAGGGAAGGCTGGTACGGTCGAACAAGTACTTTTCAAATTTAGCGTAGAGACGGTTCTTTCTGAGACGGGAGAGTACTAAGCGGACATGAGCACGGTGTTGATCCAAGTTAGTAGAGAAGATGAGGATGTCATCCAAATAGACCACGACACAGGTATAGAGCAGGTCTCGGAAAATGTCGTTAACGAACTCCTGGAAGACCGCTGGAGCGTTACAGAGCCCGAAAGGCATGACTAAGTACTCAAAATGCCCGTCTCGGGTGTTAAAAGCCGTCTTCCACTCGTCACCCTCTCGGATGCGAATAAGGTTATAGGCCCCTCTGAGATCCAACTCGGTGAAGTACTTGGCGCCTTGTAACCGGTCAAAGAGTTCCGTAATCAGGGGAAGAGGGTAACGGTTCTTTACAGTAATGCTGTTGAGACCCCGAAAGTCTATGCAAGGCCTAAGGGTACCGTCCTTCGCAACAAAGAAGAATCCTGCTCCGGCAGGAGAAGAGGATTTCCTGATAAACCCTCTCTGCAGGTTCTCCTGGATATACTCTGACATGGCTAGAGTCTCTGGAGGGGAGAGAGGATAGATTCTTCCCCTAGGCGGCGTAGTGCCAGGTTGCAAGTCAATGGGGCAGTCATATGGCCTATGTGGAGGCAACACCTCCGCTTGTTTCTTGCAAAAAACGTCTGAAAAATCCGCATATGGTTCAGGCAGACGGGGAGGAGGAGAAATAACAGGTGCAGACTTGACTCGTACCTACTTGAGACATCTGCCAAAACAAGCCGAACCCCAGCTTCGAACCTCTCCGGAGGTCCAATCCAGAACGGGACAATGGCGCTGGAGCCAGGGCAGACCCAAGAGGAGTTCTGAGGTGCAATGGGGTAACACAAAAAACTCCAATCGCTCAGAATGCAGGACTCCGATGTCCATCTGGAGGGGTTCTGTACGGAACTGCACCATACCGTCGAGTCTCTCTCCATTAACTGTGGAGATGAAGATGGGCTTCAGTAAACGAACCACAGGGATGTGGAACTTGTTCACCAGCGAGGCGTCGATGAAGTTACCGGCTGAACCGGAATCCAGAAAGGCAGAGGCAGCAAAGGAGATCTTGGCGGACACGGAAATCCGCACGGGTACCGTAATGCGTGGAGAGGAGGTATTCACACCTAGCAACGCCTATTCCACGTTGACTAGGTGCGAGCGTTTCCCTGACGCGGTGGACAGAGAGGACAGTCCTTTAGAAAGTGCTCAGTACTGGCACAGTACAAACAGAGGTTCTCGTCTCTACGGCGGTTCCTTTCTTGCGTGGTCAGGCGAGACCGATCCACCTGCATGGCTTCCTCGGCGGGAGGCCCAGAAGAGGGTTGCGGTGGATGCTGGAAGATAGGCGCCAGACGAGGAAAGCGTCTGGGACGAGCACTTCCCTTTTCCTGTAGCAGTTCCTCTTGTCGCTCAGCAAATCGCAGGTCAATCCTGGTGGCCAAATGGATGAGGTCACTCAGGTTGGTAGGGACTTCTCGTGCGGCCAGGAAGTCCTTTATGGTGCTGGACAAGCCTTTCTTAAAGGTAGCACAGAGCGCCTCGTTATTCCAGGAGAGTTCCGAAGCCAGGGTGCGGAAAAAGATAGCATAGTCTCCGACAGAGGAACTCCCCTGGGACAAGTTGAATAACACAGTCTCTGCTGAGGCAGCCCGGCTGGCTCCTCAAAAACACTCCGGAATTCCTGAAAGAAACTCTGGACACTGGCAGTGGCAGGATCGTTGCGGTCCCAAAGCGGTGTAGCCCAGGCCAGGGCCTTCCCCGAAAGCAGGCTAACGACAAATGCCACCTTGGCTCGCTCTGAGGGGAACTGGTCAGCCGACATCTCCAGGTGAAGGGAGCATTGGGATAAGAATCCGCGGCACAACTTGGGATCACCGTCGTACTTGGCCGGCATGGACAGACGGACTCTAGAAGTGGCTGCGGCCACAGGCTGCGGTGGTGAAGCAGATGCAGGCAGTGGAGGCGGCTGCTGCTGTGCTGGAAGAAGCTGCTGCAGCATGGCGGTCAACTGTGCCAGCTGTTGACCTTGCTGAGCGATCTGCTGCGACTGCTGGGCCACAACTGTAGTAAGGTCCGCGATACTAGGCAGAGGCACATCAGCGGGATCCATGGCCGGATCTTACTGTCAGGGTCCGGACTGGTAGCAGGAGCGGTGCAGGGAGTGGATCCACTGTGTCAGTGAGGGATTGGCGTGGACCGTACCGTAGGATCGGTTCTAAGTAGTTACTGGTTTTCACCAGAGCCCGCCGCAAGGCGGGATGGGCTTGCTGCGGCGGTAACTACCAGGTCGTGTCCTCTGGTAGCGGCTCAACCTCACCGACTGCTGATATAGGCGTAGTACAAAAGGGACAGGCAGAGGCGTAGTCAGACGTAGCAAAGGTCAGGGCAGGCAGCACAGGTTCAGAGGCGATAGTCGTTAGCAAAGGGTTCGGCAACAGGCAAAGGATTACACAAATAACGCTTTCACTAAGGCAACAAGGCAACAAAGATCCGGCAAGGGCTGGAAGGGGCAGGTCACTTATATAAGAAACAGGAAACAGGTCACAGGAAACAGGAAACAGGTCACAGGAAACAAGAAACAGGAAACAGGTCACAGGAAACAGGAAGGGAGGTTTGGACCAGGCACCAATTACTGGTGCACAGGCCCCTTAAATTTCAAACAACCGACGCGCGCGCGCCTTATGGTGCAGGGGCACGCGCGCCGGGAACCATGTGAGCGGGGAGCGGAGGAGGGAGCCGGAGCGGGCACAGGTGAGTGGATCTGGAATGAACGCCGCGAGTGCTCTGGTCCAGAAGCAGGGACCGGAGTGCTCAGCGTTACAATTTGTCTCTGTGTCAGGAACCAGCCTGATTTTTTGCGTGTTCCACAACATACAGTAACGTTAACTGAACCTTGGACAGGGGTGCCTCAAGACTGAAAATACTTTTTCAAGGGTGCCCCGACTGGAAGAAGGTTGAGAAACACTGGAATAGTTTACCTTACCTACTAATATTCTATATAGTCAAAAATACACTATAAGGCTAGAGGTTTTTGGAAATCTTACCTTCACACCTATGTGAGCTTGTTGGACATCCTATTTCAGAATCACAGATAATAATATGAAGTTGTCACCCCACCCTTTTGCGGCTATATTAGCCTACACTCTCCTGGGAAAGCTCTCCACAAGATTATGGAGTCTCCATGTGGAAATGTGTGCCAAAAGAGCACTTGTAAGACCAAATACTGATGTTGCACAAGAAGACCTGGCACACAAACCACATTCCAATTACTCCAAAGGTGTACAATAGGACGGAGGTCACTCTGCCACCCAGTCCATTTCTTCCATACACTCTGTGCCTGTAACTCTGACCAGACTCAACCCATGTCTTTCTGGACCTGACTTTGTGCACAGGGGCACATTATGCTGGAACAGGAAACACTATATTGCCAAAAGTATTGGTACGCCTGCCTTTACATGCACATGAGCTTTAATGGCATCCCAGTCTTAGTCCATGGGGTTCAATATTGAGTTGGCCCACCCTTTGCAGCTATAACAGCTTTAACTCTTCTGGGAAGGCTGTCCACAAGGTTTAGGAATGTGTCTATGGGAATGTTTGACCATTCCTCCAGAAGCGCATTTGTGAGGTCAGGCACTGATGTTGAATGAGAAGGGCTGGCCTCGCAGTCTCTGCTCTAATTCATCCCAAAGGTATTCTATTGGGTTGAGGTCAGGACTCTGTGCGGGCCAGTCAAGTTCCTCCACCCCATACTTGCTCATCCACACTATATTGCCAAAAGAATTGGGCCACCCCTCCAAATCATTTTGGTGGAGGGGGGATTATGGTGTGGGGTTGTTTTTCGGGGGTTGGGCTTGGCCCCTTAGTTCCAGTGAAGGGGACTCTTAAGGTGTCAGCATATCAAGACATTTTGGACAATTTAATGCTCCCAACTTTGTGCTAACAGTTTGGGGATGGCCCCTTCCTGTTCCAACATGACCACGCACCAGTGCACAAATCAAGGTCCATAAAGACATGGATGAGGGAGTCTTGGGTGGAGGAACATGACTGGCCTGCACAGAGTCCTGACCTCAACCCAATACAACACCTTTGGGATGAATTAGAGCGGAGACTGTGAGCCAGGCCTTCTTGTCCAACATCAGTGTTTGACCTTACAAATGTGCTTCTGGAAGAATGGTCAAACATTCCCATAGACATACTTCTAAGCCTTGTGGACAGCCTTCCCAGAAGGGTTAAAGCTGTTATAGCTGCAAAGGGTGGGCCAACTCAATATTGAACCCTACAGACTAAGACTGGGATGCCATTAAAGTTCATGTGCGTGTAAATGTCCCAATACTTTTGGCAATATGGTGTATATTAACGAGACAGCCCATTGTATATAAGGGAACATATATGATTTATATGAATCTTACTCACTTTTAGGGCAACTTTCACCTTTTCACCATTTCTCTTTTGGATACTTTCATTCACTTTGTATACCTTGTCAGTTTGCTATCTAACATTTGCTCTGTATACACATTGGATCATAACTATCCTCAGTCCTTTTGATTTTCTTGGTCAGCTGTACCTGTTGTATTCCCTGCTGGCTTCTGCCCTGCCCTTCTCACAAGATTCTGCCTCTGGAATGTTCCGTTGGATCCTTTTTTTTGCCAGAGAACAATATTACATATTTTCACATTGTTATCTATCTAATGGGAGAGTCATAATTGTTATTGTATTTTTTGATAACGTTTTTTTTTTTTGTCTTTTCTTGTGGAATATTTCAATGACTTGGTCTCTCTGCAGATATCATTCATAACATGCTTGTCTCCTCAGGAGGTGAACTTTGCTTTACGAAACTTATTGAGCATTAGGACTCCAATTTATTGTTCTCCCATGTATACATGCTTCAATATGTGCTATACACCTTTTATGTATTTTATGAATAAAAAATTCATAGAATTTCTAATTTTTTATTTCAATAAAAGTGTATATTTTTAGATTGTGTTGACTTTTTGCTTTGGGTGCAGCTCTTATTAAAATCCTATGGGCAATTTTAACATATGAGATTTATCAATTTTCTGCGATGGAGTTGCACGATAATCCTTTTGTACCAAAGCCTCTGTTAATGTGTTACTATTCACTTTTAGGCCTTATGCACACAGGATGTTTTTGTAGCTGCTATTAGGGGCATCTGACGTTTTTTCCTGCTTTTTTTTCATTTTCCCCTCCATGTTAGCCTATGTGCCCATGCACAAATGAACATTTTGCAGTGTTTAATGGCAGGAGAGTTTAGAGGCAGGAAAAAAATCCCTCTACCAGTGTGCCCAGGAGCAGCAGAGTTTGGGCAGAAAAAATGCTTGACACTTGTAAACACATATAAACAAGCCTATACGCGTGGAAATCCTACGCACATTTAGCAATTGAGCGTTAATTCATTTCAATGGCCAGAATAAATTATTCTGGCCAATGAAGCGTATTAACGCCCAAACACTTAACTCCTTTAAACACGCCTAAATGCTTTTAAAAGTGTTAGACACTTTTACAAATGTCAGGCACTTTTTTTCTGCAAAAACACTGTTTGTGTTCTAGGGAACTTAAAAATCCTGTGTGCATGAGGCCTTAATAACAATTTTTACAATACAGTTTTCTCTTACCACTACGAAGGGGAAGACCATGCCGATGATAGCCAGGCCTAACCAGTTTATCACCCCCACCATGACAAGTGCTGCTGCCCGAGCTTCCTGAGAAAATATTTCCACATTGATAGTCATGGTGGTTGCACCTGATAGAAAAATAAATTCAGTGAGTAACTATAGCTCAAGCTTTTTCACTTAAAGACAAAATCATAGTAGAGTTTCCAAAAAGCAGCAGACTTTAATTTTACCGATGAGAGGATATTACCCATTTAGGGAGTGCATTGTTTAAACCATAGGCCCCTTTCACACGTTCGTTTCATCAGTTCAGTCACTTTTTTTCCAAGAAAAAATGGATGAAGTTTAGATCAATTTTTAACATCTGCCAGCTAGAGTCTTTAACCACTTGAGTCCCGGAGACATTTTGTCATGCAAAAGCAGACCATCTGTACATTTACATCTGTTCAGGACCCTAGTTCTGGTGACAACCAGGGATCTCCTCACTTTAGAGCAGTAGTCTCCAAACTGCGGCCCTGGGGCCAGATGGGGTCCTTTGTTTGCCTTTATCTGGCCCTTGAGGCACTGTTCCTTCCACTGACACCAACAATGGGGCATCATTTATGTCCCTGATACCAACAAGGGGGGCAGTATTTCTTCCACTGACACCATCAAAAGGGCACAATTCCTTCCAATGACATCAACGATGGGGCACTATTCCTTCCACTGACAGCAGCGATGGGGCACAATTCCTTCCATCGATACCAACAATGGGACACTATTCCTCCCACTGACACAAACAATGCGTACTATTAATTCCACTGACACCAACAAACGCACACAAATCCACCAACTGACACCAACGATGAGGCATGATTCCTTCCACTGACATCAACAATTGGGGTACTAGTCCTCCCACTAACACCAAAGATAGGGCATTGTTTACTTCCACTGGACACTAGGACATTTTCTACCTCCACTGGTAGTCCAGCCCCCTAAAGTCTGAAGGACAGTAAACTGGCCCTTTGTTTAGAAAGTTTGGAGACCCCTGCTTTAGAGTGATTTCCTCTCATTTCTTATTTTGGCTATAGGAAAATAGGTGAAAGGAAATCCCCCCCATTGGTACACAGATGGGAAAAAAACAACTGTATCCAAATAGAAATTTGGCCTTTAGTTCTACTTTAAAAACAAGAATACTTAATTAATTACATTAACTTTTTAACCACTTGCCGACTGCCTAACGACGATTTACGTCGGCAGTCAGCCCCTCACAGGCAAAGCGACGTAGGTCTACGTCGCTAGCCTGTGAGGCTCTGGGGAGCGAGGGCGTGCCGCTGGAGGCGCTTCCCCACTCCCGCTCACTCACGGACCCCCCCGTGCGTCACGATCGTCAGACGGCTAATGTAAACACAGCCGCCTGTCATTCTCCCCTGTGTAAGAATGGAGATCACACGGTTCTACTATATAGGACCGTTGATCTCTGTTCTTACACCAGTAGCCACATCCAATCACAGTAAGAATCACGCCCCTAGGGACACACTTAACCCCTCCCTCTCAAATAAAGTTAACTCCTTCCCTGCCAGTGTCATTTTTACAGTAACAGTGCATATGTATAGCACTGATTACTGTAGTAATGTCACTGGTAACCCCAAAAGTGTCAAAAATGTCAGTCAAGGGTCCGATCTGTCCACCGTAATGTCGCAGTCCCGCAAAAAAAATCGCAGATCGCCGCCATTACTCGTTAAAAAAAATACAACGAAAATGACAAACATCTTTCCCTTAGTTAGTAAACGCAATAACTTTTGCGCAAACCAATCAAAATACGCTTTTTGCGATTTTTTTTTACCAAACATATGTAGCATAAAATAAATTGGCCTAAAATGTTAAAAAAATTTTGATTTTTACTTTTTTTTTTTTTTTGGGGAATTTCATATAAAAAAATGTGAAAAATATTGTTATTTTTGCAAAATTGACGCTCTTTTTTTGTTTATAGCGCATGATCAAAAAATCGCACAGGTGATCAAATACCACCAAAAGAAAGCTCTGTTTGTGGGAAAAAAGGACGTCAAATTAGTTTAGGTACAGCGTCGCACGACCGCGCAATTGTCCGTTAAAGTCACGCAGTGCCGAATCGCAAAATAGGCCCTGGCCAGGAAGGAGGTAACATCTTCTGGGGCTTAAGTGGTTAAATGCCATTATATAAAAAAAAAAAAAGAAAGAAAAATCTATGGGGTATAAACAGTATGTATAAAGCAGTGAATGTGACATTCACCTGCTATTCACTGCAGGTGTATCTTCCTGGTGCATGTGTTTTAAAATGTAGTCATTCACCTGCAATGTTTGGTGAATGCCAGATTTAGGGCCCATTCACACTATGTGAAGCTACCTGCATTGTTCCTCAAGGAAAAACACAGGTGACTGCAATGGCACACAGAAAACAACTTTCTATGTTCCATGTTCACACCATGTTAACAAAAAACAGTTTTCTATGTTCCATGTTCACACCAGAACACAGTGTTTCTCTGCATTCCAGAGCTGTGCACTATTATGCAACATGTCTGCATAATATCATACTGCCCTAGGTGGCCCGGCATGACACTGCATAGCAAGCCCAGCACAGTGTGCTGCTGTGTAGTAAAATGAATAAAGTATTATTTTGTACACGTCACATAAAGTTCAGTAAAAATAAATACATAAATAAAAACATAAGTAAATAAACTGTGCATCACACTACTCCACGCTGCATGGCCATGCAGCTCAAAACTGGGGTCCACACTCCGATTTTGTGTGTGGGCAGCAGTATTTTTGGCTGTGGGATAGTGTGAATGGGCCCTTGGAAAACCTTTTGTGGGGCTAGACTGGGAGATCTGGAAAAGCAGTGCAATGCTGGATTAGTGCACTTTGTAAGTTGTATTTATGTACCACTAGAGGACTGCTGAGAATTACACCTTCTGGATTCCGCTGGGTTACCCTTAGCAATGGACAGCAGATAACAGCATTAAAAAATCTTGGCTCAGTCAATAATCAATCCAGTAGATGTTGGTTTTTGGGGTTTTATTGAGAACTTGGATAGGAGAAGGGATGAGTGGGATACTCCAACTATTAACTATTGACAATCTGAGGGACAACTTACTGTAGAATGCAACAAGGCCGCTGCTTCACTTTGCCACTAAATGAAGGTACTTTAAATGTTCCTGTGTAAGTATTCTCTTCAGGGTTCTGAAACTGGCACCCCCTTTCTCTCAATGCCTGTGTGCTGACACCCATCCGCTGACCCTAGCTTCTGGAGTGGTCCCCTTCCTGGCAGATCCCCGGGCAAGTTCCTCTGTACTCGCAGACACTGTTTTCCAGAGTCACCCTTGCCTCCAAACCCCACTTGCCAGCATTCACTGGACCTCTGGGTTCAGCCACACCTTCAGGTTCACCAGGCCGACTGCCTGTGACCACTTTTCCCAGCTGCAGAAGGAGAGACAGCCGGACCCTCCTTCTGGGACTTGGCTTCCCACCCAAAGACCCCCTGCCACATGTGCCCTTGACTTTTATAGCCTATCCCAGGATGCACCACTGTCTGTGCCAGCCCAATGGGACAGCTACAAAAGCCTGCGTGTCACTGGCTGGGTTTCCTCCACTGTCCAACAGGCCTCCCTATTGGACACAGTGGGGACACTCCCTCAGACCAGATGAATCACACATGGACACATGCAACAGGCAAAACTAACAATCAGGCTCCCCTGATAAGCAGACAGAGTAAACTATATTTTACCTTTTTAGCACCTATCTAGGAGATTGCTACATATATATAGTCTTTGAAAGTAGAAGTTCAACCTAAAACTAAAATCTGTAAATCTACAGGCACCCACAATCTAAGACTAACCTATCAGGCACCATAAAAAGAAATTGCTATAGATACCTTTTCTGAAGCAGCTCCAGTCTCCAGCGGTGGAATCTCTGCGCAGGAGACAGCTGACAACGGCTAGGAAATGCCTGGGAAGTGACATCACCCATAAACTTAATACAGGGCTTCCGTTGTCAGTTGCCTCCTCTCCACATGTCTCCACAGCTCAGCGTGGGACTGGCCCGGATCGGCTTTAGAAAGGTATGTATAGCGATTTCATCTTTACAGGGCTAGATGGGTTAGTCTAAAGCCTCGTACACACGCGTCGAAAATCGGCAGGGAATTTTCGTCCGACGTCCGATCCGTCGATTTTCGGCTTGTTAGTATGATGCTTCCGACAACCGACTCCGACTTTTCGGCCGAAAAAAATCTGGTGTGCAGGCTATAAAATTTTTGTCCGCCGTCAAAACACGTCCGATTTTCGTGCAGTCAGTACAGATTTCGACAAGGAAAAATCTTTTGAGCAAGTCTGGGCATGCTCAGAGAAGAAAGAACACAAAGAAAACAAACCAACACATGACACCACTTCTGAACCACCACTTCACAACTCTGGACAAAAGACGGATGATCGGTCGGCCGATAATCGTTGCGTGTGTACTAGGCTTTAGATTGTGGATGCCTGTAGATTTACAGATTTTAGTTTAAGGGTGAACTTCTACTTTAATAAAGAGCCCTTTGTTTTGTTTTTAAATGAAAAAACACTATGTGGAACTTTTATCCCCTTTGAGGGAGGAGCTAGTCGATAAATACCCCACAATTTTGTGGTTCACATTGGAATAAAGCAATCAAGCTGATCACTTGGAAACAGACCAAAGGCATCCTGAGGAGGTGGACGAGAGTGAGACCCCTTAAAGGGAAAGCAGCATGGCAATCTATTTTAAAAAAAATAGGTCAACATATTGAGTTGAGCGCAGTGTGTTGTTGTTGGTACAGTATTGCACTGAATGCACTATATGGTTTGAAAGAAATATAATATTTTGCGTAGCTATAAGTGCAATATATTAGGGGTGGTGAAACCCACTCTATACCTTATATGAGAAGGGTTATAGGAAGACACAGCACATACCAGTACTTATGGAGGACTTGAACTGGTTTGTAGCACAATATTCAGCTGCTGTTGTTGCACATACAGTCAACCCCCGCGAAGTCGTGGTTCAGAGTTCGCAGCCTCAGTCATTCACTGATTTTTACCCTACTTATACCAAAGAAAACAACAGCGCATACCAAAGAAAATGCGCTTGCAAGAAGTAAAATACATATAGGGGTAACATCCGTATTTTACATTCTAGCTTTGCAGGAGGGAGACATAGCAGTACAGTACTGTACAGTATATGGGTTTACCTTTACATTTTTTTTTTTTTTCTTTAAGGGTAATGTATTAAGATGAGTTTGAAATTAAAATAAAGTATTTTGGGAGCATATTTGGGGGGCATATTTAGGGTTTAAATTATAAAAATAGGCATTTATAGGCATTATTTTGACCACATCCAAAATTTGCAGGTTTTTCACAATTGGTGGGTGCTCTAGGAACGTAACCTCACGAATTACGGGGACCTACTGCCTATGAATTTAGAGTACAAACAGAGACAGTATTTATCAGCACTTTAATTGATTGTTGTAAGCACTATTCTTGTTGTAATGCAACATGAATGCCAAAGTTAAAGGCATTGTAAAGGCAGAAGGTTTTCTTTTTATCTTAATGTATTCTATGCATTAAGGTAAAAAACCTTCTGTGTGACAGTGTGCAGCAGCCCCCCTCAGCCCCCCTAATACTTACCTGAGCCCGTCTTTCTCCAGGGATGTTGCAGGAGTGTCTAAGCTGCCTGGGAATCCCCTCCTCATTGGCTGAGACAGCAGCGTAGCGCCATTGGCCCCTGCTGCTGTCAGTCAAAGTAATTCAGTCAATTAGGAGAGAGAGGGGGCGGGCCGGGTCGTGGCTCTGTGTCTAAATGGATAGAGGGAGCTGTAATATGGCTCGGGTGCCCCCATAGCAAGCTGCTTGCTGTGGAGGCACTCAAAAGGAGGAAGGGGCCAGGAGCGCTCAAGAGGGAACCGAGAAGAGGAAGATCTGGGCTGCTCTGTGCAAAGCCAACTGCATAGAGAATGTAAATTAAACATGTTTGTTATTCAAAAAAATTAATAAATTGAGACTTTACAATCACTTTAACCAGCTAGAGCCAGGTGCATAGAAAATGCACCGGAAAGAGTTTAAATGCAAGACTTTGATTTTTGAATAGGGTGTGTGTTTAAGGCTGCCAATCTGAAGTCTCTTACCTGGCCCTGCTCCAAATGATAAAGTATATAGGAAGATCAGAATCACGCTGCAGTAAGGCATCCAAGTGTACATAGTCTAAAGCACAACATATAAAAATAGTTATAAAAAAGTGCACACTACTTAACCCAATCATTGCTCCGAGGACACAGATTGCTAACATTTAACGTGGTCAACAATGTTTTACTAATATTATTAGAAAAGAACATAAAACTGAACAAATTCCTAACTGTTCAAGTGAATATGTGCTTTTCTGTATAACCTGCCAATGTGGCCTAAAATATTTCGACTGAACAATAAGGGGCCTTATGCACACAGTTTGGGGACATAGGAAACTAGCAGAATACAGGAGCCTAGATCATAGTGTGCCCCACAGTTTTCTTATGAAACATCAAAAAATGTAAATGTTTTCCCCATTGAATCCATCTCCTCCCTAGTTCCCACCACAGAGAGGTGTGGGCTATGTCTGTAGGTTATGTCACCAGCAAATTTACTGAATCTACAGTTTTGGATCTGGGTGTATGTGGAAAAACCTAAATATAACAGTAATATAACCTTAAAGCGGAGTTCCGGGCACAGATGTAATTTTTTAATAAACATACCCCCGGGACAGTCAGGGCTAGCACATTCCACAATGGCTAGCCTCTGATCTGTCCCGGTTCGCACTTACCTTTTAGAAGAAATACTTACTTAGAAATTTTCTTCCACAGCGTTTCCATCTCTCTTGTGGGCAGCTGAAGACGGCGCGGTCCTCTTCTGTGTCTTCTTCCGCGTCTTCTTGTCCCAGAATGCGCCGCACCGGCCCCTCTCGTCACTTCCGGCGCGGCGCGGCATGCCCAGAAGCTGTTTAGCAGGGGAATGCGGCGTCGCCCGGAAATGACGAGCGGGGCCGGTGCCGTCGCATTGATTCCTGGGAGCTGTGACGTTCAGCTCCCAGGAATCATAGCGAGGCAGGAAGTGACGGGGTGAGCCGCGGCTCCGAGGGAGGAAGTACTCTGAGGTGAGTATCTTCAATCTTCAATTGCAAGGTAAGTAAACAAAAAAAAAAAGAATTAACTATCCAATTCCTTTTCAGGTGAGGCATTCCTAGCGGAGGGGCACAAAAAAAAAAATTTGTTTTTGTGCCCGGAACTCCGCTTTAATAAAGTATCAGCAATTTCACTTCTTGGCGCCGGCCGTACTTAAATATGCGGCCTTTTGGCGCCTGGTCCTTAGCACCAAGGTGCTGCATATATGCTTGAATTGCTGGCAATATACCTGTACCCAGAGCACGCACAGGACACAGTTACTGTGGATTAACCAAAAGCTCCCCATTGCTCCTTGGGATTGGGAGTTTATGGACCACGTGACCACGCTCCCCGTACTGGCATCATAAACCTCTTAAAGGGCTGAGAGGCGCCAGCACTAAGAGGTTAGGTAATCAAGTAAAAAATCATGTGCATTAAAACATGAAAGTGAAAATCACACACAAAAAATGCATAAATAACCTAAAAAATTCTATAACTCCAGATGTGACGTCAGTGTATAGCTGACTACTCATGGGGCCAAACTATACACTGACATCGAGGATGAAGGAATTGATAACATTGATTGGCCCCCACACTAACCTGACCTAAATCCAATAGAACACCTCTGGGACATAATGTTTCGGTCAATCCGACGCCGCCAGGTTGCATCTCAGTCTGTTCAGGGGCTCAGTGGTGCTCTGGTCCAGATCTGGGAGGACTTACCCCAGGACACCATCAGTTGTGTCATTAGGAGCATGCCCCGACAATGTCAGGCATGCATACAAGCACGTGAGGGCTATACAAACTACTGAGTACCATTTTGAGTTGCTGTAATGAAATTTTAGCAAAATGGACTAGCCTGCTACATAATTTTTTCACTTTGATTTTCGGGGTGTCTTTGAATTCAGCCCTTTGTACAGGGGTGTTACTAGGTGTGAAAAAGACCAGGAGATTCAGCCCAAAGGTAAATTCGATCACATGACGCCCCCTTCCGACATCAGAAGATGGGTGTGAAGATCAGCACCGGGGGGAGCTTTGCCTGATGCTCGATTAAAGGTGAGTTGAACACCAATTATAGCATTCTGATGGGGTGACACCTCTGGACCCCTTTACATTACACTGCCCCCACCTCACTGGACCCCTTTACATTACACAGCCCCCACATCTCTGGACCCCTTTACATTACACAGGGCCCCCCCCCCACACCCCTGGACCCCTTTACATTACACAGCGCCCACCCCCCACACCCCTGAACCCCTTTATATTACACAGCTCTGCACCTCTGGACCCTTTTACATTACACAGGCGTCCCTCACACCTCTTGACCCCTTTACATTACATTACACAGCCCCCGCACACCTCTGGACCTCTTTAAATTACACAGTGCCCCCCCACACCTCTGGACCCCTTTACATAACACAACGCCCCCCCACAACTCTGGACCCCTTTACATTACACAACGCCTCCACACCTGTGTATTCCTTCTGCATTACACCCCCTCCCCCCAGCAGCTTTGTCCCTTCCTACCTTATTTGGGCATGTAGACGGGGAGACACAGGAGAGCAAGGCAGGGAGCAGGACAGACACAGAACTGGAGATAGAAACACCAGTGCTGAATAGAGAGTGGAAGCTGCCAGAGTTAACTTTCCAAGTTAACCAGCAGGGGATTGGTTGCTAGGTGGTCCTAGCAACCAATAACCTGCTGGTTAACCTGTAAAGTTAACTCTGGCAGCTCCCACTCTCTATTCAGTGCTGGTGTGCAAACTGCATACTATAGCCCCATACCTCCAAACTTTTGAACTTCAGAATGAGGGACACATGAAGGAGGAAGTGACCTGCGGTGCACTTAGCATGGTAAATTGGGTGTGGCCAAATGCTTAAAAGTGTGAGGGGCTGAAGGGGCGTGGTTAAAAAAAATACGCTTCCTTGTAAGTCAAAAACAAAAAAGGACAAAAAGCTTCCATTACAAATGGTTTGGCACAAACTGTAGGAGAGTGCGTTACGATAAGTGTGGAAGGATTCAAGAGTGCATTTCGTACATAGTGCAAAGTTTAGAAGTGCATTTTTTACAGAGTGCAAGGTTCAGGAGTGCGTTGTAGAGAGGGAAAAGTTCAGGAGTGCGTTACGTACAAAGTGCAGAGTTCAGGAATGCGTTGTACAGAGTGCAAGGTTCACGAATGCATTGTGCAGAGTGCAAGGTTTAGGAATGCGTTGTACAGCGTGCAAGGTTCAGGAATGCGTTGTACAGAGTGCAAGGTTCAGGAGTGCGTTGTGCAGAGTGCAAGATTCAGGAGTGCGTTTTTCAGAGTGCAAGGTTCAGGAGTGTGTTGTACAGAATGCAAGGTTCAGGAATGCGTTGTACAGACTGCAAGGTTCAGGAGTGCGTTGTACAGAGTGCAAGGTTTAGGAGTGCATTACATACAGAGTGCAAGGTTCAGGAGTGCGTTGTACAGAGTTCAAGGTTCAGGAGTGCATTACATACAGAATGCAAGGTTCAGTGGTGCGTTGTACAGAGTGCAAAGTTCAGGAGTGCATTACGTACAGAGTGCAAGGTTCAGGAGTGCATTGTAGAGAGTACAAGGTTCAGGAGTGTGTTACGTACAGGGTGCAAGGTTTAGGAATGTGTTGTATAGGGTGCAAGGTTCAGGAGTGCATTGTACAGAGTGCAGGGTTCAGGAGTGCGTTGTACAGAGTTCAAGGTTCAGGAGAGAGTTGTACAGAGTGCAAGGTTCAAGAGTGTGTTATGTACAGAGTGCAAGGTTTAGGAGTGCATTGTACAGAGTGCAAGGTTCAGGAGTGCATTACGTACAGAGTTCAAAGTTCAGGAGTGCGTTGTACAGAGTGAAAGGTTCAGAAATGTTCCCACGTCAGTACAGAAATATATAACTGGAAAATTTTCCTTAACATGGTCCTCGTATATACCATTTTTGGGGATTAATTTAACTCCATCTATTTCCCAACTTTATGATTACAATTATAAACCCTTTCTGGACACTTTGTCACGACAAATTGGAGAACTTAAGGTTCAAGATTTGACTGTAGCAGGCAGAGTGGCTATGTTAAAAATGATTATACTTCCCAAACTACTTTATTTGTTTCATACGTTGGCAATTCCCTTACCACCCCAATATTGTGTCTCTGACTCTGTTCAAAAGTGCTTCAATCAAACTATATGGGAAGGAAAACCACCCCGATGTTCGTCCCTCATTATGAGGAGACATAGGAGGCATGGAGGGATGGGAGTTCCTTGGGTTTCTGCATATTATAAAGCATCTGTAATAGATCAATTGAAATATTGGTGGACGCCTGTGCAGCATAAATTGTGGCTGGGATTATAGGCGGATGATTGTAATCAAGAAAATCTTAGGACCACAATGATAGCTGTAATGATTGGAGCTGTTGTGCCCAATGTCCAATCTATTACAGTGCGGACTGCCTGTGCAACGTGGGCAGAAGTATTTTGTTCGCCTCCCGAATATGGGGCAGCATGTGAATTCCCTACTCCCCTGTCAGTTCTCACATACTTCATCCCAAATGTTGATATAAAAGTGTGGTTGAGAAAGGGGGTTAATTGCTTGAAAGATCTGTATAATGAAACAGGGATTCATCCCTTTGAATATTTTGTTCACCAGTATAGAATACCACCGTCAGCTTTTTTGAGCTATTATCAAATATTTTCCTTTCTACGGAAAAATAGCCTTCCTTCATATGTTAACCTCCCTGGCGGTATGATTATGTCAGGAATTACATACCAAAAGCGGTACAATTCTTTTCATGGAAATTTGGCGTTATGTATTATAGGCCTACAAATCTTAGTAATTACTGACTTAAACCTGACCAAAACAAGACTCTAGTAGACATCCCAGATGTGATAAATTTGAAACACAAACGCATGAATTATAATCGAATCAATAATATTATTTTATTATTTAATATATAATATATATAATAAAATTATATTATTGATTAGATTATAATTCATGCATTATATATTATATATAGATATATGTGTGTGTGTATATATATATATATATATATATATATATATATATATATATACACATATATATATATATATATATATGCATATATATATATATATATATACCGGTATATATATATATATATATATATATATATATATATATATATATATATATATATATGCATGCATATATATATATATATATATATATATATATATATATATATGCATATATATATATATATATATATATATATATAAAATATAAAATGTGTTTTGTGTTTTGTGCAACGTTTTTTTTTTTGAATTTCACTCCCTAGTTCCGCTCCCATGCAGCATTGCTGCTGCAGGGAACGGAACTAGGAAGTGATCACACCGACGGAGGGACGGAGGAGCGGCGGGAGTCTCGGCTGGCGGTCGCAGCAATGAGAGATCATCGCTGGATCGCCAGGAGAAGGTAAGAGAACACCGCTGCGCTCTCTGCAATCCACCCCGAGCGTGACTCGGGGTTACCGCTCCTGATATGAAAAATCAACCCCGAGTCACGCTCGGGATTACCGCCAAGGAGGTTAAATTACCAATTTCTATATACAAGTTGTATCAAGCATCCTTGGCTACTGCCAACGGTATTTCAGTTATTTATGATATATTGAACAAGCATAACACCTATTCTAAAGCCACTACTGTTCTTAAATGGGAAAGATTACTGGGGAAATCTTTCCCGGAAACTAAATGGCTAAAAGCTTTTGCTGCCACATATGCTTCCTCAAAATGTACTAATCATTGGGAATTATATCAAAAGACTTTAAATTTTTGGTATTTGACCCCCACTTAACTTTCCAAATTTTACCCCTTAACTCCAGCATTATGTTGGAGAGAGTGTGGTGAACAAGGGACGCTATTCAATATAGTTTGGGAGTGTAAATCGATTAGAGCATTTTGGAATAAAATATTCTCAATGATCTCAGAAGTTGTGGAAAAAAACATAATTCCAAGTCCTGAGATGGCGATCTTGCATCTAAATATCCATGAGATACCTATTAAGTACAGAGTAGTGGTCTTACATCTTTTATTAGCGGCAAAACTCTTAATCACAAGAAGATGGAAATCTCAGGAGATACCATCTCCATCTGATATTGTTACATTACTTAATCAGCAATGTGAGATAGAAAAAATTATGGCTACTATAAGTTCGGCGAAGAAAATATTTGTAGTTGGATGGAATCCATGGCTAAACAATCTAAGATGTATGGTGACAATGGATTAGATAAGGTATGTGTGTTAATGTAAGGATTGCTTAGTAGGAATGAATTTATTGATTATGAGGTAAAACACGAATGGGCTATGGGGAACAGGTCTCTCTTTTATTATAAGATCGATGTCTAGTGACGATAGATCGAAAATAATGAGCATATATGTATATATATATATATATATATATATATATATATATATATATATATGGAAACCCCATTGTTTGACGGTTAAACTGAGTTGGATGGAAGGTTCCCCTTTTCCTATTTCTCTCCCTGTCCTTTCCTCCTTTCCTCTCCCCCCCCCTTTTTATTTTTTTTTGAGGCAAAATGTTATGATCAATAATTTTATTGCAACATTTTATGTTGATATTTTGTTGGTTTGTTTTTTGTGTATGTGTATTATTATTTTTTTGGAAAATTACAATAAAAGAGATATTGAAAGAGAAAGGTTCAGAAGTGTGTTGTACAGAGTACAGCGTTCAGGAGTGCGTTGAACAGGGTGCAAGGTTTAGGAAAGTATTGTACAGGGTGCAAGATTCAGGCGTACGTTGTACAGAGTGCAAGGTTAAGTAGTGCGTTAGGTACAGAGTGCAAGGTTCAGGAGTGCATTGTACAGAGTGCAAGGTTCAGGAGTGCGTTGTACAGAGTGCAAGGTTCAGGAATGCATTGTAGAGAATGCAAGGTTCAGGAGTGCGTTGAACAGAGTGCAAGGTTCAGGAGTGCGTTGTACAAGGTGCAAGGTTCAGTAGTGTGTTACATACAGAGTGCAAGGTTCAGGAGTGCGTTGTACAGAGTGCAAGGTTCAGGAGTGGGTTATACAGAGTGCAAGGTTCAGGAATGCGTTGTACAGGGTGCAAGGTTTAGGAATGTGCTGTACAGAGTGCAAGGTTCAGTAGTGTGTTACGTACAGAGTGCAAGGTTCAGGAGTGCGTTATGTATAGAGTGCAAAGTTCAAGAGTGCGTTGTACGGAGTGCAAGGTTCAGTAGTGTGTTACGTACAAAGTGAATGGATCAGGAGTGCGTTGTACAGAGTGCAAGGTTCAGGAGTGCATTGTACAGGGTGTAAGGTTCAGTAGTGCATTGTACAGAGTGCAAGGTTCAGTAGTGCGTTGTACAGGGTGCAAGGTTTAGGAGTGCGTTATGTACAGAGTGCAAGGTTCAGGAGTGTGTTGTACAGAGTGCAAGGTTCAGGAGTGCGTTGTATAGAGTGCAAGGTTCAGTAGTGCGTTATGTACAGGGTGCAACTTTCAGGAGTGCATTACGTACGGAGTGCAAGGTTCAGGAATTAAACTGCAAATACACCAATTAATTTAACATAGCACACCCCTTTGTCCCGTGCATAGACAAACAGCCGGTGTTTATACATTGCTGGCCGAGGAGGAAGGTGGCAGGGGGCGGGACCAATCGTAACTACTGCATGTGTACCCCCAGAGGGTGTATAATAAACCTGAATTATACAGCGCTGTGGGTGCACATACAGTAGTTACGATTGGTCCCGGCCAGCAATGTATAAACGCCGGCTGTTTGTCTATGCACTGCTGTCTGACAAAGAGGGAAGAACATATCAGCCCTGCCCATCCCTGACATCACAGCTTGGACTTCACAGCTCCACTTACTCTCATCGCGGCTGTACGTCCCCAGCTTGCCCCCACCAATCACTGGATGTGCTGGATAGATGTTTACACTGCTGTGGTATGTAGCCCTGAGTTTCCAGCCAAACCTAGGCCTTGGGACTTGGGGCTAATAATTCTAAAGGAGCAATATGAGACCTGGGGCTTTTTGGGGGCCCACTCAGGGCTATAGCCTGGGTCAGCCCCCCCCCCCCTCTCCCGACACCACTGGCTCTGTAGGTTGATAATTTTTCTTTCCATCAAACAGTGTGGCATCCTTTCATTCCTAACACATTACCCAGCAAGGCAGGACTGGCCTACCGGGATACTGGGGCTGCTTGAAGGGCAGTGGCACCTGTAAAAAATGGCTGCAGCTGGCCTGACATGTCAACTTTGCATGCGCCGCCTCCGCTCGGGAAAGCCCGTCCACGCTCGGCCATTCTCGGGCAGACATCGCATGCACAGTGATGTGATGGCACCGGGCAGCGCCATTTTTAAATATAAGATCGGTGAGTAAGACCCCTCCGCAGCCTCTGCATCCTCTGTACCATGCCTGCAGCCTCTGCCTCTCTTGTACCATGCCCTCAGCCTCTGCCTCTCCTGTACCATGTCCGCAGCCTCTGACATCTCCTGTACCATACCCGCAGCCTCTACATCTCTTGTACCATGCCGGCAGCATCTGAATCTCCTGTACCATGGCCGCAGCCTCTGCCTCTCCTGTACCATGCCCACAGCCTCTGCATCTCCTGTACCATGCCCGCAGTCTCTGCATCTCCTGTATCGTTAGGGTTGCCATCTCATCCATTTAAACCAGGACACATATGAATTACACAGGTTCTGAGGCTAATGCAATGCAGATAAGGCACTAAGTGAGTTTAATTACCACCTTAATCAGCCACAGAACCTGTGTGTAAGGTAAACCAGATGTCTTTTTTCCCCACAAATAGAGCTTTCTTTTTGTGGTATTTGATTACCTCTGCAGTTTTTATTTTTTGCGCTAACAACAAAAAAAAAACAACAATTTTGAAAAAAAAAAAAAACAATATTTTTTATTTTCTGCTATAAAACATATCCAATAAAAAAAATTTAAAAAATCTAATTTCTTCATCAGTTTAGGCCAATTTGTATTCTGCTAAATATTTTTGGTAAAAAAAATCCCAAAAAGCATATATTGATTGGTTTGCGCAAAAGTTATAGCGTCTGGAAAACCATAGGATAAATTTACGGACTATTTTTTGTTTTGTTTTTGTTAGCAATGGTGGCGATCAGCGATTTTTAGCAGGACTGTGACATTGCGGCGGACAAATCTGACACGGGGTGACACTTGCTAAGTGACACTATTACAGTGATCAGTGCTACAAATATGCACTGTCACTGTATGAATTACACTAGCAGGGAAAGGGTTAACATCAGGGGCGATCAAAGGGTTAAGTGTGCTCCTAGGGAGTGCTTTCTAACTGTGTGGGAGATAGACTGACTGCAGGAAGAGAGACATCTATGTTCCTGATTAGTAGGAACACAAGATCTCTCTCTTCCTGTCTGACAGAAGGACAATCTGCTTTATTTATGTAGGCAGACCGCCGATCTGTCATTCCCCTGAACAATCCCGGGTGGCCAGCGGCCATTGCGACCGCCAGACCCACTAATTGGGTTCTGCTGTGTTCAATCACAGCGGGAGTGCAGCTCCGGCGGCGAGCGCCCCAGAGCTGTTGGAAGAAATCATGTGCAGGTACGTGATTTTGCGCTTAAGGGCCACCCAACTGCAGTAAATGTACGTGGGGTGGTCCTTAAGTGGATAATGTCTGGTATGTTTTTCTGTGCAGCTCTATTCCAATCTTTTGAATAGGACCCTGCAAATTGTACAACGAAGCATGCTGCACCATTTTTATATTTTTCCTTTCCACTTTTTCACAGTGTACAATAACACTTCTCCTTTCATCCCTCAGATCCTTATCCAGCAAGTCTAACCACTGTTCATTTAAACCTAATAAGTAGTGCAAAAATCAGTTTGCAGTGTTCCGTGACATTTTCAGCTGTGCGCTACAAATTATATTTGCATAGCTATAAGTATAATATAAAATAGAAAAAATTTGGAGAAGAGGGGCCTGCACCCCCCAAAACTATATTTGTAAAAAAGGAAAATTCTGTAGATATCTCAATCCCCCTGAAGAAGACCACGACTACATTGGGTCGAAACTCATCAGGGTACCAGTTTTTGGTAGTGATAATATAACCATGAATGTACTGTATGTGTTATATTTTCTTTTATTTTGTTTCATTGGATGATACCAAGCACTGTAACCACAGCTCATATTTTTAATCCCATGTGGAATAATAATCTTTAATGAATTGCTCAATAAAATAATATACCTTTTTACAAAAAAAAATTCTTTATAGTTATTCTGCTAAAAAAACCCTGGGGGAAATTTTCCTTTTTTACAGCTCTAAGTATATTTACCTGCAGTGAGATTGTCAGAGTTAGAAGCCCCAATGCTAAGACCATTGATGTATAACCAGCCAGCAGGAAAACTCTTCTGCCAAAGCGATCAACCACCAGACTCTATACCAGAAGAATAAGTATGCAGTAAATGCAAACGTTGTAAAAGTTAAACTTAACATCCTGATGTTAAATGTTCTATATCTGCATTGGTAGAAATAAATATTATTTTAGCGTGTGTGTGAGGACAGCCTTGGAATATACTGTATGTTTCTTCTATATTCTCAGAATTTTAAATGTATGAGTAGAATTATTCCTTACTGTTTTTATTTGTACAGTATAAGTGCTGTACTTGTTTTCACTTGGCCACAATATACTTAAAAGAAAAGTATGGGGTATCCTTTTTTTCCCCATTTATACTTCTCCAGGTAGATGCAGCATTGGTCCGATGCTGCACCTGTTCCCCGGCACCTCTGCACTGAGAACCGAGTGATTGAAAACCACTGATCGCTCAGTTCTGACACCTCCCCGAGCAGAGAGCTGCTGACTGTCGGTCACTGGCTCTCTGCTCTGCCCCCTCATCGCTCATTGAAATGCTGAGCTGTGGAGGGGTGGGGAGTGGCTGGCTCAGGCTCTCAGCAGCTCACTGAGAGGCTGAGCCGGGTGTCGGTCCATGCACCTGGTGGACCCCGACTTCCTGGTCACGAAGTTGCGGTGCCTAGACCGACTTTTGTGATGTCAGCAGAGAGCAGACTTCAGTCCACTCTCTGCAGAAAACGAATCACAAGAGTGCAGAACAAACTGCACTCCTGTGATCCATAGGAGATGTACAGCTCAAAACAAGCTTTGGCTATACATCTCCATTAAGGCCTCATGCACACTGCAGCTGATAAACTCTCATTTTTGTGAGTTTGGGCATTTTTTTTTTTTTTTTTAACAGCCCTTAAACTCCCCTCTTTATTATCCTATGTGTCCATGCACACATGGACGTTTTTAGCAGTTTATCAGCAGGGGAGTTTTTGGGCTGTTATCTGAATGCCTTTCGCGTTGGCAGCGAAACATGTCGGGCGGGACCTAGCCAGTGACGTTATCATGTCAGCTAAACTTGGATACTTGGTATGGTGGCACTTGTGCTTGTGCTGCTCTGTACTCCTTATCCTGTATGGGTTTGCCTGTGCTTTGCTGAAATAAACCTGTGTGGCACTTTTACACTATGTTGGCTCCTTTTGGCTTCCTTTGAGGATATATGCAAGGTTCTATGATCCATCAAACCCCGAGTGTTTGGTTGATTGGAATGGCAGAGGACTGAATGGCTCTCAGGAGAGGCTCTCAAAGGCATACACACATTGAGCTCTTTTTGATCTCCATTACTAGAGATCAACATATTTTGGTCACTGGCAGAGTGTTTGTGTGGTGAACTAACTATTATGAGGAACACTTTCTGCTCAATGTGTCCCATAGCTTGGGTTTGCACTCCCTGCCCACTGGTACTTAAAGTCTGGATCTACCTCATGGACATCACATTTTGTATTTCACCTTTTTCCATCACTAACATAAGCACAAAATAGACTATTTAACCACTTCCATACCGAGTCATGTAAAATGACGTCGGCAAAGTGGTTGTCTGGATCCGGGCCGCCGTCATATGACGTCGGCCCGTTCTAGCTGCTACTGCGCGCCCCCGGCGGCGCGCAGCGGCGCGATCAGGGATGAGGCTCGTCCCTCGGACATAGCCCATCACTGATCAAGGTAAACAGCCAATAGAAATTGGCTGTTTACCACGTGATCGGCTGTGTCAATCACAGCCGATCACATGAGCGGCTCCTGCACGAGCCGCTCGTTCTCTCTGCAATGCGCGCCCCCGGGGGCGCGCAGAGCAGCGATCGGGGACGAGGCTCGTCCCTCGGACAGAGTCGATCCCCGATCTAGGTAAAGAGCCAATGAAATTGGCTCTTTACCACGTGACCGGCTGTGTCCAATCACAGCCGGTCACAAATGTCAACAGAGAACACGGTAACTAGCTGTCACCGTGTTCTCCTCCTCACACACTGATCCTGTGTGAGGAGGAGATTGTGGTAACAGCTAGTTACCAACTATAGTGCACCCTAAACACACTGATTGCCCCCCCCCCCAATAAAGAGTACCTGTCACTAGCCCATCAAAGTACCCGAGTACCTGTCATCAGGTACTCAGATGACAGGTACTCGGGTACTCTGATGGGCTGGTGACAGGTATTCGGGTACTCTGATGACGGATACTCTGATGACAGGTACTCGGGTACTCTGATGACAGGTACTCGGGTACTCTGACGGGTACTCGGGTACTCTGATGACAGGTACTCGGGTACTCTGATGACGGGTACTCTGATGATGGGTACTCGGGTACTCTGATGACAGGTACTCGGGTACTCTGATGATGGGTACTCGGGTACTCTGATGACAGGTACTCGGATACTCTGATGACAGGTACTCGGATACTCTGATGACGGGTACTCGGGTACTCTGATGACGGGTACTCGGGTACTCTGACAGGTACTCGGGTACTCTGATGACAGGTACTCGGGTACTCTGATGTCGGGTACTCTGATGACAGGTACTCAGGTACTCTTACAGGTACTCGGGTACTCTGATGACAGGTACTCGGGTACTCTGATGACAGGTACTCGGGTACTCTGATTACAGGTACTCGGGTACTTTGAGTACCTGTCAACGGAGTACCCGTCATCAGAGTACCTGAGTACCTGTCACCTACCCATCAGAGTACCCGAGTACCTTTCACCTGCTCATCAGAGTACCTGACGCCTGAAGTACCCAAGTACTTGCCGCCTGCTCATCAGTACCCATCACTACTCATCAGTACTCATCAGTACCTATCACGTATCAGTACTGATCATCAGTACCCCTCAGTACAGTATCACCTATCAGTCAGTGAGTACTACTCATCAGTACCTATCACCTGCCTGTCACCTGCCCATCAGAGTACCCGAGTACCTGTCACCTGCCTATCGGAGTACCCGAGTACCTGCCACCTGCTCATCAGTACCAGAGTACCTGTCACCTGCCTGTCACCTGCCCAACAAAGTACCCGAGTACCTGTCACCCTTCATATAGCCACCATGTCCAAGTCCAAAAAGGTTTATATACGTCCTCCGTTTAAACCTAAATACCGGTGTTATGGCAGCAGATAGCTGCCATAACCCTGGTATTTTTTTAAACGGTGGACGGTTGGCTTTCCGATAAGGGTGGTCCCAGCGGCGGATTCGCCGTGGGATCACCCTTCCGGGATGGCGGAAGAGGTGTGTCCCCCCCCCCCCGCCGCGTCCGGTCCTTTTCCCCGCTTACCGGACCCGCCGGCAGCGGGGAAAACGATCCGGTCCCGAATCCTCACAGACAGGATGTCGAGTGAGGGCAAGCTTGCCCTCACTTGACTCTATGGTCTTGGAGGACCGGAGCTACGGAAAATGTTGTTGCCTAGCAACCGGTTTAAAGGTCCTTTTTTTTTTTTTTTTTCATTTTATATTATAATTATTTTTTTTTTTTTCTATCTTTTAGTGTACTTGTGAGATCTGAGGACTTTTTGACCCCAGATCTCACAAAAAAGAGGTCCTGTCGTGCCTATTTCTATTACGAGGAATATTTACATTTCTTTTAATAGAAATAAAAATGATCAATTTTTTTTTTTTTTTTAAACGGTGTAAAAATAAAAAATAATAAATAAAATAAATAGTAAAAAAAAAAAAAAAAAAAAATTAAAGCGCCCTGTCCCCGTTAGCTCGCGCGCAGAAGCGAATGCATACAGAAACCCCGCCCACATATGTAAACGGTGTTCAAACCACACATGTGAGGTATCGCCGCGATCGTTAGAGCAAGGGGAATAATTTGAGCCCTAGACCTCCTCTGTAACTCAAAGATGGCAACCTGTAGAAATTTCTAAATTGTCGCCTATGGGGATTTTTAAGTACCAAAGTTTGTCACCATTCCGTGAGCGTGCGCAATTTTGAAACATGACATGTTGGATATCTATTTACTCGGCGTAACATTATCTTTCACATTATGGAAAAAAATTGGGCTAACTTTACTGGTTTCTTATTTTTTAATTAAAAAAAGTGATTTTTTTCCAAAAAAATTGCGTTTGGAAGACCGCTACGCAAATACGGTGTGATAAAAAATATTGCAATAATCTCCATTTTATTCTCTAGGGTCTCTGCTAAAAAAAAATATATAATGTTTGGGGGTTCTAAGCAGTTTTCTAGCAAAACAACTGATTTTAGCTTGTAAACACCAAATGTCAAAAATAGGCCTAGGCAAGTGGCTAGGATGCATGATGATGCTCCTTGGATGTTAGGCCCCTCTATATGGCTAGGCTGTGAAAAAGTCTCACACATGCGGTATTGCCATACTCAGGAGGAGTGGCAGAATGTATTTTGGGGTGTCATTTTTGCTGTGTACATGCTATGTGTTAGGAATATCCTATAAATTGACAACTTTGTGTAAAAAAAAAAAGTTTTCATTTTTTTCCCACATTTTCCAAAAACCTGTGGAAAAAAATGATATGTTCAAACGACCCATAATGCCTCATAGAATATACGTTGGAGTGTTTGCTTTCCAAAATGGGGTCATTTTGTGGACTTTTCCATTGTATTGGTGCTCTAGGGCCTTGAAAAGTGTGATAGGTAGTAAGAAAGTTTTATGTGTATTTATGCTCCTAGAACGCCTGAATGTGCTTCTTGGACGTGGAGTCTCTTTTTGTGGCCAGGCTGTGTAAAAGTCTCACACATGTGGTATCGCCATACTCGGAAGGAGTAGCAGAATGTATTTTTGGGTGTAATTTTTGCTGTGTACATGCTATGTGTTAGAAATAGCTTATAAATTGACAACTTTGTGGGAAAAAAAGAAAAAAAAAATTTTTTCTTCATTTTCCCAAGAATTGTGGGAAAAAATTACAACTTCAAAAAACTCACCATGCCTCTTACTAAATACCTTGGACTGTCTACTTTACAAAAAGGGGTCATTTGGGCGGTATTTGTACTGTCCTGACATTTCAGGGCCTCAAGAAAGGAGATAGGCAGTCAGTACATCTGGTGTGATCAATTTTCAGTAATTGGTACCATAGCTTCTAGACTCAATAACTTTCACACAGACTAAATAATATACACTAATTTGGGTTAATTTTACCAGAGACATGTAGCAGTATACATTTTGGCCCAAATGTATGAAGAAAATTTTATTTTTTGCAAAATTTCATAATTGAAACTAAAAAAAAGTGGTTTTTTTTCAAAATTTTTGCTCTTTTTTTGCATATATCACGAAAAAAAAAAACCCCAGTTGTGATCAAATACCACCAAAAGAAAGCTCTATTTGTGTGAAAAAAATGATAAAAATTTTGTTTGGTTATAGTGTAGCATGACTGAGCAATTGTCATTCAAAGTGTGAGAGTGCTGAAAGCTGAAAATTGGTCTGGGCAGGAAGGGTGTCAAACTGCTCTGTATGGAAGCGGTTAAAGCCTATGATCTTTTAGGTATAATTCTGTGACCTGTGATCTGTAATACCGAATATGTGCCTGACCTTCTGACCTGGCCTCCATTTGACCTGCCCTTGAATTGTTCTTGTCTGCCTATATTTACTGATTATCCTTGTTACCTTTGTTGGACTCCTGACCAAGATTCTGTTTGTTGACTCGTACCTCACTGCCTGCATGTTGCTGATCTCTGCCTCTTACTGGCTTTCATTTTGCTAATGATTTGGTGTTTTGCTACTAATCTGTTTCTGACCTTGGCCTTTAACCAGACTTTGCCTGTATCTGAGATATGTACATCCTCGGTGTAGTGCCAGGTGTACTCCTTGCATTAGGTGACATTAGGTTACATTCTCAAATCCATTGGTAAATCAGTCACAGCGAGCTTCTGCTGAACTGGCTGAGATTCTATCCATCTATGGCCGGCTTAAGTTAAAGATTTTACAGAAGCTAAGTTCAGGAAGAGAGCCTTTTTGTAAATATTGTAGTGCGAAGCATAATTGGGATGTATGTCTTGCCGGTTCCAATTACCTGTGTAATGTGCATTCTTAAAATCAATAAAATTGAGAACAAAAATCAGACAAGGGACTTTGGAACCTAACATTTTATAAGAACAAATGCAGGTTCTGATTCATTTCAGTTCACTTTTTTTACACACCGGATTCCAAAAAAGTTGTGACACTGTACAAATTGTGAATAAAAACAGAATGCAATGATGTGGAAGTTTCAAATGTCCATATTTTATTCATAATACAACATAGATGACATATCAAATGTTTAAACTGAGAAAATATATCATTTTAAGGGAAAAATACATTGATTTTAAATTTCATGGCATCAACACATCTCAAAAAAGTTGGGACAAGGCCATGTTTACCACTGTGTGGCATCCCCTCTTCTTTTTATAACAGTCTGCAAACGTCTGGGGACTGAGGAGACATGTTGCTCAAGTTTAGGAATAGGAAAGTTGTCCCATTCTTGTCTAATACAGGCTTCTAGTCGCTCAACTGTCTTAGGTCTTCTTTGTCGCATCTTCGTCTTTATGATGCGCCAAATGTTTTCTATGGGTGAAAGATCTGGACTGCAGGCTGGCCATTTCAGTAACCAGATCCTTCTTCTATGCAGACATGATGTTGTAATTGATGCAGTATGTGGTCTGGCGTTGTCATGTTGGAAAATGCAAGGTCTTCCTTGAAAGAGACGACAACTGGATGGGAGCATATGTTGTTCTAGAACTTGGATATACCTTTCAGCATTGATGGTGCCTTTCCAGATGTGTAAGCTGCCCATGCCACAGGCACTCATTCAACCCATACCATCAGAGATGCAGGCTTCTGAACTGAGCGCTGATAACAACTTGGGTTGTTCTTGTCCTCTTTAGTCAGGATGACATGGTGTCCCAGTTTTCCAAAAAGAACTTCAAATTTTAATTTGTCTGACCACAGAACAGTTTTCCACTTTGCCACAGTCCATTTTAAATGAGCCTTGGCTCAGAGAAAACGCCTGCGCTTCTGGATCATGTTTAGATATGGCTTCTTTTTTGGTCTATAGAGTTTTAGCCCGCAACGGCGAATGGCAGGGTGGATTGCGTTTACTGACAATGTTTTCTGGAAGTATTCCTGAGCCCATGTTGTGATTTCCATTACAGTAGCATTCCTTTATGTGATGCAATGCCGTCTAAGGGCCCGAAGATCACGGGCATCCAATATGGTTTTCTGGCCTTGACCCTGACGCACAGAGATTGTTCCAGATTCTCTGAATCTTTGGATGATATTATGTACTGTAGATGATAATAACTTCAAACTCTTTGCAATTTTTCTCTGAGAAACTCCTTTCTGATATTGCTCCACTATTTTTCACTGCAGCATTGGTGGAATTCGTGATCCTCTGCCCATCTTGACTTCTGAGAGACACTGCCACTCTGAGAGGCTCTTTTTATACCCAATCATGTTGCAAATTGGTCCTCCAGCTGTTCCTTATATGTACATTTAACTTTTCTGGCCTCTTATTGCTACCTGTCCCAACTTTTTTGGAATGTGTAGCTCTCATGAAATCCAAAATGAGCCAATATTTGGCATGCCATTTCAAAATGTCTCACTTTCAACATTTGATATGTTATCTATATTATATTGTGAATAAAATATAAGTTTATGAGATTTGTAAAATAGTCCATTCCTTTTTTACTCACAATTTATACAGTGTCCCAACTTTGTTGGAATTGGGCTTGTATTTGTCATATAATCTAATTTCTATCTTGAGGGGCCCCCAAACTAAAAATACCCCAGCCCCCCCAAGGTTAAAATCTGTCACTGACTGGGGCCTAATACAAGGCATTGGGAGCTGGAGGAGAACATCACAGCCCTGGGCCTTCATCAACCAGTCCATTGCTGGTTGCTCGAAGAACCTGCACTTGGTTTTCCTATCAGGCGCTACCTTATTGGTTTTTAAAATGGGGTGTATAAGTACTGCGCTCCTGGGTATGAACAGGTAAAGCTATTCAAATGTTAAAAAAGGGGCACATAGAACAAAATAAATACACATAGATCTAAACTGTTCAAAATAGCATATGAATCCAAATCAATATTCCAATAAATGAATGTGCTACAATATATAGATATCACTATATCAAAAGTGTATATGTGCAAATCAAGTGACAAGTGGATTCATATGCTATTTTGAACAGTTTAGATCTATGTATATTTATTGTATTCTATGTGCCGGTTTTTTTTAACATTTGAATAGCTTCTTTACCTGTTCATACCCAGGAGCGCAGTACTTATACACCCCTTTTTATTTACTATTTACACTGTTCAGGTACCAGTTCAGTACTTGCAAGACCCGGGGAGTAATTTTAATTTATTTTAATTGATTATACCTCATACCCTGATAGCGTAAAAGTCACCACACATTTTCTACCCACTCATTGGTTTTTGATTAAACATCAATTTTTGTAACTAAAATGCAGCAAAGAAGCTGATATTACTTACACACAGAATCACTGATGTGGACTCACAAACTCCTATACCAACTGTCAGGTACGGAATTTGTGCATCATGAAAGCCAGCAGCTTTGAACACTTCAACAGCATAAAAATAGATCTAAAAAAAAAAAAAAACATAATTATATGTGTAACTTGTACTTTATATATTTATCATGTTATCTCTCACAGAGCACTGTATATTTATGCAGTGCCATTAAAATTGTTGCTGACATATCCCATTAACAGGAAATGATACAGGTTCTGGGGTCACCAGACTCGGACCAAGTGAGATGATTAGTGGATTTGCACATCATTTGTTCCCCATCAGCTAGATGACTAAAGATACCCTCACATATTTCAGAATAATTTGTTTATGATGCAATTGTTTAGCTATTCCAGTTGTTTCTGAGGAATACAGTATGCAGGACCAGCATCCAAAAACTTATTTTTGAACTGAGAAAGAAAAATCAAACTTGTTGGATATTTTCTAATGTTTCCAGTGCAGTTGTACTGACTTGAGATTCAGATTAACTTGATAGATGGTCAAACAGCAAAACCATAAGTGGCATTGAATAGAGATAGACCTGAAATGACAACCTCCAGACTGAAAGAGTTCCAAATTTCAAACGTTTATTATCAAACGTAGCTATGTGAGAGCACACCCCTATAAAGCCGCCCTGTATGCTCTGATTGGATAGATTTCACATCTTCCTTTTATAGGGTATTTTATCACACATCACACATTTAAGGTATGGCACATTGATACCTGGCAACGTGCCCATGGGGGCACGTCTCCTGATAACATTTTAGTGAAAACATGTTTTTACCAAACTTACAATTGTCATTTTAGCTTCACTTATTAATACAGAAAATACATTAGGATATGTATATATATATATCACCCTAACTTATCATATATCTTTAACCACTTGCCGACCGCCGCAAGTAGATATACTGCGGCGGTCAGCCCCTCACAGGCAAAGTGAGGTACCGGTACGTCACAAGCCTGTGAGGCTCTGGGGAGCGAGCGCACGCCAGGAGGCGCGCTCCCGCTCCCGCGCGGACACGGACTCCCCCGCGCGTGTGACCGGCGGACCCGACGTCCGCCGGTCACTCGCGATCGTCGGGTGGAGAGGGAGAAAGGCAGGCGGCTGATGTAAACAAGCCGCCTGTCATTCTCCCCTGTGTAAGAATAGTGATCATACGGTTCTATTAAGTAGGACCGTTGATCACTGTCCCTACAGCTCAAGCCACAGCCAATCACAGTTAGAATCACGCCCCTAGGGACACACACCACCCCTCCCTCTCAAAAAAAGTTAACCCCTTCACTACCAGTGTCATTTTACAGTAACAGTGCATATGTATAGCACTGATTACTGTAGAAATGTCACTGGTAACCCCAAAAGTGTCAAAAATGTCAGTCAAGGGTCCGATCTGTCCGCCGCAATGTCGCAGTACCGCAAAAAAAATTGCAGATCTCCGCCATTACGCGTTAAAAAAACCCAACAAAAATGACAAAAATCTTTCCCTTTGTTAGTAAACGCGATAACTTTTGCGCAAACCAATCAAAATACGCTTTTTGCAATTTTTTTACTAAACATAGGTAGCATAAAACAAATTGAGTGAAAATGTTAAAAAATTTTGATTTTTACATTTTTTTTTGGGGAATTTCATATAAAAAAATGTGAAAAATATTGTTATTTTTGCAAAATTGACGCTCTTTTTTTGTTTATAGCGCATGATCAAAAAATCGCACAGGTGATCAAATACCACCAAAAGAAAGCTCTGTTTGTGGGAAAAAAAGGACGTCAAATTCGTTTAGGTACAGCGTCGCACGACCGCGAAATTGTCCGTTAAAGTCACGCAGTGCCGAATCGCAAAATACCCCCTGGTCAGGAAGGGGGTAAAATCTTCCGCGGCTTAAGTGGTTAATATTACCAATATATAGGTTTGTTAATAATGTGTTAGTAAATGTAATATTACACACTACAATGTAGGAATCAATAAAGATCACATTATCCTTATACATTCATTTCCTTCTTTTGATCATTACTGATCATACATCTCATTCCTTGCACTAATGTGCCAAGGGAGGCTCAAATCTTTGTTTTTGTTACTTCTATTCTCTTACTTATTGATCACACAATAGAATTTAGCGATTACAATACAATTAAAGGACATGCAGGCCGACAGACCCCCACATAACCATCAGGAAGGCTGCAGAGAATGCTAGGATTCTCTACCTCCTTCTGATCATCTGGTGATCATCAAACCTTGGAAGAGCTTTGCAGCATGACTTCCAGACGTGGCCACCCCTGTGATGCTGCTTCTACCTCCATTACACCTGTATTTATGCCTACCAGGCATGGTTTTTCACTCTCAAGTCCTTTTTCCACTCAGCTCTCTATCAGCAGATGTCACAAAAATTTCCTTACTGCTTGCCTAAAGGTTTTCAATGTCCCATCCCTGTCTTTACTGAGACATATAGGTAGGCTAGACCCGTCTACATGCCTCCAACCGGGGCAGGAACCCAACGAAGGAACACCAACCCTATGCAGCCACACCAGCAGGCACTTAGCAGTCACAATGCTTTCACACTCTAGCTAAATAAAAAATAAATTTCTCACTATTATTTTTTATTTATTTTATTTATTTGCCCATCTGTCACCCCTGAATTCCTATTGTAAGAGACATAGCGATTGTCTGTTGCAACCCTTCCAGGAATCATAGAAAGCAAATATTAAAAAAAAAAATGATCAAAAATTCTGATTTAAACTAAATTAAAAACAAAAAACACAGTGCACATTTAATGCCTATGTAATTAGTCTAACATATGTTAGATTCTGTTACTATTATTAAAAGAGCAGTTATTCTTTCACCTTTTTTTAGAATATATAAAATATTAGTATGTATCTTTTGCCATCACATTACACTATATGTATTTGTATATGATATCTAGTGGTTGTTATGATATATGTAGCACAGTGTGCTACTAGTGGTAGTGCAGGTAAATTATAGCTTGGCTCAGGGCTAAACCTGAGCCATGGAATCTGTTTCAGGGTTCATTAGAAGTCAGGGCTGGATGACTCATCCAGGCAGCTCCCTGGTGCCTCCACCTGGTTCTAGAATGAAACCGAGGCTACCTCAGTCAGGAAGGACTGGAGGGAGAAGTGTTAAAGCGGAGTTCCAGCCATTTACTCACCTGTCCAACGGTCCAGCGATGCGGCCGCCCGAAGCCTCGATCCTCTCCCTCGGCGCCGGCATCACTGCTGTGGGCACCCGGCTGTTACAGTTTGCGGCTTCACAGCCGGGTACCCACTGCGCATGCGCGAGTTGCGCTGCGCGCCGTGATTGGCCGGCAATCTTCTGGGACCTCTGACGTGTCCCAGAAGATTGCAGGGAGGGAGGGGGAGAGGAGAACTTCCGCTCAGGGCGCCGCGGCGCTCCGAGCGGAAGTGGGAGCGGGTACCTGTCAAAATTAGGTACCCGCTCCACCCCCCAAAAAATGACATGCCAAATGTGGCATGTCGGGGGGTCAGGACTTCCTAAAGCGGAAGTTCCACTTTTGGGTGGAACTCCGCTTTAAGGACTTTTGAGCTAACCAGCATTGGTCGGCATTCAGCCGGCATCAAGTCAGCGCTGAAAAGCATTTTTTTCTCAAGTGTCCCAATTTGTACCTAGTTGAGCCAGAGGAGTATCCCACTCATTTGCTTCTCCCATCCCTATACAAAATAAACAAAACAAACCAAAGATGCCGGACTGTTCATTGCCTCAGATCTCACACTTGGGGAATCAGCTCAAAGGGGCTGTTGGGCTTAACGGTAACCCTGGCAGACCCATATCAGGCCCAATGCCTGGAAATTCTGCTACATATATATGTACACTATATTACCAAAAGTATCGGGATGCCTGCCTTTACGTAAACCTTAATGGCATCCCAGTCTTAGTTTGTAGGGTTCAATATTGAGTTGGCCCACCCTTTGCAGCCACAACAGCTTCAAATCTTCTAGGAAGGCTGTCCACAAGGTTTAGGAGTGCGTCTATGGGAAAGTTTGACCATTCTTCTAGGAGCGCATTTGTGAGGTCAGGCACTGATGTTGGAAGAGAAGGCCTGGTTCACAGTCTCCGCTCTAATTCATCCCAAAGGTGTTCTATCGGGTTGAGGTCAGGACTCTGTGCAAGCCAGTCAAGTTCCTCCACCCCAAACTCACGCATCCATGGCTTTATGGACTTTGCTTTGTGCACTGGTGCGCAGTCATGTTGGAACAGGAAGGGGCCATCCCCAAACTATTCACACAAAGTTGGGAACATGAAATTGTCAAAAAATGTCTTGGAATGCTGACGGCTTAAGAGTTCCCTTCACTGAAACTAAGGGGCCAAGCCCAACACCTGAAAAACAACCCCACGCCATAATCCCCCCCTCCACCTGATGATTTGGACCAGTACACAAAGCAAAGTCCATAAAGACATGAATGAGCGAGTTTGGGGTGGAGAAACTTGACTGGCCTGCACAGAGTCCTGACCTCAACCCAATAGAACACCTTTGGGATGAATCAGAGTGGAGACTGCGAGCCAGGCCTTCCTGTCCAACATCAGTGCCTGACCTCACAAATATGCTTCTGAAAGAATGGTCAAACTTGGTCAAATGGTCAAAAAGAATGGTCAAACCATAGAAACACTCCTAAACCTTGTGGGCAGTCTTTCCAGAAGAGTTGAAGCTGTTATAGCTGCAAAGGGTGAACCAACTCAATATTGAACCCTACGGAATAAGACTGGGATGCTATTAACCACTTGCCGACTGCCTAACGCCGATCTACGTCGGCAGTCAGCCCCTCACAGGCAAAGTGACGTAGGGCTACGTCACTAGCTTGTGAGGGTCTAGGGAGCGAGCGAGCGCCCCCGGAGGCGCGCTCCCGCGTGGTCACGGACCCCCCCGCGCATGTGACCAGCGGACCCGATGTCCGCCGGTCACTCGGCGATCGGCGGCGGAGAGGGAGAATGTCAGGCAGCTTGTGTAAACAAGCCACCTGTCATTCTCCTCGCTGTAAAGACACTAATCAAACGGATCTAGTATGTAGATCCGTTGATCAGTGTCCTTACAGCTCAAGCCACAGCCAATCACAGTAGAAAGCACGCCCCTAGGGATACACACAGCCCCTCCCTCCCAAATAAAGTTAACCCCTTCACAACCAGTGTATTTTTACAGTAACAGTGCATATGTATAGCACTGATTACTGTAGAAATGTCACTGGTAACCCCAAAAGTGTCACAAATGTCAGTCAAGGGTCCGATCTGTCCGCCCCAATGTCGCAGTACCGCAAAAAAATCGCAGATCGCCGCCATTACGTGTTAAAAAAAAAACAACAAAAATGACAAAAATCTTTCCCTTTGTTAGTAAACGCGATAACTTTTGCGCAAACCAATCAAAATACGCTTTTTGCGATTTTTTTTACCAAACATATGTAGCATAAAACAAATTGGCCGAAAATTTTAAAAAATTTTGATTTTTACTTTTTTTTTGGAGTTAATTTCATATAAAAAAAATGTGAAAAATATTGTTATTTTTGCAAAATTGACGCTCTTTTTTTGTTTATAGCGCGTGATCGAAAAATCGCACAGGTGATCAAATACCACCAAAAGAAAGCTCTGTTTGTGGGAAAAAAAGGACGTCAAATTCGTTTAGGTACAGCGTCGCACGACTGCGCAATTGTCCGTTAAAGTCACGCAGTGCCGAATCGCAAAATACCCCCTGGTCAGGAAGGGGGTAAAATCTTCCGGGGCTTAAGTGGTTAAAGTTCGTGTTAAGGCAGGCGCCCAAATACTTTTGGTAATATAGTGTATAAATGCATATATCATATAATGTATATAATACAGGTGGGCTGAGCTAAATGGGATGCTAATCTTTTTAATATGTAGCAACCGGAGACTTACTGCATTGATCCCGCAGAGCTGCAGCGTTATCGTCAAGGCAAGGAGAATATATAGCTGCCAGCGCATGGAGCGCTCTTTCAGAAGTTCCAGGACACCCAGACTCCGCCCACTTCTGCGAGCTGCTTGCTCCTTTAACATATCATCAATCTCCTTCTGGTGGTCTCTGTCTCCCCAGAGTTGTTTCAGGGCTAAAGAAACAATAGATCTGTGAATATGTACTGTATATATTTTTTTAATTTCTAAAGTGGAAATGTTCTTATTTTTCCAGTACAATTCTAACTATAGAAGCATGATTTTTTTTATTTGTTAGCTTATTCTCTAAGTCAGCCTTTTCCAACCAGGGAGCCCCTTAGGTTACCTTAGCAAAATGCCTCAACATTTCTCCAAAATTGTCTACAAGCCAGTAGCAGATCAATCCTGCCTTTTAGTTACACAAAGCCGTTTGTGCACCATTGCAACATTGCTGCTGTCAGTGTCCTAACAACTAATGACGTCATTGGCTGTTAAAGAGGACATTGGGCGCCTGCACAGCATGCTGTTTGGCCCTGTCCGTCAGCACTGGGGTCACATTAGCTGAATGAAGAAGAGAAACTGAGGGAGAAGAGACATGCTAGAATACTACAGAAACAAGGGGGGAGGGAATAAAAAGGGGGTAAAAAAGGGTACATAAGGCAATTGGCATAATAAATAGGGTAATATATGATAAATCCATAGCATAATATTAATAAATATAAACAGCCAATTGCCAGGCGTTGCTAAACGAAGAAAAATAAAAATAAAAATAAAGAGGGGGGGGAAGAGTGGGACTTTATATATGAAGTGTGTGGGAGTGGTTGGCGTATAAAATGGTAGAGTCAACAGTACAAAAAGGAATCATTTAATAATGAATGTCATCATCATACAAATAATAACATAGTACATACATAGAGCAATTAGGTAAATAATACAATAAAAAACATAGTATCAGATCACAGAGCTGCTGGAATGTACATTGGAATGGAACCACCGCTGATAATAGCATGTACAGAATCCAATATATATAAAAGTTGTAAGATGCATCAATAAAAGGCTCAACGCTTTTCGTGGATAATTTCCACTTCATCAGGAGCAGGTGCATCCTAAGTCACTGCAAGAGAGAAAGATTTTCCCCCTTACAGATCACATAAAAAGGCCTTGGTATAATAGGTAGAAACATATGTACTGTATAACAGAAATAAGGGAATTATGAATCATCCCAAAGAGGGTTTATCCATATCCTATATAATCACAGTTAAACGGTAAAGTCAGAATAGATAAGAACATTGTGGACAGTAGTCTAGCAGGTGGGGTGTCTGTGCTGGGAGCTGTGGAAGCCCAGCCTGCGGTCATCAGGGCATACCGAGAGGGCACTCAAAGAAAAAACATGGGTGACCAAGGTAGGGGAGTAGTGAATGGTGTCACAAGTAGCAGTCTCCAGGGATTTCTATGTGAATAAGTATAAAGGAAAATGAATATAAGAGTATTAGCTGATGCTACAGTGGCAAAAAGGAGAAAGGGAACAGGGAGATGTGGTAGAGAGAGTATAAAATAATCAAGAAGGGGAAGAAAGGGGAAGCCATACAGGGGAAGGTAATCAATAGAGAAATACACCAATGGTTACAACAGTGAAAATAAAAAGTACCAGTTAGAAATTAGTCCATGATAGCGGGTAGGGAAAGGGTAGCCATGGATGTGTAAAATAAGCCAAAGTCACCAAGAAAGGGTCACAGCGGTAGCCCATAAAGGTGTGTTGTGTACCTATGGAGTAGAACACCAAAAATGCAAAAAGATAAAAGAAAGATTGGTGAAAATCAGGAATGTCCTATGCTAGAATACTAGTCAGTACCAGTTTGCAAATGTGTATTTGCTTTAAAAAAAATAGATCACTTCTAACATTGAGTGTCCTATGGGAGTGGATGTTGCTGCTTTAAGTAAAATTATTAATTTCATTTTATACATTTAAAAATGGGGTGCCTCTAGACTGCACATAGTTTTAAAGGGTGTCCTGACTGAAAAATGGTTGAGAAACACTGCTCTAAGTTATAGAAGTTAATATTTATTGTATTTTATATAGCCCTGCCATATTGCATTCATGGAACATGGGAAAAAAAGCTACATTAAAATTTTAATTGCTTTGAAAAAGGTAAAACTTCTATATATTCCCCAATATCAATTTAGGATAGCTTTGGGTTATTTTTTTTAAAATCATAAATATGCTTAGAAAATTATTTAAAAATTGATTTTTGTTTGAAACGGATTTGCTGTAACGTTCAGTGATTAGAAAGTTTAGAAACTGCATTTTTTATTTGAGTTGATACATCGCTATCCTTGTGACAACATTATATAACTATATATAATGCATGTGATACATGTAATATCAGGAACTGACTACAGATACCTGTGTGCCCTGGGGAGCCGGAGGAGTAGAGAGAGGATTCCTATTAAACAGCTCGGGAAAGCTATGGGTCTTTGCTTTGAGGGGGGAGAGAGAGGGAGAGAGAGGGAGAGGGAGAGGGAGAGGGAGAGGGAGAGGGAGAGAGAGAGAACACAGCCCACATCACAGATCCTGCACCCCTGATCACTGGAGGATTTCAGGGAGAGACTGAGGTGGCCCGTTCTACAGCAGGCATCCACAGCAGCATACTGAGAACTGGTGAGAGGGCTCATCACCCACCCTTCACACTACTAGCAGGAACCAAGTCACTGAAGACAGGATATTAAGTCTATCACAGCAATACCGCATCTGTGCCATACCTATCCAGCATCTATATCACATCTCTATTGCATCTATACTGCACATATACCAACTCTATAGCGGATTATACTGAGCCTTTACTACCTCTGAACCACATCCACCCTTGCACCTGTGCCAAGACTATACTGTACCTAAACTGCATCCAGGTAAACTGGGACCGTCATTAAGTGCCCCAACAATAGCCGGCAGAAGAACATCACAAAGGACTGCCCCTCCTGTAATATTTATTCTGCCAACCCCTTTGTTTCCCTGCCCCCCTCCACTACCAATCCTCTTTTTTGGGTAGTGCCCATCCAGTCGGTCTGGGTCTAGCACAGTTCCCATAATTGCACTTTAGCAGTATAGTCTCCTGTATTGAGTAAATTAAACCTTATTGCTGCCCACTGCTGCACTGCTGCACTTTAGTTGACCTAGCTACTGTTTATGCTGACCTGGGTGCCTAGTGTCATCTTATACCTAAGCTCTATTACTAATCACTCTGTATGCCAAATTGTGTTATTGGTTTTGTTAATCCATTTTCCATTTTACCCACCATATTGTGTGACAATATGTTAACCACTTCAATACTGGACACTTTTACCAACAGGTAAAATTCAACATCCAACGGGTATTGGTCCCACAGAAAATGATGATCCAGATTACTGTTTAAAATCTTCATTATGCTTATCAAAATAAAAAATTAGAAATTCTGAACTATTTAATTTCATTTTGGCCACGACTGGTTACCAAATCACTTAAGTGGCCCGTGTTCTTCAACCGGTAAGCTGACTCCAGCAAAACAAACTCAAAAGCCACAATAACCTGGGAGTTCTTCATAGCAAACCCCTATCAATAATTATACAAGTAGGACATAAAATGTTCTTCATCCATACCTTGTATACAACCATCCTTGTCTTGTTTTTCCATCAAAAGGTATGGTGGAGACTCGGGAAAGAATGGCAAGGTTAGCATTTGGGTCAGTGCCCATAACCCACTGGCAGCAAAGAGAAGAGGCCATATTGATTCAAATCCTAAGACTTCCCTAAAGGTAAGCATAGAGAACAAAACTATAAAATGTTTATATTGGATATCCCAAAATGCCCTCACATAATAAAGTAAATTTAATGCTAGGTGTCACCCCAGTATAACAGTGATAATTAAAACATATGAAGGCTATTTAATGTATAAGATTAGAATACAGGCCCACAGGGGCACTCACCTTAGCCCAAGAATTTGGCCAGTTAGTTTACCAATTGTTACGAACATGGAGATACTGGTGTTAGTAAAGCCACGCATCTTTTTATCTGAGATTTCACCTGCATACTGAGAGTGTATGTTCAGCCCGAATCCTGAAAAGCAAATACGTAATTTACACGTGATTGAAACATTTCAAGAGAAATCCACAAGAAATATATCTGAGAAAGAGTTTAAAGTATACTGTAACCAGGGCTTTTTTTTCTAAAAAAAAAAAAAAGGAGCAGGAACTCAACCACGACCCCCCCCCCCCCCCCCCAAAAAAAAAAACCCCCTTCCAAAACTGGTCAAAATTTCACTAACAGTGGGAGGGTCTTAAAGGGGCATCAAATACCAGGAGTGCATTATGTACAGTGTGTAGAGTTCGGTGGGGTTACACACAGAGTGCAAAGTTCAGGGGTGTGCTACATGCAGAGTTCGAGAGTGTGCTACGTATACAGTGCAGCGTTCAGGGGTGTGCTGCGTACAGAGTTCAGGGGTGGGCTACACACAGAGTGCAGTGTTCATCTCTCTTCAACAGCTGCATAGTTCTGTATCCCCCATCCACATCTCACTTTTATCCCTCTTCTTCTCTAGTACCTCCCCTCACACTGTAGATGGCGTCACCTCTCTCACTTGGAGGGAGATCATCCAGTGGGGGTGTCAGCATTCACACTGCACCCCAGGCACCGGCATCTCCTTTATCCCCATCAGAGGCGTAACTAGAACCTTCAGGGCCCTGATGCAAGAAACCACGAAGGGCCCCCCAGACCCCTGGCCGGGGCCCTTACCTTCAAGCCCAGGGCTCTTCCCACTAATCCTGGGGCTCTTTACACTCGTTGCATGGCCTTTTATTACGGTCCCGCAGCAGGATTCTTTCACAAGTTCTGCAGTGGGCCCCCTTCCTGCAATCTTGTGGGCCCACTTCCTGCAATCTTGGGGCCTCCCCACAGTGGTGCAATGCCAGGGTCCGGTCGCAAGTGTGACCTTTGCCATCCTGGAAGTTCACCCACTGGTTTGCTACCGGGCCCCCTGGAGCATGGGGCCCGGTAGCGATTGCAACCCCTGCAACCCCTGTAGTTACGCCCCTGATCCCCATACTGCACTTGGAAAACACAGGAATACAAGTGATAGTGGTGAGCAGGGAGCAAAGGGCCTGAGCCAAAGGTGGTGGAACTGAGTTCCACCAAGTTCCAGCTGAAAAAAAGCCCTAACTGAAACTAAAGGCATTTTTTTTCGGTCTGGATAGAGAGAAGAGGGATTAGAACACTTGTCAGGTTTTTTTTATTGTCTATGTTCCTATTAGGGAGAATCATCCTCCCATTATGTACTGTTAACTATTATCACAGGAGTAAAAGTGAAAATTCCAAATTGTGGTGGTGATCAGAACAGGAAGAGAGGGGAAACCCGTGGACAGTGCTGTATTTTGGCCTAGGCCAACAAGGCCCAGGCCTAGGGCGGCACTTTGCAGGGGGGCAGCAACAAAGCCCTCCCCCCTCCACCTGAGACTCTATTGGCCACTGGTTGCTAGAGCCGCCTCTCTCACCACCCACTCTCTCTCATCCCCCCCTCTCTCTCATCCCCCCTCTCTTTCATTCCCTCTCTCTCTCACTCTTTGATCCCCCCCTCACTCTCACCCCCCCTCTTTCATCCCCCCTCACCCCCCCTCTTTCATCCCCCCTCACCGCCCCTCTCTCTCTCATCCCCCCTCTCTCTCTCCCTCACCCTTCTCTCTCTCCCACTCCCTCTCACCCCCCCCCCTCTGGTGAGATCTCAGGGGCTCATGCTGGGACTTGTAGTCCTTCAATTTTGGAGGGAGTTACATCCGTTAAAAAAGGAGTGGGGCAAATTTACATAAGAAGGGGGGTGCCCAATTTTAGTCTTGCCTAGGGCAGCACAAAACCAAAATACACCACTGCCCGTGGACACTTGTTCTGGAGACCCTGGCAATTGTTATGTTCCAAAGAAAGTTTAACATCATATACTGTAAATATCATACAATAAATTTCAGGTGAAATTTAAATCAACTAACCTTTTTCTGTGTCTCTGTGAGGGTGAGAGCTTTGTTAGGAACCTCAGACTGCATGTGGTACAGCATTTACAAGGGGGCTCACTCTGACTGTTGGACCTTTACCACGTGATCAGCTGTGTCTAATAACAGCTGATCATGGATGTAAACACAAGCCGGTTATCGGCTTGAGGCGAGAAGAAGAAAGCTGATAACCGCCTTGTGTTAAAAGGACTTTTGCACTGATAATGAGTGCACTGTTTATCAGTGTCCTGATTATCAGTGCAGTCCTAACAGTGCCCACTAGTGCTGCCTATCAGCGCCCACCAGTGCTGCCAATCAGTGTCCATTAGTGCCTCCTCATCAATGTCACCTATCAGTGCCGCCTACCAGTGCATATCAGTGCCCATCAGTGCCACCTATCAGTGCCCATCAGTGCCGCCTTTCAGTGCAGCCTCATCAGTGCACATCAGTGCCGCCTCATCATTGCCACCTATCTGTCCCCATAGGTGCCAGCTATCAGTGCCAACCTCAACAGTGCCTCCCCACCAGGGCTCATCAGCGCAGCCTATCAGTGCCCATCAGTGCAGCCTCATCAGCACACATCAGTGAAGGAGAAAAAGTACCTGTTTGCAAAAACAATGAAAAACGTTTTGTTTTTATTTCTAAAGTTTGTTTAGCAAAAAAAAGAAAAAAAAAAAAAATCCACTGGTGATTGACTAGCACCAAAAAAAAGCTATATTTGTTTAAAAAAAAGTGCTTCATGCCCGCGCAATTGTCAGTGCGACAGTGCTGAAAGCTGAGAAATTGGCCTGGGCAGGAAGGGGGTGAAAGTGCCCTGTGTGTTAAGTTTTTATACTGTGACCATTTATTTTACAAAACAGCACGTAAGCAGACTTCCCATACCTGCATTCATGCCATACAAAAAGCGAGCAAGCAGAATTATCTCAAAAGACCTGGCAGTAGAACTGAGACCAACCAGGAGAGCTCCAACTATAGGAATCAGGTCACTGCATAGCAGACATTTCTTTCTGTAATGAGGAAACATTGGTAATTATCAGCACTGCTTTCATACTAGTAATGACAGCAATGAATTTTAAATGCACTTACTTGCCAAATCTGGAAGCTAAATATCCTGATGCCAGAGATCCAAGCAACCCACCAATGCAGTAACTTGACACAATGAAGGACCATAATAATCTAAGACCACTCTCAGCTATTGGCAGCTGGTATCGGTGTATCCATGTGTTATTGATGAATGTCTTTACAAACTGGAAGAAAGGTTTTAGGCAATCACTTACTATTATCTAGGATGTGAAATGGCTGTATAGAGCCACTGTATGTCTACTGGTAAGAATAATTAAATCTTGAATTTTTTTAGTCCACTTACTTCCATAGTGTAAACCTTAAAGTGTTTGTTACCCCAACACTTCATATTCCTGGTATGTACCTGCTGTACCATGCACCTGTATGAAAAAATATTCTGTCTTCTTTGTATTGCTTCCTTTGTGTGAAATCCCTGGTGATCCTGCCTCCCTCTACTTTCCTTTTTAAAACTGATCATACTAGGCAGGAGAGCACAGCGTGGACAGTTCTCTAGCTGTGCTGGGAACTCAGTGTACTCTTTTCCAATGATCAGACTTGTCCTCAAACACCCCTCTGCAAAGTCATTTAGTGGGAAGCTCAGTGTGCTGCTGCTTCTCCTCCCCCAGCTCTAATACAGCTAAGAACAGAGGGAATGTGATCATTTATAAAAAATTGTATTTATCATGTATTTTTATCTCTTTCCAAAAATGTTTTGCCTTTCACTTCTATTGAATCGGTTGTTTTAAAGGTGATCTTTTACAATCTCTTTTATTTACACCTGAGTACAGCATACTCCTAGGAATGTTTCAGCATTTTTTAAGCATTTTCAAGTGTTTTTCAGGTGTATTACAGGCATTTTACAAGTGTTTTTGCATGTATATCAGGGTTTTTGTTTCCTGGGCTAGGCAATGGGAGCAGAGCAGTTCCAAAGGAGTTCTTCAGGCAAACATGAAAACACCCAAAAATGTGAGTATCATGTGTTTACAAACGCTCCTATTGAGTTATATAGAGCCAAAATTGGCTGAAAAGCTCAAAGAAAAGCTCATATACTTTTGTGAGTATAGGGCGTAGAGCCACTGAGCAAACAAGTATGTACAGGGACAGTTAGAAAGAATGGGATTCTCCAAATTCACCTTTAGTAACATGTTACGTGTTACACCTGTATTTAGGGTGTAACATGTAAGATGTTACTTTGCACCATTCCGAGCATCCACCATCCCTCCTGTGACAGCTGCCGGGTGTACTTCTCCCCACACCCACTGTCACAATTAAAAAACAGCGTGGCTGTGTGGGCGGAATCTGTGAATAAATGAACTACAATTCCCATCTGCCACTGCACTGGTGAGTGCTCTCATAGTTCTTTGACACTTCCTACCACTTTCAAACAGAAAGTCCATACAGAGGTACTGGCAGAAAGCTGTAGGCATTGTCTGCAGGAGCATGACAATGAACCCGCGATATGCTGATCGCAAGTGCCATGCTTTGCAGGCTTCTGAGAAAAAAAATAATATATGCACAATTTTTTACGTGCAAAAACATGTACATTTATTTATTTATTGTTTTTTTTTTTTTTTTTTTAAATGGCTGTTTCAGAGTTCTATAAACTGGTGAGGAGCATTAACTACTGTTTATCTGGCTCTTTTGTAGAATGAATCCTATGACTTTTAACAAATCAAAGCAGTTCTTAAATTTTGAATGCACCAAAAGGAATTCCAGATGTAATTGTTATGTGTTTAGTATTTGGGTCTGCATTAATGCCTAGACCTAGAGGATCTTTGTCTCACTTTAACACTATGGCCTGTAGAAGTGACATTTGAACGCTGATTGGTTCCCCCAATGTGTTTCCTATTGAAACAAAAAAGTCTAATTGAATTACCTAATCAGATGCATTTAATCTGTGTAATGTGATCTACAGTGTAACTGTAATGAAATCATTGATTGATGCAGTTAATGACCCAGCCATTACATTTAAAACATCCCAAACAGACATACCTGTAAAAGAAGAGAGTAAATTCTTACCTTTCCTGTGGCTCTGTTAAGAAGAAATCCTCCTCCTAAGTCTATAGGGTAACTGACACTTCCAGAAGTGTCAATCTACTTGGTCCTCCGGAGTGCTCAGTCCCTCCCCCTGTCAAGGTCTGCAGGTTAAGTGTGTGCTGTAATAGGTTTTGCAAGAGGCTAATACCAAGTTAAAAATACTTCTAATACAATAATTAATGATTATCACACTCTGTGAGAGCCAATACATTTGTCAGATGGCTTTATCCTTGCCAAAGTGGTCCTGAATTAAAATATATACAATCATCAGTTTAGTGCTCACCTTAGAGGGAGAGTTTAGCACAGATATATGAAATCCATATTGAAAGGTTCCTCCAATTCCCAATACACATATGAGCATAAGAAGCCCACGATACTGGAGCTGAGAGACAAAATGTTTAATACTGTATTACTAAACTGTTTACATCACACACGCTGTAATAGATCAACTGAACAGTTTGTCTTGTAGTAAATATAAAATGATAACAATTTGAAGGGAAACTCAAGCTAATTCTTTATAAGCAGTTACAGTAAAAAAAAAAAAAAAAAAATCCTTTTAGGATAAAGATTTTACATAAATAAATAAAAGCTGATCATTGTAAGCACTCTGGACAGTGTTAAATGGTTTGTCCAAACCTTCTTACTGCCAAATTTGGCGGACAGTCTGTTCTGTTAACGTAAGTTAAAAAAAATTACTGGCAGTATCACCAGGTATAAATAAAGTAAAAAACAAAACAATACATAAATAAATGTAGCACGATTTCCAGGCATTGGGCCTGATGAGGATCTGCCATCGTTACCGGTGACACCTTCAGCCCCTTTAAGCTGAATACCCAAGTGTGAGAATGGAGACAATGACCATTCCGGCATCTTTGGTTTGTTTTGTTTATTTTATAATGGGGATGGGAGAAGGGAATGAGTGGGATACTCCTCTGGCTCAACTAGGTACAAATGGGACACTTTGAAGAAAAATGGCTTTCAGCGCTGTCTTGACGCTGGCTGGATGCCGATCAACGCTTGCGGGCGCTTGAAAAACACTGACTTGCTGTACTGTACTTGAACTTGACATCTGAGACTCTGGTTAGCTCAAAAGTCCCGAACTGCTCCCTCCAGTCCTTCCTGACTGAAGTAGCCTCTGTATACTGTTTGTGCTGCTGCAACTCTCAACACTGTACACTGCTCGCTGTACACTGTACACTTTAACACTTCAGGGCCCAACCGCTGGCACCCCCTCTGTACTTCAGGGTCCTCTCACTAGGCACACCCTCTACACTTCAGGATCCACACACTGGCACCCCCTCTACAATTCAGGGTCCTCTTACTAGGCACTCCTTCTACACTTCAGGGTCCTCTCAGTAGTCACCCCCACTACACTTCAGGGTCCACACACTGGCACCCTCTTTGCTCTTCAGGGTCAACACTGGCACCCCCTTTACTTTTGCTCCTGCACCGGCTAGCTAGCTCCTGGATCCCTACGACCTTCACCGGAGTGGTCCCCTCTCATTCTAGGCAGACCCCCACTGGCAGTTTGCAGTATTCACGAGCTGGGAATGCTTTCCTTAAACTCGATCCCTCTCAGCTCCGCTGGTCCGTGTAGTGGTGTGCCCCTTTATCCAGATGCAGGTGCAAGTCCCTTTAACTCGATTCCCCACAATCCTCTGGGCTCCCAGCATCCCCTGAGTTCCAGGACACGCCCAGGGAGTATAAATACCAGCTCCCCCCAGCTTCCTGTGCTCAGAGAGATCCTGCCTGATGGGACAGCAGTGACTGGGCAAGCGAGCTGTCCCCAGGTGCTGGGTCCTTATCTGCCAAGTCTGGTGTGCGGGCCACCAGCAGCGAGCACAAGAGCATGCAGCATCTATCCAAGCCCCATTCACTGGAGAGGACTCTGTTACAGTCCATGTGGAGAAGCTGTCCAAGCAGTGGGTTGGTCCTATCTATGGCCCCCAGAGCCTCCTGACCGAGGTGAGCATCAGCAGTGCCTGTGTGAGGTCTGTGCCAGCAGGAAATCCCCTCAGCTCACAGTCTGCTGAATTAACGATCAAACTCTTGGAACATGTGAGAATCTTCAGTTCTTTATCCTATCAGTAAACTGAACTCAGAACACTCTGCTGCCACCTAGTGGCCATTAGTAGAACTGCAATATAATTGTTTTCACACGTTTTATGCCTGTTTCTCCCTTCCTCATATTGCTGTTTTGTACTGCAAACCCTTGTTCACATGATCTCCTGTGTAATCTACGTTCCACATTGTTAAGTAAAGTAGAAATTGCACATCACCACTGGTCTGATCATTTGGCTGATACAGTTACATAACATCCTCTGCACCGGATCCTCTCTGCAGCTCAGCTCAGCCTTCTGTCCCCTCTCTCTAGGCAAGCCGCCTGGGACACCTGATTCCTCTGACAGGAGGATAGACAGCCGTACTCTCCCTCCTGGGTCTCTGCTTCCCGCCAAAGACGCTGCGTCATGTGCTCCCCTTAAACTTATACCCACTCCAAGAATGCTGTGCAGCAAAATCTGCCTTTCTGGGGTAGATACAGGCCTGAGTGTGCCATTGGCTGGGTTTCCTCCACTGCCCAGTGAGAACTCTCTCATAGAGCACAGTGGGGAGACTCCCCAGTCTCAACAGCTACACCTGGGAGACATGACAGCCCTGCTGACAATCATGGTCCTGCTGATAAGCAGACAAGGCCCACTATACTTTACCTAGCACCTACCTTGTAGGGTGCTACACAAATAAATGCAGTCTCAGAATTGAAAGCTGTAATTTAATACTTTTTGTTTTTGGGTTTAAGACCACTTGCAAGTTTCAACCCCTGTTGCACTGAGACTGATATATAGATAATTGAGCAAAGACACATTCCTTTTTTTAGTAAATCAACCCCAAATTCAGATTATTCTTTCCTGAAAAGAGTTAATCTCACTAGTTAATCTGGGTTGAGGTTTCAACAGCTAGATTCACACTTTGTGATTTAAAAATGCGTGCAATTTCTTGCATTTTAAAAATTTAATTATGGCATTGCCATTATTTTTTTAACACACACATCATTTCCTTGCATGTATTTTTGTTCTTAACCTACAAAACATAAATAAGTAAAAAAAAAACAAAAAATCTGTGTCTCCTGGTCATATGGCATGCGATGCATGGTCTGCATTTCATGTGCAATGCAACAATATGAATGGCCTGAGTTCTTTGTATGGTAGGTCTATGTTAGCTGGGGGTTCTCTGCAGTAGCTAACTGTGTTATACCACAGGGAGCACTTTAGATGTGAGCACAGCCTGAATTGTTTCCAGTGGGGTTTCACAATGTACACATATGAATGCCACTTATAACTGGAATCAACAATGATATTAAAGGGTATTTTAATGTCATATGAAATCCTATACTTTAAATCTAAAAACGTTCAGAAATAACAACTAGCATAAGAGAAAGTTTGTAATAAAGTTATGGAGCACATTTTGTTGCACTTGGTCCAAACATCTATAGCCTGGATACCAATAACAAGCAAAGAATTGACTTTCCCCTGTAACTTTACCAAATTCCATTCTGCTTGACTATTACTTCTGTGAAAATTAGCCCCAAGGGTTAAGCTTCAAGGGCACAGTCCACTCTTTAGACTTGCTGTTAAGGGCATTCCTTGCCCCTTTTTTTCATAAGAAAGTTTAGTTCCGTAAAAACAAACAGGGTAACCCATGCAGGAGTTTTCAACATCCTTCTTCCAGTGCTACACAAAGCACAAATGCTTCATTTGGCCTCCAGGCTTACTCTTGCATCAACGGTGCTCCGCCTTCACAGTTCAGGCCTGTCATGAACCAGAGCACCCGCTGGTGGCACTGTGGTCCTTAGACCTGAAATATGTCTAGTTTACACCTGATGTTGGCTGTTGGAAGGGTATTTAGCCCCTTCTCTAGTTTTCCACAATGTTTCAGTGTTTTTCCTGTGTGCTTATGAGCTCTTTATCTGGTAACCTGTAATCCTGATTCCTAATCATGCCTGCACGTTCCTGCTCCCATAAACCTTCTTTTCATTGCGATCTCTTCCTTACTCCTCAGCCTGATCCTGCTCTGTCCTATTTACCATGCAGTCTGTACAGAGCTTATATGAATATACAAACCCACTCCACGCTATAGAGTAACCCCTGATTAAAGAAACAAAATCGAAAACCAACAAAGTGAGAAAATTCGAACAGCATCAAGCTTCTGTGCTAATCATACCCCAAATAAGTGAAAAATATATTCAGAGACTAATAGGTTTCCCCAACAAATGTTCACCGCTCAGTACATCAAATAACATGTGATAAAAGTAGTGTATAAATGTATTCTCGGACTAAGGATTAACATAGCAGCTGTGAGCAGCTGGCCAGCTGCAGGGTAATATATAAGAGTGTGGTATGATGTTTCTCCCTTAAGCCCTGATACATGCAATATAAATTCTGTATAATAATAATCTCTAAAAATAATGTGGAGCTGAGAATCTATGTGTGTATCCCAACATGCTAACTAGAACCTTCAGGGCCCAGTGCAAGAAACCATGAAGGGCAAAGGCCCGACCAAGGCCCTTCCCACTGATCCTGGGGCCCTTTACTCCCATCATGGGACCCTTTATTACGGTACTGCAGCGGGCCACCTTCCTGCTATCCTGGGGCCCCCCCACGGTGGTGGAATGCCGGAGCCCAGTAGCAAGCGCGACCTTTGCGACCCTGGTATTTCCGCCACTGGTGTCAGTAGTTTATTTTTGTTTACATTTTATTTTTTTACTTTTTTTTACAATTTCTTTTTTAATATTTTTTACATTATTATTATACCGGATTTATATAGCACCAACAGTTACATATTTATTAGGACCCCCATTGGGGGGGGGGGGCTTAGGTGAAATATCAGGGGTCCAAACAGATGTCTCAATTTTGAGACAGAGAAAGGGACTGAGGACAGCTTCCCGTTCATTCATAAACTAAAACATAGTAAACACAGTTTAATATGCCCCAGCTATGAATGAATAAAAAAAAAGAAAAACATTTGTATTCAGTAAGACAAGGAAGGGGACGGTAATTGAAACATTTATCGCCTCCATCCTCGCTTTTCCTGACCTGCCAGGCTGCATGCTCGGATAAGGATCTGATATGGATTTTGGGGGGGACCCCACGCCTTTTTTGTTTTAAACTTTGGCGTGAGATTCCTCTTTAAATCTATACCTGGACCTTTATGAATTTTCATTCAACACCCCTGCTCTAGAGAAAGAAGTCTGCATTTAACTGCTTCTATTACAAGCCAAGTCCACTGTTTGGTATATGCAAGGTCTTCCTCTTCAGCTTTTAAGAAAGGAGTTAATTAACCCTATCCAAAGTGCTAAAGAACATTTCTTCAGATTCATCTAGTGACAGGATGAAGCTGCGGCCTTGCCGCATTCTCAGACAGATGTCCTCAGCATTGTGAATAGTTCAAATTTGGAGTATCCCACTCATCCCTTCTCCCATCCCAATGTAAAATAAAACAACAAAACAACAATCCCTAGACTGTTCATTGACTGAGCCAGAAAGTAAAGTGTTAAGATTCCGCATGCAGTTGCTATTGGTAACCCAGGGGACCCGAAAAGGTGAGAAAAGGTGAGAAATCCAGCCACCCTCAAGAGGGCAGGGCTTCATTTGGGGGCGTCCTCCGAGATTCACCCTGGGCTACCGCAATGTTTGCTAACGGCAATGGCCGAGAAATCTTGCAAAATAACGTCATGCTTTCTCAAGAAATGTGCTGGAGTGTCAGCGAAGAAAGTGATGTCTTCTCTACAGGGATTAGAGAGAGTGGGATGAAGGATCAAGTTCACAGCGATGGTTGCAACGGCAACAGATGAACTTTTGTCAAAAATGTAATCTGTTCTTTCAAGAAATGTGCAGGAGAGTTGGAAGAGAAGAGATGCATCATACTTTACAAAAGGACTGTGTCTGCTTTACAGTGACAGGTGCAAGTGTGGATGGAGAAAGTGGCGGTCCAAGGCACATGGATCGGTGTGCTGGGGGGTCTTGTCTGGACATGCACTATGGAAAAAAATGTTGACCGTGCAGTTTATGTCAGCGGGACAAATTCCTAAGTAGTGAGGAGAGTGATATCGGAGGAGATGCTGTAAAGAAAAATGTTGACCGTGCAATTCATGACAGCAGGACAATTTTCCAAGACAGTTTGGCGGATGTTTTCTGTACATGTGCTATGAAGAAAAATTTCGGCCGTGCAATTTCTGACAGTGGGAAATTTTCCAAGACAGTATGGCGAATGTTGTCTGTACATGTGCTATGAAGAAAAATGTCGGCCGTGAAATGTCTGACAATTTTCCAAAATAGCAAGGGAGATCAGTTGGCCTGGCGGGATGGAGGTGCAACTGAGGCCCAGGTACAGACAAGGATGGCGGATGTGTGTGGATTGAGGAGCACGATCTGCTGTACAAAGATCTTCATGCTGGCTGAGCTGAGTTGGAGCGGCAGTGAAGAGGTTACTGTACCACGCAGAAAAGCACACGCTGAAGAGATCTGCCTAGCAGGAGACGCCACCGCCAGAGAATCAGCTAATCTGGAGTTGTGGGTGGAAATTTTTCAAGGAAGAATTTTTGTAGGGGGCGGCTGCCCCAGACCAGTGAGAACATGGCTCGTTTGGCGGGGGGGGGGGGGAGTGAGTGTAGCACCCTCCTAGGTAGGTGCTAGAGAGTGGGTATAGTTTTTGACTATGTCTGCCTACCAGAGGAGCAGCCGGTAAATTCTATATTTCTCTCTGCTTAACAGGGAGCAGGATCTGTGAGTTGGGTCTGCTAAATGTTCTCAGTGTGTGGTCTCAGGGAGTGTCCCCACTGATTCAATGGGGAGGCACGTTGGATAGTGGAGGAAACCTGACCAATGGGCACACAGGCTTTGATACAGCCCAAGTGATTGGCACAGACTGCTGTCTCGGTGCATTGTGGGGTGTAGTATAAAAAGCCAGGAGCACATGTGCTCAAGGTCTTTGGCTGGTAAGCAGAGTCCCGGAAGGAGGGTGGCAACTGCCTCCTCTTCTGCAGTGGTTGGTGTATGGTCACAGGCAGTCGACCTGGTGAGCCAGAAGTGTGGAGCTGAACCCAGAGGTCCAGGAGAGCTGACTAGGATGAGTTGAGACACTGGAGAACCTGAAAAGCAGTATCGTGAGTACAGGGGATCGTGTCTTAGGGCCTGACCAAGAAGGTGGCCACTCCGAAGTAGAGTAGTCAGAGGACGGGTGTCAGCTGGTGGATAGAAAGGGGGTACGAGGAGAGTGCCCTGAAGCTAAAGAACATTACTTCAGATTCAGCTAGTGGCAGGATGAAGCTGCGGCCTTGCCGCATTCTTAGATGTCCTCAGCATTGTGAATAGTTTAAGTTTGGAGTATCCCACTCATCCATCTCCACTAACCCACTCCCACCTCCATATAAAATAAAACAACAAAACAACAACCCCTGGACTGTTCATTGACGTTAAGTGTTAAGATTCTGCATGCAGTTGCTATCGGTAACCCAGGGGACCGGAAAAGGTGAGAAATCCAGCCACCCTCAAGGGGGCAGGGCTACAGAAATATTAAAAGCTTTAAAAAAAAAATGTAAAAAAAAGGCCCGGAGTGTGCGTTAAAGTGTATCGAAAACCAAAACCAAAATATTACAGCTTACTTTTTTAATGTTTTATTTTCTATTTTTTTTTTCACCTGCTAATTCTGCAAATAACACACTTTCTGTCCCTGGGTGGCTACGCCACTCCTCTACTGTTATTTATAGTCATGGTTCTCACTTTGGGCTTTTCTCCTAATACTGAATGGACTATAAATATGTCTTTATCTTCTCATCTCCTTTACACTGGGGGCAGATATGATACGACAATAGCTAGGAAGTAAGACATTTTTTAGCACAGTTTACAGGAAGTGACAAGGACATGGCATTTCTGGCAAGATCAACAGGTATTTTATGTATTTTCTGGAAATGTTCTTACATTGAATAAAAAAAAAAAGAAAACAGATGAAGCCACCATATCTAAGGACTGTAAGCTATAAAATATTACATTTTATCTTGGGTTTAGTTATCCTTTAAAATCAGGCATGAATCACTAAAATTTGTAACAATGGTTCAAACCCTCCACACAATGCTTATCTGGTGATTTGACTCAAAAACATTTATAAGATAAATTTACCCTTGAAGCCATTAACAATTCCTCCAAGGATACATGTTTCATCCATTAAGTCAAGATTTAAGAAACCAAATCACTCAATGTCTATTTTACATTTAACCAATTATAAAGTCATATACTGTAATATAAAATGTAATGAACAAGCAATATACACAACACAGAAAGTATTATTGGATACTCACCAGGTTCTTAACCCAAGATGACATTTCAGAGAATAGACTTGCTGCCTTGGCTTCTTACCGAATCCTGGCAATCTTGGACAGAGAAAACTGGTATTTAGGTGGAATAAGGTTAAATTTTTACATATACTGTTATTCCTAAGTTAAAAAGAACCTGTGGATTAGGCATTTCAGAGATGTCATACAGTACTTTTCACACACTTTTGAAGTTACATAATGTGCTACTGATCTACAATATCTATAACATTTGCAGGTACTGGGTCAAAGGCACACGGGAGCATATGCATCCTATATCTAAATTATTTTACACGCATCATAGATGCTTTTCTGTTAAAGACAAACTATAATGGTTTTAATTAGGATTGGACTGGCCTACTGGAGATTCCTGTAGTGCAGGGATATGCAAACTGTGGCCCTCCAGGTGTTGCAGAACTAGTCCCATGAGGCATGGCAAGACTCTGACAGCCACAAGTATGACACCCAGAGGCAAAACCATGATGGGATTTGTAGTTTTGCAACAGCCGGAGGGCCACAGTTTGCAAATCCCTGCTGTAGTGGATCCCAGTTCTTTAGGGCATCGTAATTCCAGCACCGGGGTGATGCAAGACCCTGACACCTATCTTGGGTCTGCAGCTATTTATAGCATTCAGGCCATCCTTTTATGCAATGGTATGTAGCAAGGTTTCCAGGCCCATGGCCTGATGTGGGTCTGCCATTAGTACCGGTACTCTCTCCAGCCCATGTGAGCTGGGACCCTGGGTGTGACAACTGAAGCAGCGACAACTCCGGCATCTTTGTTTGTGGTTTTTATTGATTTTGTAGGGGATGGGAGAAGGGAATGAGTGGGATACTCCTTGAGGCTTAACTATACACAATTGGGACTTTATTCTTGAAAAGTGCCCGTTGGCGCTTCCTTGACGCCAGCCGGCGCCTGCCAACGCTCTCTAACGCTGAGAATAACTTAATGAACACAGAAGTGCTGAATCCTCGACTTTTAGTCCAGAAGATCCAGGACTGAATACTGTAGAACTCTTGATACTGTTTAGCTGTGTAAGTCACTGAATACTGTCCTCCGCTTTGACCAGCTTGAGGTAGTATGAAGTAGAACTCTGTAGAACTGTGTTGGCAACTGACACACACTCTGCACTATTCAGGGTCTTCAACCTAGGCACCCCCTTTACAGCTAGCTGATGACTGGATCCCAGAATCTCTTCCGAAGTGGTCCCCTCTGACACTAGGCAGACCCCCAGGGGCAATCCTCAGTACTCACGACCCGTGTAGGCCTTCCTGGGACTGGACCCCTCTCACTCTCCGCATATTCTCGGCACACCGGATCCCCTCAGCTCACTCTGCTCACTCTGGATATTCAGGCGACACCCCAAACTATCCGCTTCCTCAGACAGGAGGAGAGAGACAGCCGCACTCTCCCTCCTGGGACTCTGCTCCCGCCAAAGACACCCTGTCACGCACTTCCCCCAAACTTATACCCACTCCCAGAATCCTTTGCAGCATAATCTGCCTTCTGGGGTAGTGTTAGGAACACTCCCTGTGTACACTGAAGTGCTATCATGAATCTGCCAGTTAAGAGTTAACTTAGTGCAAAGTAATTGCACTAATTGGCAAAAGGCTGGCCTATTTAAACACCACAGCAGCACTGAGCCATTGCTGTCTTGTCTGCAGCTTTACCTGTACTTCCTAATTCTGAACCTGCTGTTTCCTGTTGACTTCCTGATCGACCTCCCGGCTTGTCCACTACTTCGTCTGCTTGCTGCCCGCCCTGACCTTGGCTCGTTCCTGTGACCACTCTCCTGCCTTATCCTTGTCGGCTTATCTGCTTCCGATTCTGGACGTGTTCACCTCCTGGTGGGGCAACCCTGGGGACCGCGACCTGGTGTTAGCTTGCAGCGCAGTCTATCCCCACCATCAGGGGCTCTAGTGAAAACCAGCTAGCACTTAGACTCCGCACCTCAGACTAGCCCGTGTCTACCACCAGTGTGACCCGTCCGTGTTCCTGTTGTACCAGATCCCACGAGGCTACCTCTGCACGTCAGGCTCAGCCACCAGCACCATTACAGTACAAGACAGCCATGTCGGAGCCTGCAAGAGGGGCTTCTCCTCTGGACGAGATCTGCCAACACTTGGCAGCATTGTCGCAAACAGTCAAGTCGCTCCAGGACAGCTATGTGCACTTGGAGGAACGGTTGCACTCTGTGACTAACCCAGGGAACCCTCCTGTTTCTTTGGTACCCCCAACTTCCACGACACCAACAGGTTCGGTCTCAGGACCCACAGTGGTGATGCTACCACCTGAACCCAGGGTTCCTACACCGGAGCGATTTTCAGGCGATCGGGGCAAATTTAGGACGTTCCGTATCGCATGCGAACTTTATTTCTCACTGCAGCCCCGGACTTTCTCCTTGGAAGCCACCAAGGTTGGATTTGTCATCTCCCTACTCTTGGATGAACCCCAGTCCTGGGCACACCGACTTCTTGAAAAGCGCAGCCCACACATAGACTCCTTGTCTTCTTTTTTTAGTGCCATGGCTCAATTATACGATGATCCACAGCGCACTTCCACAGCGGAAGCTGCTCTTCATGCACTCCAGCAAGGCCGCAGAGCAGTAGAGGAGTACGTCACGGATTTTAGACGGTGGAGTACTGATACCGAGTGGAACGACGCAGCCCTACGTCACCAGTTCCGCTCAGGCCTATCTGAGGGTCTGAAGGACGAGCTAGCCCGAGTTGGCGTTCCAGACTCCCTAGAGGCATTGATTTCATTGGCTATCCAGATAGATCGCCGGCTTCGTGAGCGCCGTGCGGAAAGGTCTGCCCAGCACCCACGCCCATTCTGGATGATGCCGCGGTTCGCAACTCCGGCTCATGTCACCTCCACCAGGCCCATTCCGGCCAACCTGGCTCCTGCTAACTTCACACCAGATGCCCCAGAACCCATGCAGCTTGGCATTATGCGGTCTACCCTAACCGCTGAAGAACGACACCGCCGGCAAAAGAATAATCTCTGCCTATACTGTGGTGAAGCCGGCCATTACATACGTTCTTGCCCAGCAAAGTTACGTAAGTTTCTCTTCATCTCTCCTTCAAGTTATCCAGAATCCGCTGCCAGTGCTACTCACTTAGCGCTCCCTGTTTCGTTTCAACTCCCGGGAGGTACAATACCAGTCACCGCAATTATTGATTCTGGAGCATGCAGCTGTTTCATCGATCTCACGTTCGCCATCCAACAACACATCCCTCTTCAAACCAAGACTCAAGGACTTTCCATTTTTCTTGCAGATGGGTCTCATATTAAGTCTGGACCTGTGACTCAGGAGACCCCTCCTCTTCCTATGGTCACTTCTTCAGGTCACAAAGAGCTACTAAGCCTGGATGCTATTGCTTCCCCTTTATTTCCGGTTATCCTGGGATTGCCATGGCTGCAGGCCCACAACCCGCAGATCGATTGGATGACAAGAACGATCAAATTTCAGTCTGATTACTGCATAAACTCCTGTTTACCGGTCTCTCTCAGCCCTGCCAGTACCCTGCTCTGTTTGGACTCTGACACAGATCTGCTTTCTGCCGTGCCTAAGCCTTATCATGGCTACCTTGACGTTTTTAGTAAACGGGGGGCCGAGACCCTTCCTCCTCATCGCACATACGACTGCCCGATCGAGTTACTTCCTGGGGCCGGGATTCCATTCGGTCGTATCTTCCCTTTGTCAGAACGGGAATTGGAGGCTCTGAAAGAAGACGTGGATGAAAATCTAAAGAAGGGGTTCATTCGTCCATCGACATCCCCAGCAGGGGCAGGAATCTTCTTCGTGGAAAAAAAGGACCACTCTCTCCGCCCCTGTGTGGACTACCGGGAACTAAATAAGATCACGGTCAAGAACCGTTACCCTCTTCCCCTGGTACCAGAACTTTTCCAAAGACTGAGGTCAGCCTCCATTTTCACTAAGTTAGACTTACGTGGGGCCTATAATTTGGTCCGTATTCGTGAGGGGGATGAGTGGAAAACAGCGTTTCGCACCAGGTTTGGGCATTTTGAATATCTGGTGATGCCCTTTGGCCTGTGCAACGCCCCAGCAACCTTTCAACATTTTGTAAATGATATTTTCAGAGACTGGTTAGATATCTTTGTTATTGTCTACCTGGATGATATCTTGATTTTCTCTGCATCCCTGGATCAACATCGGGGACATGTCAAAAATGTCCTCGGCAGACTCCGCCAACACGGATTATATGCCAAGCCTGAGAAGTGCGAATTTGAACGCCAGAGTATTCAGTTCCTAGGTCTCATAATTTGCACTGAAGGAATTAAGATGGATCCCCAAAAGGTCTCAGCCATCTTAGACTGGCCACCCCCGTCAGACAAGAAGGGGGTCCAGCGCTTCGTAGGTTTTGCCAACTTTTACAGGAGATTTATTAAGGGATTCTCTGACATCATTTCCCCCATTACACAGCTCACGAAGCAGAATACCCGGTTCAATTGGCCTCCTGAAGCCCAGACTGCCTTTCTAACCTTGAAAAGGCTCTTTACAACTGCTTCCATCCTGAGTCACCTGAATCCTGCCCTTCCTTACCTTCTCGAAGTAGATGCATCAGAAGTGGCCGTGGGGGCAGTTATTTCGCAAAGGCAGGGTACTAAAGATCTCATACATCCTATAGCCTTCTTCTCTCGTAAACTTTCCCCAGCAGAAAGGAACTATGACGTTGGCGATCGGGAACTTCTGGCCATTAAGGCTGCCCTTGAGGAGTGGAGGTACTTGTTGGAAGGGGCAACGCATCCTATCCTCATCTTCACAGATCACAAGAATCTTGAGTATTTAAGAGCTGCTAAACGGCTGAGGCCACGTCAGGCACGTTGGGCATTGTTTTTCTCAAGATTTTCCTTCCATATTACCTACCGGCCGGGATCTAAAAATGTCAAGCCAGATGCGCTCTCCCGCATGTTTGATGATCCAAAGGAAGTGCCAGTACCCGACACCATCCTGTCCGCAGGTAATTTTTTGTTATTACAGACCAACCTGATGGCCCAAATAAAGCAAGCTTCTGCAAAGAATCTCTGTCTCCCTGAGGTGTCCCTGGTACCCAGAGATGGGTTATTATGGCTTGAAGACAAGATCTTTGTCCCTGAAGAGGTCCGAGTGACGGTTTTAGGGTTATGCCATGACCACCCTCTGGCGGGCCATTTTGGTACTCATAAGACCCTGGATCTATTAAAACGAACATTTTGGTGGCCAGATCTGGAACAGAGTTGCAGGGAGTACGTGAAGTCTTGTACCGTCTGTACCCGTAGCAAGTTTGTAAGAAACAAGGCGTGGGGCCTGCTCAGGCCACTACCAGTCCCTGACAGGCCTTGGAAGATGGTCGCCATGGACTTCATAGTGGAGCTTCCCCCCTCAGAGGGCTGTTCCGCCATTTTTGTGGTCGTTGATCGTCTATCTAAGATGGCCCATTTCTTGCCACTCAGGAATACGCCCACAGCCAAGGAGACCGCAGAAGTTTTTATTAAAGAGATCGTTAGGCTTCATGGGGTTCCTGCAAATATTGTTTCAGATAGAGGGGTCCAGTTTACCTCCCGCTTCTGGAAAGCCTTGTGCGACGCGTTGAAGATTGAGCTGTCCTTGTCTTCCGCCTACCATCCTCAGACTAATGGACAAACCGAAAGGACAAACCAGACGTTGGAACAGTATATCCGTTGTTTCACCACATTTGTCCAGGATGACTGGGTGGCCCTACTACCATTGGCAGAGTTTGCATACAACAATGCTAAACATTCTGCTACAGGGCAAGCTCCGTTCTTCGCAAACTACGGTTTCCATCCGTCCTTCTTACCGGACGTTCCCGCTGAACCCACAGTTCCAGCAGTACAGGATATCATTAGTTTCCTCAACCGCAATTGTAAACTGCTGCAGGATGCTATAATAAGGGCACAAGCAGCCTCTAAAAAATTTTTTGACAGGAAGAGGAGAGGGGAACTAATCCTTCAACCAGGTGACCAAGTATGGCTATCTACATGCAACCTCCGCCTAGCCTGTCCATCAAATAAATTGGCACCCAAGTTTATTGGACCCTTCCCGGTCAAGAGGAAACTCAACGAGGTCTCATATGAATTACACTTACCTGATTCTCTTAGAATTCATCCGGTGTTTCATGTCTCCTTGTTAAAACCTACAGTCCCTAACTCCTTCCCGGGCAGAAGCTCGGAACCACCCGAACCTGTGATTGTCGATGAGGAGGAAGAATATGAGGTGGAGGCTATTTTGGATTGCAGGAGGAGGAGAGGTCAATTACAATTTCTCATAAAGTGGAAAGGTTACGGCCTGGAAGAAAATTCCTGGGAACCAGAACGGAATATCCATGCTAAAGAACTGATCTATGCTTTCTTTCGCAGTCACCCACAAAAGAAAAACCTATTGGGCACCCGGAGGTTGCCCTTAAGGGGGGGGCAATGTTAGGAACACTCCCTGTGTACACTGAAGTGCTATCATGAATCTGCCAGTTAAGAGTTAACTTAGTGCAAAGTAATTGCACTAATTGGCAAAAGGCTGGCCTATTTAAACACCACAGCAGCACTGAGCCATTGCTGTCTTGTCTGCAGCTTTACCTGTACTTCCTGATTCTGAACCTGCTGTTTCCTGTTGACTTCCTGATCGACCTCCCGGCTTGTCCACTACTTCGTCTGCTTGCTGCCCGCCCTGACCTTGGCTCGTTCCTGTGACCACTCTCCTGCCTTATCCTTGTCGGCTTATCTGCTTCCGATTCTGGACGTGTTCACCTCCTGGTGGGGCAACCCTGGGGACCGCGACCTGGTGTTAGCTTGCAGCGCAGTCTATCCCCACCATCAGGGGCTCTAGTGAAAACCAGCTAGCACTTAGACTCCGCACCTCAGACTAGCCCGTGTCTACCACCAGTGTGACCCGTCCGTGTTCCTGTTGTACCAGATCCCACGAGGCTACCTCTGCACGTCAGGCTCAGCCACCAGCACCATTACAGGTAGTTACAAGCTGGGATGTGTCCCCTGATTGGGCTTCCGACACTGCCCTATGAGAATCCTCTCACAGGAGCCAGTGGGGAGACTCCCCCTTCAGCAGGCACATCTGGAAACCATGACACCCTACCTAACAAATCACAGCCCTGCTGTTAGGCAGACAAGGCCCACTATATCTTTACCTAGCACCTACCTGTAGGATGCTACAGGTAGTAGCATTATTCTGGCACTGTTATCACTCAACAGGCAAGGTGAGCAGTGTGGGACACTAAGGGGTAAATTCTTAAAAAAATGACATAGCCATTCATCAAGTGAATCTGCATGTACATTTGTTCTGTGTGAATTAGGCAAAAATGGTTGATTTTTAGGCTATTTTCTCTTCTGCACCAAAGTTCCTTTTTTAGGCCTCATGCATACTAGAGAGCTAAAAACTGCTGTAAAAATGCCAGACAAAAAACGCTAATGTTCTAGTGTCTTTTGCTGGCGTTTAGCTGTGTTTAGCCTAGTGTGTAAGCTATGTTTAGTAGCTGCAGTGTTAAGCAGCAGGCCAGGAAGCCTTAACAACGGAGGAGTCATGAGCTGTCAGCGGGCTTCCCTGCTGACAACTGAATGTAAAAAAAAAAAAACATTGCCGGCAATACATAAATGTGAAAAAAAACGGCGCGGGGGTCACCACCAATCTATACCAGGCCCTTTGGGTCTGATATAGATTTTAGGGGAACCCCACACTAAAGTTTAAAAAAAACGGCATGGGGTCCCCACAAAATCTGTACCAGACCCTTATCTGGGCATGCAGCCTGGCAGGCCAGGAAAGGGGGGAGAACGAGCAAGCGCTCCCCCCTCCTGAACCACACCAGGCCACATGCCCTCAACATGGGGGGTGCCCCCACACTCCAAAGCACCTTGCCCCCATGTTGATGGGGACAAGGGCCTCTTCCCCAAAATTCTGGGCTGTGGTTGTGGAGGTCTGCGGGCAGGGGGCTTATCAGAATCCGGAAGCCTCCTTTAACAAAGGGGCCCCTATCTCCCGGCCCCAACCCATGTAAATGAGTATGAATGCTGCTCACTCCTGCCCCTTTTCCTGGCCTGCCAGGCTGCATGCTCAGATAAGAGTCTGGTATGGATTTTTGGGGGGATCCCACGCCGTTTTTTTCACATTTTGGCATGGGGGTTCTCCATAAAATCATTCTAGACCCAAAGGGCCTGGTATGAATTGGGGGGGGGGGCACACAGTTTTTTTCACATTTTTGTATTGCCGACAATGGTTTTCGTTTTTCATTCAGCTGTCAGCAGGGAAGCCAGCTGACATCTGATGACTTATTTGTTTCCCGGCCTGCTCCAAAACAACCAGCTAATCCCTGGTTATTAAGGACGCCGGCTTCCTCCGCATAAAAAGTAAAAAAAAAACTGCTAATCACTGGGCACCGGCGTTTCACAGGAGTTTACAGGACTTTATTAGTGTTTAGGAGCTGTCAGCGTTTTTTCTGCCAAAACGCTGCTGCTCCAGAACGCTGGTTTTTTTTTACAGCTTCTAAACGCCTATGCCACTAAAAGCTCCTAAAAACCTTTGTGTGCATAGACACATGGAATAACATGGAGAGGCGTTTTAAAGCTGTAAAAAAAAAAAAAAAAAACGTCTGACGCTGCTAAAAGCGGCAGCAAAAATGCCCTGTGTGCATGAGGCCCTATAGGCAGCAGTAAAATACCAGGTTTTGGCCACTAGATGGAGCTGAGGCGCCCAACAAAAGTTTTCCTTCTGCTTAGTGACCACAGGAGTTGCTTGCTTGGCACTGCTGTCATTCACAAAATGCCTTGTATTTTCATAATGAATTCAAGGCATTCTCAGGGAGGTGATGTCACAATTTCCACATGGTCCAATCATAGAATTCCTTGTGCAAGTCTTTCTGCGAGTGGCGGCAGTGCAAAGACTTTCTGTGGTCACTGTGCGGAAGGGAAGCCTTGTGATTGTCAGAAGATTGTGACGATCACTGTAGTAGGGGCAACTACTGGAGTAATTGTCTTTTTCCATCAGAGGTCCATCAAGTTTGAGATATCCATACTTACACTGATACAAGCTGGGCTAATGTAACTATGCAATAAAGATTATACCTAGACTTCAGTTTTAAAGAGGACCTTCCTTCCCTGTACTCTCATGCCTAGTGTGGTCAGTTATTAATAGGAAAACAGAGGGACAGGCCCGAACACCAGGGATTTCACACAAAGGAACCGATACAAAGAGAACAGGATACTTGTTCATGCAAGTATATGGTATAGCAGGCATGTATCTGGAATATGACATGTTGGGTTTACACAAGTTTCTACACAAGTGTAGAAATATTATTTATCTTACAGAGGGCTTTTTTTTCAGCCGAAACGTGACGGGATGGCGTTCTGGCACCTCCAGAAGCCCTCTCCTCTCTTTTACTACTTTACAAATGTGAGTGTTATTTTATGTATTGTTTAATACATTTTCAAAACGGGATTACACTATTCTGAGTCTTCCTTCCTATGGTCCCATTCATACTGGCCCATCGAGGAAAGATTGATCACTGGAGTCTGAAAGACCAGCCTTACAAGAAAGATCCCACTCCACACTGGACTAAGTGCGTTTGACCCACATGCAATATTGCTAAGGGGTCCTGGCAGTCTGGTAAGTGGAAGTATCCATGGGGAGTGCACCCTCACACCATTGCACCTTATTTTTTGGTACGGATTGTCACTAATATGCAATAAGGAGCACCTAAGCACATTGCACTTTCACTGGCAACTTGCTTAAAGCATTGAACTTTGTTTGGGACCTTATTAATTAATTTATTTATATGTATACACTATTGCACTTTTCACTGGCAACTTGCTTAAAGTATTGAACTTTTTTTGGGACTATTTATTTATTTAAGAAATTATATGTATGCACTATTGTAAGTTCTATAGATTGCTATTTATGCACTATTCAATCTGCTTTTGAAGCACTTTATTTTTTATAACATATTTCAGGGTGTCATTTTATTGCGATTTTGCACATATGCACAGTTGGACCATTGCACTTTTCCTTATTTACATATTATTATACATATTTTAAGCACCCATCACTTTATATACCCTAATTTGCGCTGTGTATTATTTTTGTCATTTCTAAAAATACTAGTAGTTTTGAACAGCAGCATTTAGGATTGAGGGTTAATTTATATCCATAGCGCAGTATCATCTACAATTTTCAGAGGGTGATCTTTGGACGGGGGGAAAGGGGAGAGGAGGACCTGTAGATGGGGGGGAAGGTGAGTTGCGGATGAGGGGGAGAGAAGGAAAGCTGTGGATTGGGGAAGGAGAAGATGAGCTTTGGATGGGAGGAGAGAAGGTGAGCTGTGGATGGGCGGAAAAGGGTGACCTGTGGAATGGGGTGAAGTGGGTGACCTGTGGATGGGGGGGAGAGGGTAACTTTTGGATGGGGGGTGGGGGGAGAGGGTGATCTGTGGATGAGGGGAAGGTAAGCTTCGAATGAGGGGGAGAGAAGGAAAGCTGTGGATGGGGGAAAGAGAAGGTGAGCTTTGGATGGGAGTAGAGAAGGTGAGCTGTGGACAGGGGGAGAGGGTGAGCTGTAGACAGGGGGAGAGGGTGAGCTGTGGATGAGGGAAAGGTGAGCTTCGAATGAGGGGGAGAGAAGGAAAGCTGTGGATGGGGGAAGGAGAAGGTGAGCTTTGGATGGGAGTAGAGAAGGTGAGCTGTGGACAGGGGGAGAGGGTGAGCTGTAGACAGGGGGAGAGGGTGAGCTGTGGATGAGGGAAAGGTGAGCTTCGAATGAGGGGAAGAGAAGGAAAGCTGTGGATGGGGGAAGGAGAAGGTGAGCTTTGGATGGGAGTAGAGAAGGTGAGCTGTGGACAGGGGGAGAGGGTGAGCTGTAGACAGGGGGAGAGGGTGAGCTGTGGATGAGGGAAAGGTGAGCTTCGAATGAGGGGAAGAGAAGGAAAGCTGTGGATGGGGGAAGGAGAAGGTGAGCTTTGGATGGGAGTAGAGAAGGTGAGCTGTGGACAGGGGGAGAGGGTGAGCTGTAGACAGGGGGAGAGGGTGAGCTGTGGATGAGGGAAAGGTGAGCTTCGAATGAGGGGGAGAGAAGGAAAGCTGTGGATGGGGGAAGGAGAAGGTGAGCTTTGGATGGGAGGAGAGAAGGTGAGCTGTGGATGGGCGGAAGAGGGTGACCTGTGGAATGGGGTGAAGTGGGTGACCTGTGGATGGGGGGGAGAGGGTAACCTTTGGACGGGGGGTGGGGGGAGAGGGTGAGCTGTGGATGAGGGAAAGGTGAGCTTCGAATGAGGGGAAGAGAAGGAAAGCTGTGGATGGGGGAAGGAGAAGGTGAGCTTTGGATGGGAGGAGAGAAGGTTAGCTGTGAATGGGGTTGCTGATTTTTTGCTGCACACTGTATGATACACACTCCATAGCACTGCACAATACGCACTCCTGTGTGTTATACACTCCTGTGTCCAGTATGTCAAGTGTGTTACACTTTCCTGAACCTTGCATTGTGCGTGAAACTCAGTTCTGAGCCTTGACCACACCCATTATTTAGCATCACTTTACTTCTCTTCCCCAAGAAGTGGCAGGATTGGGGGCGGGGGGGGGATCATATTGGGGGAGGGGAATTAAATGGGGAGGGCGGGTTCCTGCACCAATTCTCTGAGAAAAAAGAGCCCTGATCTTACGAAAAAATAATATGAATTATATTCAGTGCTGGTATCATTTAATTTCAGTGTCAGCCTTTCACAATGTAAAATATGTAATAATTGCATTAACTCTAGCCATAACCATTACTATCTATAACTAACTACAACAGTCATAAGCTCAGCTCCAATGTTACTTTCATGCCAAAAACAGCATGTGCCTATGATGCAAATCTTCAATGTAACCGCTGGGAACAGGGAAAAACCATTAGCTCTGCTGAAAACATTTAGTACCTCTGCAACTTTCAAACATTAATAAATACTTATCTTCTGTTTCTGTTGAAAATGCCAAACTATGTTTTCTGTTTGGCGTATCACCGCCTATAACTGCCATTATAAAAAATTAACATGCCTATTATTTCCAGCAAAGAAGAATCTTGCTTTATAGCCTATTTAAAGATTATGCTTTGCCGTCATTAATTATGTATTAAAGTTGAACGCCAGGCAGACCGCTAAAGGCATATTTAAAATATGTATTCCTTTACCTGCCATCTGATTCTGTACCGTTGTCTCCAATTCACATGCTTCTGTAACACTCTACAGTTGGGAAGATCTCTCTGCTCTTTCTTTCTTCAGCTCTACCTCTTTCTGGATCATCTTCCTGCTAATTGGATAGACAGTGATGAATTGTCCAATAAGCAGGCAAGAGATGGAGAAATGACAGAGAAAGCTGCAAAGCTGAACACACATATAAGGATGTCACATGACTTACTGCAGCGTGGCAAAGGTGTGTAAATCACAAGACTCGCTGAACAGAATGGCAAATTCTTTGTCATGCAAAACAGGATACATACTTGTTCTTCATATAATTTATATGTAATTATTATGTTTATATTTTCAATGTATAAGGGAACACTTTGAGATCTTCACCTTCTTCACTACCTTCATCATTTTATGTAAAGCCATATATAATTCCACCCCGACGGCTAATAAGGTAAAATATGCACCTAACCTGCTTTTGACTGGTCGTTTTTGGCTGTGAAGCGTTTGTTGGTGGAAAATCAGAAGATGGGGTGAGCAGAAAGTACATCCCCTACGTGTTGGGATGGACAAAGTAACGTGTAAGATAGATGAGGATTTTATTTTTAATGTTCACCTGTGGCTTTTAAAGCCCAGCCTTCTACATTTGTATTTAGCTTTGGAAACGGTGAGGGGAATTGTTAGAAATATAACATCATTTTATTGCTTGAAATATGAAAATAAAAATTTGAGGCACAGGCTTTATTATGCCCCAGGTAGTGGGCTCCTCAATAGTCCATGTGGAATTCCAAGCACTGCTTATGAAAGGTAAAAAGGAATGTTTCAAAGACCATAGCCAAGTTGAATAAGGATCTCATCTGGATTTCTGCCAAACACTGTGTCTTACAAATGTATGTCTCCTGGGGCTCTCTGTTCACATATTAATCAGCCCTGAGGAAGGGCACCCAAATCCATTAAACGTGTTGGGTTACCTTTAGATCTTTGTTTAATTTTCTATATGATTAAGGAGACAGGAGCTTATTCCAATCTCATTATTTATCTTGGCTGTGAGCTATTGTCTTCTCTTAATATCCACTTTCCTTCTTACCAACTTTATATTGTTGTCTGTGTTTCTATTCAGAAAAAGTCTGATTTCCTATATATTTGATGGGTGTATGGTTAATTAGATATGGAAGGGAAACCTCTGTAATGGGGACACAAACAGCATTAAAGATACATTTTCTAGTAGCATGGTGAAGAGTAAAAATCTTTGTACAATGTTTATTGATGTTTGTTTCCCACCTCGGAAGGTTCCTCCACATTCCTATGCAGGTGACTGGTGCCAGAACAAGAAGTGGGTGAAATAAGAACACAGACATCAAAATCCCTTGTGATAGCAAAAAAGAGAAGTGAAAAAAATGTAAAAAAATAAGAATAATATAAAAAAATGTAAAAGCACCTCTCTCCCCCTGTGCTCACACACAAATGCAAGCACACGCCTAGGTCCGGAATGCATAGGTAAACAGTGACAACGTCATAGTGAGAGCAATAATTCTAGTGCCAGGGGGTCCCCAGTACCAGGCATATGGACTATCATTCCTGGAGGCATTTCTACATAACAGTTCAAGTGTGGTACCAGGCAGGGCCGCTGATAAGGCAGTACAGCCAGCCCTCCTGTACTGGGCCTGGGCCCGGGCCCCATCAGTTAAAAACGGGGGCCCAGGCACCTGCTGAGCAGGAGGGCAAGCTGTACTGTCTTATTGAAGACACCAACCCTTGTCTGCCTCCCCCTGCAGAGCTGGCAGCTTCTCCTCCTCTCCCTCCCTCTGGCTGCACTGCAGGGGGATGTTTCAGGATGGAGAGTGGGGAAGGAGCCAGTAAATGTAATTTACTGGCCCCTTCCTTTTCTGAATGAACAGTGAGTGATCAGTACCAATCACTCCTGTGTTCATTCATTACTGAAGCATAAAACTGTGTTTACTATGCTTCACGTTGTCAATGAGCAGGAAGCCTCACAACGTTCCTATTCATTTATATGAGCAGCTGAGGCTGTAGCGAAAGGGACTGATAAAATCTATGTCCTCAGTTACTTTCGGCTGCAGAAGGGTAGGTCCCTGTCTGGTAGACTGTATGGGCCCCCGTGATTTCTAACAGCAGCCTTGGTGCCAGGTATATGGACTATTATACCCTGAACACTTCCAGTGTGTGAGTTCCTACATGGCACAGGGACATGCAATATTAAAAGGGATGGATTGTTGGCAGGTGCAGTTAGCTTGTCTACCACGAGGTGGCTCTGTTACTATGGTAAAGGGAAAGTTTCAATTAGGTGTTAGCTTCCCTAGTAGGTAAAAGCCCCATCTGGTGCTGTATTGGGTGAGGTTAGTGTCCACATAAATGACAGTGGTGGGTGGAGCTCAAGGTAGAAGGGACATGGGAGTGAGATACCCCAGAACTGCTAAGATATAGTTTCCTGCAATGCTGATATAAAGGGCCCTTCAATGAAGAGAGATAACACCGCTCAGGCTAGTCAAAGTCCACGTTCAAGGTGGGTGCTGAACCTCGGCTCGCCACCAGGAGAAGCGTGAAAGAAGAAAATGGTCGCACACCACCATGGAATCCAATCCAATCCTACCTAGTGAACAAGCACGTAGCAGTCGTGTGAAACGCATCTACTGTCCTACTCTGCTGTACCTTGTACCACTTATGTGAATAATGGAACTTTTCTTCATTGGATTCCGCGGTGGTGTACGAACATTTTCTTCTTTCATGCTAAAGGGCCATTTGCAGGGCTGAAGTCCCAGGCGAGGTGTTACAGAACATGAACGAAATTGCTGCAGTCACCCTACCTTCCCTGGCCTTATTCTGCAGGTTCTACAGCAGGGCCTATATAACCTTGAAGGCCTGGACAGGGTCCATGTGAGTAGTGGTGAAGCCTGGGAGTGAGTGTGCCATCTGGGAGTATGCCCAGCTGGACGGAGCTATGGAAGGGACATTGGGAAGAGGAAGGTATACTAAAGAATGGAGCTTTTAAAGATGCCCAGTGGGAGAGGCGAAAAACATCAAGCGAGGACAGTCAGTGAAGAGCATTTCATAGCTGGAACGCACACGCCGAGGCGTCAATTTGATGTACATAGATACTTTTTACTATTCATGTGAATGTAACTGCAATTGCTTTTTAAAATTACACTATGGAAATTTAGATAATCCTTCATTGCATTGAAGAAAAGGAGAAGGAGAAAGGGAGAAACAATTGATCTGAATACCTTAATACCCTTTATGCCTGTTTGACTTAGAGAGTCGACTACTGTCGGTGAGTGGGGGAGCACGCCGCTGTGGAACTTCACGGAAAAATAACTTATCACCTATATTTGGACACTGCACTCAGCACTTTATATTTTTGAGAACCTTATATGTTTATGGACTATATGAACTGTGATTAACACTTAAGATGTTTTCGTCATGTATGTTACATAGTTACATAGTTACATAGTTAGTAAGGTTGAAAAAAGACATCAGTCCATCCAGTTCAACCCATGATGTGTGTGTGTGTTTGCTGTTAACCGTACATTGTGTACCCCTGTATGTTGTGGTCTTTAAGGTGCCCATCTAATAGTTTTTTGAAACTATCAATGCTCCCTGCTGATACCACTGCTTGTGGAAGAGAATTCCACATCCTTACCGCTCTTACAGTGAAGAACCCCTTACGCACTTTAAGGTTAAACCGCCTTTCCTCTAGTTTTAGTGAGTGGCCACGTGTCTTGTTGTATTTCCTTTCTCTGAACAGTTTGTTCCTTATGCTAGGGTCGCCAGTACAGTATTTGTACATTGATATCATATCCCCCCTCAGTCGTCTCTTCTCCAGAGAGAATAAGTTCAGTGCTTGTAGTCTTTCCTCATAGCTGATGTCCTCCATTCCCCTAATTATTTTTGTTGCCCTTTTTGTTGTCATTTTTGTTTAATAATTTCTTAAAAGCTGATCATGATTCTTTAAGGATTCATAGATAAATGAAATCTGTGGATGTAAAAGAACACAGAGATTTGGCACAAGAGCACTTTATGCAATAGTAATAACTTGAATAAGTTTGATTGGTAAACACACAACACAGATAGGTGACCAATAGCATTGCAGTACTTTTAAAACTGATATTAAAGAAAGCACCTTGATCCCCCCTCACCCTCAACTATAGATCCAGTAAATTGGTGAAGGTAACTTACAGCTGTGGAATTAGTATACAAAGGGAAGCAGTCCCAACTCTGTGGTGCTTCCAAGGAGGAGAATGAAGGTGTCAAGGGAAGATGGTTTAAGGATGTGTTCCTGTGATCTGCGCTGAAATGACTGCTACAGAATGTATAATCTGGCTTGTGGCAATCCACGCTGAGGATTCTGCTAGTATGTCAATATGAAATGTCACCGAAAAGTTACGGTCAAGTGCAGGAAAACACATTTGTATGTGGACATTCCTTTTTTTTTTTTTTAAATATTAAGGCTTCTGGCTGGGGATGTCATGAACGGGCCACAGGCCAGAAGTATGACCCAATATAGCGAAGAGTTTCTCAGCAATAAATAGAAGCGAGACGGGAACTTGCACAGTTTGGCGCCAATACCAGCCCAATCGTATTCCCCCTTACATGATGGAAAAGAAAAAAACAGATTTTTTTAGAATTCCATGTGTAATAATATAATTTACTGTTTGCCTTTTTCACTATTTAAAGAAACAGGCAAAGAAAAAAAAGAAAATACAATGCCTGAAAAATATGTAATTTTTTATGTTCATTTATGCTGAATTTTTATGTTGTTCTCTGTGTTTGCTGCCCCTGGTTTGCAAAGGCAGAGCCAGTTTTTACAACTGACTATTGATTTTTTGTTCGTTATCTACTTATTAATGGCCAGCTTTAGTTGCTGGTTACATTAACCACTTAAGGAACGGAAGGTTTTACCCCCTTAATGACCAAGCCATGTTTTGCAATTTGGCACAGCGTAACTTTAACTGGTAATTGCACAGTCATGCAATGCGTTACCCAAACAAAATGTATGTCCTTTTTTCCCCACAAATAGACCTTTCTTTTGGTGGTATTTGATCACCACTGGGATTGTTATTTTTTGCGATATAAATGAAAAAAGACCGAAAATTTTGAGGAAAAATTACATTTTCTACTTTTTCTTATAAAAATATGAAATAAACTAAACTTTTGTCATACATTTAGGCCAAAATGTATGTAGCTACATGACTGATAAAAAAAATCTCAATAAGTGTAAATTTATTGGTTTGTGCAAAAGTTATAGCGTCTACAAACTATGGTGTATATACTGCAATTTACGTAGCTTTTACTTTCTGACTCATTTCTTGAAGTGCTAAAATGGCGGTACAGTACAAAACCACCCCAAATTACCCCTTTTTGGAAAGTAGACACCCCAAGGAATCTGCTGAAAGGCATGTTGAGTCCATTGAATATTCAATTTTTATTCACAAGTGTTTGCTCAAACCACCAGCGCACCGTGACCAACATCGCTGCCCAATAATAGTGACGAAAATTGGGCATTTCCAATCCCCCAAAAGATAGTGGAAGTTGCAGGGTACTCTTGGCTATTCTCGGGGTAGAGCCCGCCCAGACAAAGCCCACCAGGACTCAATCCAGCTTAGCGAAGAAAGCGTTAGGGATTGGTATCGGGGTATTTCTAAATACATACAGGAATTTGGGCAGGAAAATCATCTTAATCAGGTTGACCCTGCCCACTGGTGTTAAAGACTTCCAGATCTGGCAGCGGGCAATTATTTGTTGCAGGATAGGATACACATTATCTTCTAGATGACAGGAAAGCTCCCTCTGTACCTCAATCCTAAGATAGCGGAACCTCGTGAACCATTGCAAGGGCACCAAAGAAGAGGCAGGAGGGGGGGTCGGCGAAAGAGAGAATAAGAGAGATTCCCCCAGTTTATGCGAACACCAGAAAAGGAGCCATATTGATCAAGAATCGTCAACGCCAAACCCAGGGAATCTGCCACGTCAGGTAGGTACAAAAGCGCATCATCCGCATAGAGGGAGATTTGTTCTAAAATGGGGCCCATCTGCAACCCCCCCAAAGTAGGAGCGGACCTGAGCAGTATGGCCAGAGGCTCTATAGCAAGGGAAAATAGGCCAGGGGACAGCGGGCGTCCCTGCCTAGTCCCACGGCACAGCAAGAAGCTGGGCGAAAGAGTTCCATTAGTACGAACTCTAGCCCTAGGAGCCTCATACAGAAGCTGCAGCCACGATATAAATTTGGGACCAAACCCGAATCTGGCGAGGACTCCACAGAGGAACCTTCACTCCACCGAGTCAAAGGCCTTTTCCGCGTCCAGAGAGGGCACGACACCAGCAGAGCCGGTCACCCCGTGTGGGAAATATTAGTATACAGTCGATGTACATTAACATCTGTACCCTTACCCGGCATAAATCCCATTTGATCCCCATGAATAAGATGACCGAATTGAGCCGCATAGCTAAGATCCTTGCAAATACCTTGGCATCCACATTGATAAGGAAGATCAACCTGTACGAGGCGCAGCGCTTGGGTCCTTCCCCGGTTTCGGCAACACCACTATCACCACCTCTGACATTGAGGTTGGGAGGCAACCCCCCCAGTAGCTCATGGAGATGGGGAGCCACTACATCTTTGTTGGTCTTATAAAACTCCACCGGTAGACTGTCAGGGCCTGGCGTTTTGCCCGATTGGAGGGAGGCAATGGCCTTGGTGACCTTCTTAAGGGTAATCTGGCCATCCAGCCTGTCCCTGCTCACGTCAGTAAGCTGTGGAAAGCCTATATCAGCGAGGAAGTCACGCAGGCTATCGTGAGAGTAGACACTTTAGAGGTATACAACCGCTCATAGTATTGGGCAAATTGGGCATTTATGTGACACGGGTCAGAGTAAAGGGTTTCATTGTCATTCCTGATATTTGCAATCACAGTGGTGGCAGAGCGCTCCCTTAACAACCAGGCCAGCATTTGTCCAGCCCTCTCCCCTTGTTCAAATATTTGCTGGGACTGTGACAGGAGAAGTTTTTTACAGGCTGTAGCCAGCAAAATGGCTATTTCCCTCTGCAGGGCCTGTAAAGCAGCATAGGTATCCCCAGCCCGGCCATATCTAAATTCCAGTACCAGAGCCCTCCCCTTGGCACCCTCCAGGGCAAGGGTAGAATCCCGTCTGGCCCGTCCAATCACCCATTGGTATGCCCCCCCGGGCAAAAGCCTTTAAATGCATCCCAAGAGATCGATGGAGAGGCAGACTCAGCATTATGCATCCAGTAGTCCGACAGTTCAGAGGAAACCACAGGGACCACCCGCTCATCAACCACCACAGCCCCGCACCAGGTGCAACCCCAAGTGCAAGCCTGACAAGCACCGGGGTGTGATCAGAAACCGGGGTAGGATAGTAACCTCCTGCTATTTAGCTAACAATGGGGCAGTAAGATAAACTAAATCAATCGGGGAATATGTGGCATAGGTTGCAGAGTGACACGTGAACTGCCTTACCAACGAGTGCTTCCACCTACAGACATCCACCAAACCCAAGGCCTCAGCCCAGCAGGACAGAGGAGAGTCAGCAGACCCCCCAGGAGTAAATTTATCCAGTAACGGATTAGGGGGCATGTTGAAACCCCCAGCCACCACCAGGGTCGCCGCGGGGTATAGAGCAAGGAGTGGAGTCAGCCGGTGGAGCAAAGTCAGTTGTCCCGGAGGAGGCATGTAGAGCCCCACAATAACCATTTCCAAACCCTCAAAGAGAGCATGCAGCACAACATATCTCCCCTTGGGGTCCAGGGGAAGATCCAGGAGGCTGAAGCGAAGGGTCCTATGAACTAAGATACTCACCCCCCTAGAATAAGAGTAATGAATGGAGTGGTAATTGGACCCAGGCCTTCTTCAGGGCCAGAACCCTACGTGCGGTGAGGTGAGTCTCCTGCAGAATACAGATATGAGGGCGGTACCGCTGCAGGAAGTTGAACACAAGGGACGGTTTCAATTTAGAATTCAACCCCCGAACATTCCACGAAATAATGGTAGTGAAAGCCATGATCAGTCAAAATCAAAAAGGGGAAGCCTCCAGATGAACACCTGGAACCTCCTGAGAGGGGTCAAACCCCCCATAGTGCACCGAGCCTGAAAATATAGTAGGGAAACAAGGGGAAGAGAAGAGTACCCCCCCCCCCTACAAGCACATCATACATTGTACCATACTGTGACAAAACATAAAGAAACAAAATCCCCCCCACCCGCACCCCCCCCCCAACATGGGTGTGCTTCAATCCCAAAATCCAGCAAGCATAGCAATAGCCAAATGGGGTCATGTGCCGCAGGGCACCAAAGGTGGCAGCAGACGTTACAGCACCACAGTCTCCAAACCAGTATAGCTGCCAGCAGTGAAGCCGGATAGACGATCTCTCCAGAACAGGAAGTAGACAGAACAGGAGCTTCTCCCAGAAAGTCCCGGGGGCACAGTCTTAAACAGGTTGCAAACTGAACAGTCAAGAAAATAAAAAATAAAAAGGGAAGGGATGAATGGGCCAGCAGATCTTCAAAATAGAGAGGCACGAACAGGGCTCAGCAACAGCAGAACGAAGAGTTCCCAAGCCCAAACCCACTGAGGGATAGTACTCACGGCAGTATGAACCGTAGGCAGGGAAAAACACCATCAATCCCAACAGCTTCAGGACAGCCGAAAGTAGACAACTAAAGAGCAGCAAATCAGCAGCAGACACCAAGTCTATGATCTGGCTCTGGGAAGGGATTCCAGCCACTGCAAGGTGTCTTCAGGGGAGGTAAAGAATTTCATAGTTTCTCCATCTTGAACCCGCAGCCTGGAAGGAAACAGCATGCTGTACTAGATGCTGCGGTTGCGGAGCTGCAACTTGGCCTGGTCAAATGATCCCCTCATCCGCTGGGTGTCGATCGAGTAGTCCGGGAAGATCATTAACTTTGCCGCCTCATAGTGGAGGGAGTCTAGCTTCCTGGCTTCTCAGAGCAGCAGGTCACGGTCCCGGAAATTTAACAAGCGCAGTATAAGAGTATGCGGAGGGGCTCCAGGGGGGCCGTGGGTTGCTTGCATTCTATTTGCTCGCTCCACCACGAAAAATGGGGAGAACTGGGCCTGTGGCAGAAGTGTACAGAGGAACTGCTCCGTAAAAAATCACAGGGTCAGCCCCTCCAGATCACTCCGGCAGGCCCACTATGTGGAGGCTATTCCTCCTATTCCAGTTCTCGGCATCTTCTGCTCTGGATTCAAGGGCTTTAACCTTAGTGGCAAGCGTGCGGATGGCGGTATCATGATTGTGGAGGAGGTCCTCCGACTCACCAACCCTGCGCTCAGCCTCCGCCAGCCTTTTGCGGAATTTGTCCATGTCCCTGCGGATCAGCCCAATATCCATTTGCACCGAATTGATCTTCCCGGTCAGGGCCGACTGGCAGGATGTGATTGCCTGCACCAGAGCCGCAAAGTTCCCCTGTTCCACCAGGGCCGGCTCAGTATCCTCCGCCTGAGTCGCCATATTGAGTAGAGTGGCGGGAAGACTTCCTGCCCCGCCAGCAGCCGAGGAAGAATGCCTGGATTTAGCAGGGGTACGGAGGGTGGACGAGTCCCTATTCCTCGTCTTAGTCGTCATAAGCGATGAGGCAGCAGAAGGAACAATCAGGGGGCAATGACCTGCAGAGAAAACGGGTGAACGGGTGAAAAGAGGCAGCAGGTTCCAGAGCCTTAGCAATGAGCGCCCGCTGCAGGGGCCATCTTGGACACGCCCCCTACAGGTTACCACTTTAGATTTACAGAGGGGGTCTACTGCTAGAATTACGGCCCTCGATCTGACATTCGCGGTGATACCTCACATATGACACGAGATCGATGCTTGCTTTTGCCTTTGCGCCCAAACCTTGAGGGACAGGGGTGCTTTAATTTTTATTATTATATATTTTACTTTTTTTTTTTTTTACACCTTCTCTTTCATATTTTCTTTAATCATTTTTATTGTTATCACAGGGAATGTAAATATCCCCTATGATAGCAATAAGTAATTACAGGTACTCTTTTTTTAAAAAACATTGGAGTCTAGCTGACGGAACCACCGGCTGCATTCTCGTGTTACCCGGTAGGACAAAAGAGCCCGAGAAAACCTTGAACCTAATTAGCCACTAGGATTGCTTTTACATGAAAGCCGACTGCTGACTGTAAAAAAACAATACCGAGATGATGCCTAAACCTGCAGGCATCATCCTGGTATGACCAATAAAAACCCAGCGATGTACCAGTACGTTGCTGGTCCTTGTTGGACATATATGGAAAGGTTCTTTTTTTTTTCATGCAGCCTGTGGATTCCTCCATTCACATTGATCGATGTGGATAAAGAAATCTCTGCCAGAAAGTGTGTGGTATGCCCAGCATTAGACCTCCCAGTACCCACCCACTTCTATGATGGGCATACATGCAATGTTCTTTTTTTCGTTCAGCCGATGGGCTGAACAGAAAAAAAAGAACATAACAGGTTCCTCCATTCACATTGATCGATGTGGATGAAGAAATCTCTCCAAAGAAAAGAGTAAAAAAAATATATGGCGAAGCATAGTGGAGACTCGCCCTCTGTGTCCACCCCATTCCCTATGCTTCGCGGCTTCGCCATATATGCTCTTTTTTTTTAACTGCGGTGGTGAAATCACCTCCTACAGTGCTGCAATCATTGATTTACGTATATATGCTGAAAGCAATTGAGAAAGACAGTATTCCCACACACTCAGTGCCCAGTGTCAGTGGCCATCATCCCTGGTTAATATGTATACAAAGAAAATTCCCCTTTTGGAATGGGACTGTAAATGCCACTAGACACTGTGTATTGTACAAACAAAGTAGCTTTATTGAAATTACAAATGTTAAACAAACAAAAAACAAAAAATTACAACAATCACAAACACATACAGGGCATTAAAATATTCATGCATTTGACAGACCATGTACCAAACCGCATTGAGGACGCTCAGATGCACAAGGTGATCATAGAACCGGAAACGACCCTACGCGTTTCAGGCATAGAATAAGCCCATCCTCAGGGGTCACCCAAAGTTCCAGATAAAGCACCTAATATGCCTAAAGAAGCAAAACGTTTTAGTATATTATACAATAATTATCTATGCATACAAAAATAAACGGTCATGTGCTTATCTTATAGTGCGTGCTTTATGCTCATGAACCTACCCTTTGCGTCCAACCAATGGATTGGACCGGTCTGTCGAGTTAAAAACGGTATTGCTACCGTATGGAGGGATGCCCAAGTTCCCACAGGCCCGTTCAGGGCTAGGAATCCGTGAGAGCGTAAGGGAAATTGTAGTAGCTGCCCAGAGGGACCGACAGGGCACCACGATGATCGGAGAGTGTATGGCTCAATAGGGACCACTCCCATGGAGGGGGATATGCTCATACCGAACCTAATGCAGAAATATACAGAGTAAAGAAAACGAGGAATGTAATGACCAAAATAGAAATCTGCCTTATAAATTGGCCATATACGTCTTGTACCCTGAAGAGAGATATTTACCTGTAGTATATAGGGTGAATGAGACCACAGAGGGTCATATAGAGTAAAGGTAATAATAGTCCCGTATTAACAGGGTCACAACGTATGGTTATCTGCAAAAGTAAGGGGGTACGAAGAATAATTAGGGAACCAAGTAAGACCCATTGGGTTAAGAAGCAGTATCAATGTGATACAGTGACACCAAGAGCCCAGGTATGCAGACAACCGGAGGTGCGTGCACGAAAGAGCGTGATAAGAGGAAATGCAGTGTTAGAATAGGAGTAAACCCTATATCCAAAGTCAAACATAGTTGTAATTTTTTGTTTGTTTAACATTTGTAATTTCAATAAAGCTACTTTGTTTGTACAATACACAGTGTCTAGTGGCATTTACAGTCCCATTCCAAAAGGGGAATTTTCTTTGTATACATATGCTGAAAGCAAAGGCTGTTTCTGTCAGGATAAACAAATCAGTGCTGCAGCTGATTGGTGTACCTGCAAAGCAAACAATGGTTAACAATAAAACACAGTAACAATAAAACATTACAATATAATAGTATACAGTACAGTAAAACAGTAGACTGGTGGTATCTGCAAACCAAACTATGGTTAACAATGAAAAACACAGTAACAATAAAACATTACATTATGTAGCACTGCCCCCTTGAGGACTGCTGGATTTTCACACTTTCGGGTCCCCCGGGGTTACCGTTAGCAACTTTGACATTCAAAGTCTATTACTTTACTTCTTAGCTCAGTCAATAATTAGTCCAGAGGTATGTAGCTGTTTTATGTTTTATTTATAAGTTAGGGATGGGAGAAGGGAATAGTGAGATACTCCAGATTAACTATGCACAAGACATTGGAGGACATCTATCTCTGGTACAGTCAGGCTGTTGATCCTCCTTGCCACTTAGATGGATTTAGGGTTAAGTCTCTTTCCAGATGACTTGATGAACTTAATTAATCTTCAGGACACTCTCCTAGTATCCTCTTTCTTGATCACTGACAACCGTCCACTGACTATCCTACTCCGGGGTAGCCCCCCTCAGGTCAGGCCCCTTGACACAATCCCCTGTACTCACAATACTGTTTTTCTAGGGTCCCCAGTGTCTCCCCCTTAGTCAGCTCTCCTGGACCTCTGGGTTCAGCTCCGTTCCTCAGGCCCTCAGGACAACCTCCTGATGCCCCGTTCCGCTGTTACAGAGGAGGAGGCAGCCGCCACCCTCCCTCCGGGACTCTGCTCACCAGCCAAACACCTTGCAGCATATGTAATGAGAGGGAGGAGGATATCGACGCACTTAAAGCTAAAATAGCAGATCTTGAGGAAAGCTCACATAGAAATAATGTGAAGTTTAGAGAGGTGTCTGAAACAGTCCTCTCATCGGATCTTCGTCTCTACATACAGCAAATGATATCCACTCTTTTGCCGGAGATCCCAGAGTGAGAAGTGGTGGTTAACAGGGCCCATAGACTCCTTAAACCCTCTCATTTTCCAAATCATGTACCCCGCGATGTTATTGCCAGGATTCACTTTTACCATGTGAAGGATCTCCAGTTATACTCAGACCTGTCACAACACACTATTCATGCAAGGAAAAAAATAAACTCAGTAAAAAAAATGCTACCCAATCACCATATCGTATATCGATGGGGTTTTCCGGTGAAAATTGACCATCACAAAGGATAATAAAAAAGTTCACGGTGTCCTCTGTGGAGGTCAGCATCAAATTGGCGAGGAAATGGGGCATTCTATCTCCCTCCGAGGATCACCGAGCTTCCAATAACTCCCCGAGTCAAATAAACCCGGAGTGCAACCCGGGTTGAACCGCAGATCTGTTGTCTCTCATGTACCATTTTAACTTTACCCTCAGGTAGACAAGATTCTCCCCTGGAGGATGTCGGCATTCTTTACTTGAAGTATTCTCTACTGTAGAATTCAGCCTAGGCCGCCCGGTGAGTCATTGCACACATTTTCTTATGACTGTTATGATTCTTCTCTTGGTTTTTTGTTGTGTTCTGTTTGTTCTCCCCAAACCCTAATTCCAGGAAAACTTGAGGACATCCCTATCATCCCCGAGAGGAAGTACCAGAGGCAACCTCTCTCTCTTCCGTGCATCAGCTTTCATCCACTCAGGCTAGGAGTTCGCCCAACCTACTACAACCGCACACTTGAGACCGGTAAACCAAGTATTTCCAGCTCAACTGTAAGTCTATGCTATTGTCATCTGAAACGCACTTTAGGCAATGACACTTAAAATAATATTGTTAAATGGTCACGGGCTTAATAGTCCATATAAACGGAGGGCCATGTGGTTGGAAGCTAGAAGATTAGGTGGAGACATACTATGTGTCCAGAAAACTCAATTTAAACATGATAACGCCCTCAACTGTAGCCATAGAATCTATCTTCATTTATTAGCAGCGAGCTCACTTGAGAAGAAGAGAGGAGTTCTTATTGCCATTGGTGACTCAGTGACGTTTATGCTACATAACTCTGTGAGTGATCAACAGGAGCGCTACCTGGCAATTGTTTATCAATAATATCATGTACACCGTTATAAATATGTATACCCCTAACACCGGCCAACTTAAGTTTCTACGAAAAGGTTCAGAAACAGATTGAACCATTGCAAAAAGGTCTGGTGTTGTGGTGCAGAGATTTCAACTCCTTGATAAACCCTGTTCTAGATACTACGGCTCATAAACCCAATTATCAATGTCACTGTAAATCATTTGTGTCTGAAACTAGATTGTACGATGTGTGGAGATGTTTAAACTCAACTGAACGTGATTATTCCTTTTTTTCAGTAGCACATAAGTCTTTCTACAGGATTGATTACTTCCTGCCTTCCACCCACCTTTTACATAAGGTAGCCAAGGCCTCTATACATTCTATAACGTGGTCAGACCACGCTCCTATTTCCCTTGAAATACAGAAAGATTATAAACCTAACCCAGCCACACTTTTGCACAATAACACCTTCCCCTTGTCTCAAAAGCAACCTCGAGAAAGACTTACATCCCAAGTGCAGGAATATTTTAAAATTTAACTCCGCACCCTCTGTGGATGTATTTATGACCTGGTGTGCTCACAAAGCAATAGCTAGGGGGTTGCTGATCCAGCAGGCCTCTAGAGCAGTGTTTCTCAACTCCGGTCCTCAGGGCACACTAACAGGCCAGATTACCAAGGTAAGCATTACCTTGGAGAGATGCTGACTAGAATACTGCAATCACTGAGCAGCAAATGATATCACCTGTAATGTATTTCAGTTTTCTTAGAAACCTGGCCTGTTAGTGCTCTAGAGCATGGAAACAGAGGTTACAAGCTGTGAATGATTTATTGCATAAAATTCAAACCTTAGAGAACATTACAAAATCGTCACTTAACCCAGTTAATATAGAGACCTTGACAAAAGCCAGACAGGAGCTGTGCCTCCTTTTAATGTCAGAACAGAAAAAAGTACTAAAATCCTTGAAAGCAAAATACTACTCGCAAAGCAATAGAGCAGGAGAATTCTTAGCTAGAAAACTTTGAAAGCAACCACTTAAAACTAACCTGTCCTCTATCCAAAATCCACTAGATGGCAGTTTAGTATACCATCCTGTTGACATTGCTAAAGCTTTTAGGCATTTTTACCATTCATTATACAATCTTCACGAGGACACCAATACATCCCAACCCACGGATGAATCCATTTATTCCTATCTATCCACCATCCACATGCCCCGAGTACATCCAGCTGTTCTAGAATCACTCAATGCCTCTATCTCCATAGCTAAAACAACCAAAGTTATTAAAAACCTGAAAAACAACAAGGACCCAGGCGCTGATGGCTTCTAAGCGGAGTACTATAAGGCTCTTAGTAAAGTCATCGCCCCCCCATCTAACAGCAGTATTTATTAAAGCAGCATCCTCAGGTTCTTTCCCGCGGGAAACAGTGGAGTAGCGTGGGTTGTCCACCCGGGGCAATGGAATGTCATTTTTGCCCCCTACACAAACCTACTAGACCACTGCACAGACCACTACACTGACACCTACACTGATCTCTACAGAGACCTACCTTATTCCTACACTGACCTATCTGATTACTATACTGACGCCTACATAGACCTACCTGAGCTCTACACAGACCTACCTTTTTCCTACCCTGACCTACCTGATTACTATACTGACACCTACACAGACCTATCCGACCACTACACAGACCTACCTGATTATTATACTGACACCTACACTGACCTACCTGATTACTGCACTAACCGACCTGATCACTACACTGACCTACCTAATTACTATACTGACACCTACACTGACATACCTGACCACTACACAGACCTACCTGACCACTACACTGACACCTATATTGACCTACCTGATTCCAAGACTAACCTACCTGATCACTATACTGATACCTACACTAACCTACCTGATCCCTACTCTGACCCAATTGACCACTACACAGACCCCTACACTGACTTACCTTATTGCTACACTTACCTACCTGATTCCTGCACTAACCAACCTCATCACTACACAGACCTACCTAATTACTATACTGACACCTACACTGACCTACCTGACCACTACACAGACCTACCTTTTTCCTACCCTGACCTACCTGATTACTATACTGACACCTACACAGACCTATCCAACCACTACACAGACCTACCTGACCACTACACTGACACCTACACTGACCTACCTGATTACTGCACTAACCGATCTGATCACTACACTGACCTACCTAATTACTATACTGACACCTACACTGACCTACCTGACCACTACACAGACCTACCTGACCACTACACTGACACCTACATTGACCTACCTGTTTCCTGCACTAACCTACCTGATTCCAAGACTAACCTACCTGATCACTATACTGATACCTACACTAACCTACCTGATCCCTACACTGACCCAATTGACCACTACACAGACCCCTACACTGACCTACCTTATTGCTACACTTACCTACCTGATTCCTGCACTAACCAAGCTCATCACTACACTGACCTACCTAATTACTATACTGACACCTACACTGAACTACCTGACCACTACACAGACCTACCTTATTCCTACACTGACCTACCTGACCAATATACAAACCTACCTGACCAATACAGAAACCTACCTGACCACTACACTGTCAAAAACCGATTTGTCAATACCGTAACCTGGAGCATTCTGTACACTAAATTCCTCATAAATCTTATTTTGCTGCTTCTAAAATTAGATCATTACTTTACCTGAGCTGCAAGTCAAATTCCAGTTGATGAGATTTTTTAATACTGTCAAAAATGTAATTGTCAATACAACAACCCGGGGCATTCAGCACACTAAATGCTCTAAAAATGTTATTTTGCTACTTCTGAAAGTAGATCATTACTTTTTTTAGCTTCAAATTATATTCCAGGCACCTCACACAATGGGTGTGTTTTTTGGTGAAATACTTTTAACCACTTGCCGACCGCCCACTGAGCTGGTACTGCGGCAAAGTGGCTCGATTCCGTCCAGCGGCGTAGACCTATGTCGCTGGACTCCTCCCATTGTGACTGAATACAGCCGGAGGCTCGCTCCCGCTGTATTCAGTCACAGCGGGAGTCGTCGGGGATCGAGTGGGGAGATCCGCCCGCTTGTGTAAACAAAGCGGGCGGATCTCCTAAGTGACAGGCAAGGAGAGATTGCAGGTTTCAGCATAGCTGAACCTGCGATCTGTGCCTGTGTCACACAGTCCCCTCCCCCCACACACGTCAGTAAGCACCAGGCATACATTAACCCCTTGATCACCAATAAAAGTTAACCCCTTCCCTGCCAGTGTCATTTTTACAGTAACAGTGCATATTTATAGCACTGATTACTGTAGTAATGTCACTGGTACCCCCAAAAGTGTAAAAAATGTCAGTCAAGGGTCCGATCGATTTTAATTACCAAAAATATGTAGCAGAAAACAAATTGGCATAAAATGTTAAAACATTTTGATTTTTACATTTTTTTTTGGGGGGGGGGGGATTTCATATAAAAAAATGTGAAAAATATTGTTATTTTTTCTAAATTGTCGCTCTCTTTTTGTATATAACGCAAAAAGTAAAAATTCCACAGGTGATCAAATACCACTAAAAGAAAGCTCTATTTGTGGGGAAAAAAAGGACATAAATTAAATTTAGGTACAGCATTGTACGTCCGCGCAATTGTCTGTTAAAATAACGCAGTGCCGAATTGCAAAATATGGCCTGGTCAGGAATGGGGTAAAATCTTCCGGTCTTAAAGCGGTTAAAAATACACTCATTGAGAATCTTTTTGTCAAAGACATGTAGCTAAATACATTTTGGCCTAAATATATGACAAAAATTGAATACATTGGATATTTTTTAACTGTCAAAGTAGAAAAATATTGTTATTTTTTCAAAATTGTTGCTTTTTTTTAATAATATCGCAAAAAATGAAAAGCACAGCGGTGATCAAATACCACCAAAAGAAAGCTCTGTTTGTGGGAAAAAAAGGACGCAAATTTTGTTTTGGTACGGCGTTGCATGACCCCTGGATGTACAGCAGGAAAATCCTCTGGTGGTAAAGTGGTTAAAGACCAGTGGCGGTCGGCCCATAGGGGGCGCAGGGGCGCCACCCCACCAAAAAAAAGAAGGAAGAAAGGTTTTTGACCCCACGTGAGCCGAACAGAGGCGCCAATTGGCGGCCTTCTGGGGGAGTGTCAGGGCGCAGAGCAATGCGCCCTGACACTCCCCACTTTACTGGACTCCTGGCTGTGATTGGTCCAGACTCCAGCCTGGACCAATCACAGGAGGACATCCTGGGACGGTCCTGTGGTCACGTGACGCATGGGGGCGGTGCACTGCCCCGCGTCACGTCCTTCCCGCCCGCCGGCGCAGAGAGAGGGGAGCCACATGAGGAGTCGGACGGACTCCACTGGATCCAGCCGCCCAAAGCAGTCTCGCACCGGCCGCCGACTCGGAAGAAGCTGAGCTGGCCTGTCCTCTGACGAGAGGTGACCACCTGACCTGGACTCGGACTGTCCGGAGGACCGGGACGTTCATCTCCGCGATGGTAAGAGAAGGCACCGGGACCGGCTGTACTAGCGCTGGCAAGTGGCAATGGATGGAGCCATGGAGGATGGTGCTGGATGGTAGAGTGCTGCTGGAGGTGCATGAATGGCTGCACTGTGCACAGTGCAGCCATGCATGCACCTCCCGCAGCACTCTACCATCCAGCACCATCCTCCATCCATTGCCACTTGCCAGCCCACTAGCCCAGTACAGTATTGTCTGCTTTGAAGGGGGCAGGCACGCTGGTCTCTGCATTGAAAGGGGGCATGTATTCTGGTCACTACATTGATGGGCATGTATACTGGTCGCTGCATTGAAAGGGGGCATTTATACTGGTCGCTACATTGAAAGGGGCATGTATGCTGGTCACTACATTGAAAGGGGGCCTGTACGCTTGTCACTGCTTTGAAAGGGGGCCTGTACGCTTGTCACTGCATTGAAAGGGAGTACGCTTGTCACTGCATTGAAAGGGGGCCTGTATACTGGTCACTACATTGAAAGGGGGCCTGTACGCTTGTCACTGCATTGAAAGGGGGTACGCTTGTCACTGCATTGAAAGGGGGCCTGTATACTGGTCACTACATTGAAAGGGGCATGTATGCTGGTCACTGCATTGAAAGGGGGCATTTACGCTGGTCACTACATTGAAAGGGGGCATGTACGCTGGTCACTACATTGAAAGGGGGCATGTACGCTGGTCACTACATTAAAAGGGGGCATGTACGCTGGTCACTGCATTCAAAGGGGGCCTGTACTGTGGGATTAGTGCTAGGGGGTCTGTACTGTGGGATTAGTGCTAGGGGGTCTGTACTGTGGGATTAGTGCTAGGGGGCATGTACTGTGGGGTTTGTGCTAGGGGGTCTGTACTGTGGGGTTTGTGCTAGGGGGTCTGTACTGTGGGATAAGTGCTAGGGGGTCTGTACTGTGGGTTTTGTGCTAGGGGGCCTGTACTGTGGGGTTTGTGCTAGGGGGCCTGTACTGTGGGGTTTGTGCTAGGGGGTCTGTACTGTGGGGTTTGTGCTAGGGGGCCTGTACTGTGGGGTTTGTGCTAGGGGGCCTGTACTGTGGGGTTTGTGCTAGGGGGTCTGTACTGTGGGGTTTGTGCTAGGGGGCCTGTACTGTGGGATTAGCGCTAGGGGGCCTGTACTGTGGGGTTAGTGTTTGGGGGCCTGTACTGTGGGGTTTGTGCTAGGGGGTCTGTATTGTGGGGTTTGTGCTAGGGGGCCTTTACTGTGGGGTTTGTGCTAGGGGGACTGTACTGTGGGATTAGTGCTAGGGGGCCTGTACTGTGGGGTTTGTGCTAGGGGGTCTGTACTGTGGGGTTTGTGCTAGGGGGTTTGTGCGTGGTTTGTGCTTGAGGGGTTTGTGCTGGGGGGTCTGTACTGTGGGGTTTGTGCCACTCTCAGTCAGTGTATCCCATAATAGGGTGTCTATCACAGTATATCCCATAATAGGGCCCCTGCTCCCTATTATGGGATATACTAGTACTGTTGGACCCCTTAATATGTGATATATTGAGAGAATTTGTTCACGCAGGCAAAATACAGGGGACAAATGGGTGGAGTCTATAAGGGGTGGGGCTTCTGAGAAATGGGAGGGGTCAAAATAGAATGGCGGAATCTTGCGCCCCCCCATCTTAAAACTTCACCAGCCGCCACTGTTAAAGACTCTTCCACTACTATATGTTTTAAAAATGTACCTTTATCTTTCAGCCTACAGTATAGTTGGTGTGACTTTCTAATACTGCCAAAACTGTAATTGCCAATACAACAAAGTAAGGTAAGCATAAATTATTTTAGAAGAAAAACTCTATAAATGTGCATTGGATAATATACTTGCGATTGTATATATACTGAAGAAAATGTATTTCAAACTGAACTGAAGTTATACTTTTATTTAGTATATTATTTCGTTTTATATTATTATTATATTATTTAGTAAAGTCACTGACAACTTACAACCAGTGTTGGTCATCTTACTTTAAAAAAGTAATTAGTTACAGTTACAAATTACTTCTCCCAAAAAGTAATTGAGTTACTGACTCAGTTACCACATTGAAAAAGTAATTAGTTACTCAGCAAACTAACTGCGACTTTTTTTACTATTCTATAATGCAATTACGTTCTATGAGATCTTTAATAGTGGTGGCGGTGTGGCACACTGTGGGGGTCTGAGTCCTGAGTCCTCCTGACTGTGAGTAACTGTATTTTATTTTGTATTTTGGTACCTGCTGCCTGGAGTGGCTGGCTGTTGGTGGTGTGGCACACGAGTGGTGGCAGTGTGGAACACTGGTGGTGGCGGCGGTGTGGAACACTGGTGGTGGCGGTGTGGCACACTGGTGGTGGCGGTATGGCACACTGGTGGTGGCGGTGTGGAACACTGGTGGTGGCGGTGTGGCACACTGGTGGTGGCGGTGTGGAACACTAGTGGTGGCGGTGTGGAACACTGGTGGTGGCGGTGTGGAACACTGGTGGTGGCGGTGTGGCACACTGGTGGTGGCGGTGTGGCACACTGGTGGTGGCGGTGGTGGGGGTCTGAGTCCTGACTGACTGTGAGGTTTTTTTTTTTGGTACCTGCTGTGCTGGGCTGGCTGCTGGAGGTGGTGAGGGCTGGAGATGACGGGGAGATGCACTGCTCTGGCAGAACCTGCCTGGCTACATATCCATGGATGGTTCTGCAAACTATGGAGATGACTTCAACGGGCGGAGGCTGATTGTTTTTCATGCTACGGAGCTGCGGTGTGGAGTACGGGGAGATGCACTGCTCTGGCAGAACCTGCCTGGCTTCATATCCACGGAGGGTCCTGCAAACGTCAGGAGTTGGGGGTTGCCATCCACCATCCAGCAACTAACTCCCATCCCACTACTAAACAGGCCCAATGCACACTCATCTGCAGCCCCCCCCCCCCCCAGAGCAGTGCATCTCCCCGTACTCTATATACTCAGCTCCGTAGCATGAAAAACGATCTGCCTCCGCCCGCTGTAGTCATCTCCATAGTTTGCAGAACCCTCCATGGATATGTAGCCAGGCAGGTTCTGCCAGAACAGTGCATCTACCCGTCATGTCCGCCTCCGCAGCCATCATCATCTGCCGATTCTCTTGTGTCTCCTTGGCTGAGTCTCCTCCTCTTCTACTTCCTGTACCGCAGACAGCGGTCATAGAGGAGAGGGGGAATTACAATTACCTCTACTACCATCTGGTGGCAGTAGATGTAATTGCAGTAACGCAGCCGAAAGTAGCGGCAGCGGCGTTACAGGGAGGGAACGAGTAATCAGATAGATTACTTGTTACCCTCAAAAGTAACTGCGTTAAGTAACGTTACTTCCATCACTGCTTACAACATGTGGCAGTCCTTAGGATACAACGATAAAGTGTAATGTTCCTTATGCCTTGTGCATATGACTCCGAATTATAACAAAGGTTATGTCTTAAGAACTTTCCTAACCTCTATAAATGTAAATGAATGTCTGTATTTAATATTTTACAGACTCCTGCATAGTATTAACCACTTCCATACCGAGTCATGTAAAATGACGTCGGCAAAGTGGTTGACTAGATCCGGGCCGCCGTCATATGACGTCGGCCCGTTCTAGCTGCTACTGCGCCCCCCCGGCGGCGCGCAGCGGCGCGATCAGGGATGAGGCTCGTCCCTCGGACATAGCCCATCCCTGATCAAGGTAAACAGCCAATAGAAATTGGCTGTTTACCACGTGATCGGCTGTGTCAATCACAGCCGATCACATGAGCGGCTCCAGCACGAGCCGCTCGTTCTCTCTGCAATGCGCGCCCCCGGGGGCGCGCAGAGCAGCGATCGGGGACGAGGCTCGTCCCTCGGACAGAGTCGATCCCCGATCTAGGTAAAGAGCCAATGAAATTGGCTCTTTACCACATGACCGGCTGTGTCCAATCACAGCCGGTCACAAATGTCCACAGAGAACACGGTAACTAGCTGTCACCGTGTTCTCCTCCTCACACACTGATCCTGTGTGAGGAGGAGATTGTGGTAACAGCTAGTTACCAACTACAGTGCACCCTAAACACACTGATTGCCCCCCCCCAATAAAGAGCACCTGTCACTAGCCCATCAAAGTACCCGAGTACCTGTCACCAGCCCATCAGGTACTCAGATGACAGGTACTTGGGTACTCTGATGGGCTGGTGACAGGTATTCGGGTACTCTGATGACAGGTACTCAGGTACTCTGATGACGGATACTCTGATGACAGGTACTCGGGTACTCTGATGACAGGTACTCGGGTACTCTGACGGGTACTCGGGTACTCTGATGACAGGTACTCGGGTACTCTGATGACGGGTACTCGGGTACTCTGATGACAGGTACTCGGGTACTCTGATGACAGGTACTCGGGTACTCTGATGACGGGTACTCGGGTACTCTGATGACGGGTACTCAGGTACTCTGATGACGGGTACTCGGGTACTCTGATGACAGGTACTCGAGTACTCTGATGACGGGTACTCGGGTACTCTGATGACGGGTACTCGGGTACTCTGACAGGTACTCGGGTACTCTGATGACAGGTACTCGGGTACTCTGATGACTGGTACTCGGGTACTCTGATGACGGGTACTCGGGTACTCTGATGACAGGTACTCGGGTACTCTGATGACGGGTACTCGGGTACTCTGACAGGTACTCGGGTACTCTGATGACAGGTACTCGGGTACTCTGATGACGGGTACTCGGGTACTTTGAGTACCTGTCAACGGAGTACCCGTCATCAGAGTACCTGAGTACCTGTCACCTACCCATCAGAGTACCCGAGTACCTTCCACCTGCTCATCAGAGTACCTGACGCCTGAAGTACCCAAGTACTTGCCGCCTGCTCATCAGTACCCATCACTACTCATCAGTACTCATCAGTACCTATCACGTATCAGTACTGATCATCAGTACCCATCAGTACAGTATCACCTATCACCTATCAGTCAGTGAGTACTACTCATCAGTACCTATCACCTGCCTGTCACCTGCCCATCAGAGTACCCGAGTACCTGTCACCTGCCTATCGGAGTACCCGAGTACCTGCCATCTGCTCATCAGTACCAGAGTACCTGTCACCTGCCCAACAAAGTACCCGAGTACCTGTCACCCTTCATACAGCCACCATGTCCAAGTCCAAAAAGGTTTATATACGTCCTCCGTTTAAACCTAAATACCGGTGTTATGGCAGCAGATAGCTGCCATAACCCTGGTATTTTTTTAAACGGTGGACGGTTGGCTTTCCGATAAGGGTGGTCCCAGCGGCGGATTCGCCGTGGGATCACCCTTCCGCGATGGCGAAAGAGGCGCCCCCCCCCTCTCCCGACGCGTTCCGGTCCTTTTCCCCGCTTACCGGACCTGCCGGCAGCGGGGAAAACGATCCGGTCCCGAATCCTCACAGACAGGATGTCGAGTGAGGGCAAGCTTGCCCTCACTTGACTATATGGTCTTGGAGGACCGGAGCTACGGAAAATGTTGTTGCCTAGCAACCGGTTTAAAGGTCCTTTTTTTTTTTTTTTCATTTTATATTATAATTATTTTTTATTTTTTATTTTTTCTATCTTTTTGACCCCAGATCTCACAAAAAAGAGGTCCTGTCGTGCCTATTTCTATTACGAGGAATATTTACATTTCTTTTAATAGAAATAAAAATGATCCATTTTTTTTTTTTAAACGGTGTAAAAATAAAAAATAATAAATAAAATAAATAGTAAAAAAAAATAAAAAAAATATTTAAAGCGCCCTGTCCCCGTTAGCTCGCGCGCAGAAGCGAATGCATACAGAAACCCCGCCCACATATGTAAACGGTGTTCAAACCACACATGTGATCGCCGCGATCGTTAGAGCAAGGGGAATAATTTGAGCCCTAGACCTCCTCTGTAACTCAAAGATGGCAACCTGTACAAATTTTTAAATTGTCGCCTATGGGGATTTTTAAGTACCAAAGTTTGTCACCATTCCGTGAGCGTGCGCAATTTTGAAACATGACATGTTGAGTATCTATTTACTCGGCGTAACATTATCTTTCACATTATGGAAAAAAATTGGGCTAACTTTACTGGTTTCTTATTTTTTAATTAAAAAAAGTGAAATTTTTCCAAAAAAATTGCGTTTGGAAGACCGCTACGCAAATACGGTGTGATAAAAAATATTGCAATAATCTCCATTTTATTCTCTAGGGTCTCTGCTAAAAAAAATATATAATGTTTGGGGGTTCTAAGCAGTTTTCTAGCAAAACAACTGATTTTAGCTTGTAAACACCAAATGTCAAAAATAGGCCTAGGCAAGTGGCTAGGATGCATGATGATGCTCCTTGGATGTTAGGCCCCTCTATATGGCTAGGCTGTGAAAAAGTCTCACACATGAGGTATTGCCATACTCAGGAGGAGTGGCAGAATGTATTTTGGGGTGTCATTTTTGCTGTGTACATGCTATGTGCTAGGAATATACTATAAATTGACAACTTTGTGTAAAAAAAAAATGTTTTCATTTTTTTCCCACATTTTCCAAAAACCTGTGGAAAAAAATGATATATTCAAACGACCCATAATGCCTCATAGAATATACGTTGGAGTGTTTGCTTTCCAAAATGGGGTCATTTTGTGGACTTTTCCATTGTATTGGTGCTCTAGGGCCTTGAAAAGTGTGATAGGTAGTAAGAAAGTTTTATGTGTATTTATGCTCCTAGAACGCCTGAATGTGCTTCTTGGAGTCTCTTTTTGTGGCCAGGCTGTGTAAAAGTCTCACACATGTGGTATCGCCATACTCGGAAGGAGTAGCAGAATGTATTTTTGGGTGTAATTTTTGCTGTGTACATGCTATGTGTTAGAAATAGCTTATAAATTGACAACTTTGTGGGAAAAAAAAGAAAAAAAAATTTTTTTCTTCATTTTCCCAAGAATTGTGGGAAAAAATTACAACTTCCAAAAACTCACCATGCCTCTTACTAAATACCTTGGACTGTCTACTTTACAAAAAGGGGTCATTTGGGCGGTATTTGTACTGTCCTGACATTTCAGGGCCTCAAGAAAGGAGATAGGCAGTCAGTACATCTGGTGTGATCAATTTTCAGTAATTGGTACCATAGCTTCTAGACTCAATAACTTTCACACAGACTAAATAATATACACTAATTTGGGTTAATTTTACCAGAGACATGTAGCAGTATACATTTTGGCCCAAATGTATGAAGAAAAATTTATTTTTTGCAAAATTTCATAATTGAAACTAAAAAAAAGTGTTTTTTTTTCAAAATTTTTGCTCTTTTTTTGCATATATCACGAAAAAAAAAACCCCAGTTGTGATCAAATACCACCAAAAGAAAGCTCTATTTGTGTGAAAAAAATGATAAAAATTTTGTTTGGTTACAGTGTAGCATGACTGAGCAATTGTCATTCAAAGTGTGAGAGTGCTGAAAGCTGAAAATTGGTCTGGGCAGGAAGGGTGTCTAACTGCTCTGTATGGAAGCGGTTAAGAAATAACCAGGAACCAGTGCATGAAGGAACAGCTGTAGGTATGTTGACGTACGGTCTTACTTTCATTAAATGAATCTAAAAGCGTAATCAATAGATTGACATATCACTAATCTATGTGAAGATAATATATTGCTAAAAAGTAAACCGCGCTCTCAGACACTAATTATAACGTGTTAACCACTTAAGCCCCGGAAGATTTTACCCCCTTCCTGACCAGGGCCTATTTTGCGATTCGGCACTGCGTGAATTTAACAGACAATTGCGCGGTAATGCGACAATGTACCCTAATGAAATTGACGTCCTTTTTTTCCCACAAACAGAGCTTTCTTTTGGTGGTATTTGATCACCTGTGCGATTTGTTGATCATGCGCTATAAACAAAAAAAGAGCGTAAATTTTGCAAAAATAACAATATTTTTCAAATTTTTTTATATGAAATTCCCCCCAAAAAAATATAAAAATTAAATTTTTTTTAAATTTTAGGCCAATTTGTTTTCTGCTACATATGTTTTGTAAAAAAAAAAAAAATCGCAAAAAACGTATTTTGATTGGTTTGCGCAAAAGTTATTGCGGTTACTAACAAAGGGAAAGATTTTTGTCATTTTTGTTTTTTTTTTTTTAACGAGTAATGGCGGTGATCTGCAATTTTTTTGCGGGACTGCGACATTGCGGCGGACAGATCGGACCCTTGACTGACATTTTTGACACTTTTGGGGTTACCAGTGACATTACTACAGTAATCAGTGCTATACATATGCACTGTTACTGTAAAAATGACACTGGCAGGGAAGGGGTTAACTTTATTAGAGAAGGAGGAGTTAAGTGTGTCCCTAGGGGCGTGCTTAAAACTGTATAGGGATGTGGCTTGTTGTGAAACAACAGAGACATACGATCTTACATAGCAGGATCATATGATCTCTGTTCTTACACAGGGGAGAATGACAGGCGGCTTTGTTTACATCAGTCGCCTGCCTTTCTCCCTCCGCAGCGGACGATCGCGAGTGACCGGCGGACATCGGGTCCACCGGTCACACGCGCGGGGGGGTCCGTGAACGAGCGGGGGCGGGAGCGCGCCTCCGGCAGTGCGCGCTCGCCCCCTAGAGCCTCACAGGCTAGCGACGTAGTACTACGTCACTTTGTCTGTGAGGGGCGGACTGCCGCAGTAAATATACTGTGGGGGGTCGGTAAGAGGTTAATAACATTGTCCATCACGTACTGGGTGAGAGGATGGCCAAAAAGTTAGAGGGGCTTTTAAACTAGGGAATGGGGGGGAGGGTACAGATGTAGAATTAGCCAGTGGAAAGCAAGTTTCAGAGGGCAGAAATGGGGGCATTAGCGGTAGGGTGTTCGGAGCTCCTATACCCAGGGTGGGTACGGGGAAAAATCAAGAGAGCAGCCTAAAAACATCAAAATTACGAGGCTTATATACCAATGCCAGAAGCCTGGCCAACAAGATAGGAGAGCTGGAGCTGCTGATGTATGAGGAGGACTTAGATTTTGTGGGGATAACTGAGACTTGGTTTGACAGCTCTCATGACTGGATGGCGACCATTCAGGGGTATTCCCTTTATTGCAGAGATAGAGAGGGTAAAAAAGGGGGAGGGGTATGTTTGTATATTAAGAACAGTATACAGGTAAATATGAGGGATGATATTAATAATGGAGCTATGGACGAGGCAGAATCCCTATGGGTAGAGCTTCAAAGGAAAGGCACGGTGGGGAAGGTAATATTGGGCGTATGCTATAGGCCCCCCAACCAGAGGGAGGAGGGTGAGGTGGACCTCATGTTACAGATAGGATTGGCAGCAAGGATGGGAAATGTCATTATAATGGGGGACTTTAATTATCCTGATATAGACTGGGCAGAAGGAACCGCGCATTCAGCCAAGGCTCGGCAGTTCCTAAATGTTTTGCAGGACAATTTCATGGGTCAGATGGTGAATGCACTGACAAGAAACAATGCGGTACTTGACCTACTGATTACCAACAATACAGACCTGCTCACGGATATAGAAATACGGGACAACTTAGGGAACAGTGACCATAGGTCAATTGGTTTCAGTATTAATTACAGTAATAGGAAACACAAGGGTAATATAAGGACACTGAATTTCAAAAGAGCCAATTTCCCTAAACTGCGCTCGATGCTAGAAAATATCAAATGGGATAGAACCCTGGGAACAAAGAACACGGAGGAAAAATGGGAGTGCTTCAAGAGCATACTTAACAAGGGGGTGGGCCAGTGCATTCCACAGGGAAATAAATTTAAAAGAGCAAAACTAAACCCTGGGTGGCTAAACTCCAACATAAAAATGTATATTAGAGCTAAAGAAAAGGCCTTCAAAAAATACAAGACTGAGGGGTCATTGGCAGCATTTAAGCACTACAAAGAGTGTAATAAGAAATGTAAAGACGAAATCAGGGCGGCTAAAATAGAACACGAGAGACATATAGCGGAGGAGAGTAAAAAGAACCCCAAGAAGTTCTTTAAGTATATAAACAGTAAGAAAGCGAGGCCAGAACACATTGGCCCCATAAAAGATGATAAAGGAAAAATGGCCACTGAGGACAGAGAAAAGGCGGAAGTGTTAAATAATTTTTTTCTTCAGTCTTCACAAAGGAATCGGGGGGCTACACGAACCCCGCTTGTAAGGCCGAACTAAATAATACACCTCAGGAAGTGCCGCCATGGCTAACAGAGGATAGACTTAGAGCTAAACTAGAGAAACTTAACATAAATAAATCCCCGGGACCGGATGGCTTGCACCCAAGGGTTCTTAATGAGCTCAGCCAGGTGATTGCCAGACCATTATTCTTGATCTTTAAGGATAGTCTACAGACGGGTATGGTGCCAGCTGATTGGAAAAAAGCCAACGTGGTACCAATATTTAAAAAGGGGCCGAGATATATCCCAGGTAACTATAGGCCGGTCAGCCTAACATCAGTAGTCTGCAAAATTTTGGAGGGGATGATAAGGGACCACATACAAGACTTTAGTAATGAAAACGGTATTATAAGTAGTAATCAGCATGGATTCATGAAAAATCGTTCATGCCAAACCAATCTATTAACCTTCTACGATGAAGTGAGCTGCCACTTAGATAAAGGTAAGCCTGTGGATGTGGTGTATCTGGACTTTGCAAAGGCCTTTGACACCGTTCCCCACAAACGCTTACTGTACAAACTAAGGAAGATAGGTATGGACCATAAGGTGAGTACCTGGATAGAGAACTGGCTCCAGGGGAGAGTCCAGAGGGTGGTGATTAATGGGGAGTACTCTGATTGGGCGGGTGTGGAAAGTGGGGTCCTCCAGGGTTCTGTCCTGGGACCAATCCTGTTTAATTTATTCATAAATGATCTAGAGGAGGGGATATCTAGTACAATCTCAGTATTTGCAGATGATACTAAATTAGGCATGCCAATATGTTCTATGCAGGATGTGGAAATCTTGCAAGCAGACCTGAACAAAATAACGGGGTGGGCAACTACATGGCAGATGAGATTTAATGTAGAAAAATGTAAAGTAATGCACTTGGGGGCCAGAAACCAGAAAGCAAGCTACTCACTAAGGGGGAACCTCTGGGTGAGTCTAGGATGGAAAGGGACCTGGGGGTACTGGTAGACAACAGGCTTGGAAGTGGCATGCAATGCCAAGCCGCTGCAAGCAAAGCCAACAGAATACTGGGTTGTATAAAAAAGGGGATTCACTCCAGAAATAAAGAGATTATTCTTCCACTCTACAAGACTCTGGTCCGGCCACATCTGGAGTATGCTGTCCAGTTCTGGGCACCGGTCCTCAGGAAGGATGTGCTGGAACTGGAGAAAGTCCAGAGAAGGGCAACAAAAATAATTAGGGGAATGGAGGACATCAGCTATGAGGAAAGACTACAAGCACTGAACCTATTCTCTCTGGAGAAGAGACGATTGAGGGGGGATATGATATCAATGTACAAATACTGTACTGGAGACCCTAGCATAAGGAACAAACTATTCAGAGAAAGGAGATACAATAAGACACGTGGCCACTCACTAAAACTTGAGGAAAGGCGGTTTAACCTTAAAGTGCGTAAGGGGTTCTTCACTGTAAGAGCGGTAAGGATGTGGAATTCGCTTCCGCAAGCAGTCGTATCAGCAGGGAGCATTGATAGTTTCAAAAAACTATTGGATGGACACCTTAAAGACCACAACATACAGGGGTATACAATGTACGGTTAAAAGCAAACACACACACACATCATAGGTTGAACTGGATGGACTTGTGTCTTTTTTCAGCCTCACTAACTATGTAACTATATAACTATGTAACTATGTAATCAACACCAGTCAACTAAAATTGGTGACGTAGTCATGGAAATTCCAACTCCTCCAAAAAATGGTGAGCTGTGATGAGTGATCTGCCACCACCGATATATGAGATGCCTACTCACCAGAAATAAAATGATTTAAACATATCCAGCCAATGAGGTTCCCTCCACACTAATAGGTATCCTCCACTAGCGCCACTATTCCAGTTAGACTCCAGTATTTGTGCCATAAAATGTAAAGAACAGAGGGCACTTTATAGTATGGTATTTTCATTTACTTGATAGCGCATAATAGATTCAAAACACTTACAGGATCGTATAAGCTAGAAGGCCATTCATACAGCAGAGTCGAATGTTCAGCATACCACCTGCGTTGTATATACCCTAAAAATCCACCATTTTCACCAATCTAGTCTGCAATAATTAGGTGTTGAAGGTTGTAAGAGGGCAGCTATTAGAGAGTGTTAAGAGAACTGTGATAAAGCAAGAATTAACATGGTTTATTACCCACTTCCCGCAAACTCACGTAGCTCTACGTCAGCTACAAAAAGTGTTTTTTACCGGGGTGATGCCTGCAGCTAGAGGCATCATCCCAGTACCGTTTTTTAAGATTCGGCGGTTGGCTTTTAGGTGGCAATGGCCGATGCGCTCATGAGCCGCACGGTCGTTACCCCAGCGAGCTGGAGGGGACACCCCCCTCCCGCCGCCTTCCACGGTTTTGCCCGGGTCTCCCATCCCACTGGGAGACCGGAGCAACCAGCCGACACCTCCGCCGGCTGGTTGGAGTCCCGAATGAAGCCGGATTTGGCTTCGATCGGGTCTCCGATGATGTAACCCCGAAGCAGCGTTCATGAAATCACGTCCGGGTTACTCGGAGGCTAAAGGCGCCGAATTTAAAAAAGTGAAAGTATTCAAAAATGCAGTTTTTGCCATTTTGAATACATTAAAGTGCAGTGGAGGGGTCTGGGGTCTTTTAGACCCCGTTCCCTCCATAAAGAGTACCTGTCACTGCCTATTGCTGTCACCCGGGATGTTTACATTGCTTGTGAAAGCAATAAAAGTGATCAGATTTTTTTTTTTTAAAACCTGTGCTAAAATTAAAAAATAAATAAAATCAATAGGAAAAAAAAAAAGTTCTAAAGCTCCCCCATCTATTTACTCGGCGTGACATCATCTTACAATATGCAAAAAATGGGCTGACTTTACTGTTTAGTTTTTTTAAAATGCAGTGAAATGTATTTTCCCCCAAAAAAATGGCGTTTGAAAGACCGCTGCGCAATACCACGTGACAAAAAATATTGCAACGACCGCCATTTTATTCTCCAGAGTCTTTGCTAAAAAAAAATATATATATATATATATATATATATATATATATATATATAAATATATATATATATAGATATATAATGTTTGGGGGTTCTAATTAATTTTCTAGCAAAAAATACAGATTTTTAACTTGTAAACAACATGTGTCAGAAATGGGCTTGGTCCAGAAGTGGTTAAACATACACCATTGTACTTTGAAATATAACCAATCCCGTCTCACCACTTGCAGCCTTCTGAAGTTGTACCTCCTGTAACTAAGCACACCTTAAATACCAGCTGCTTCCAAAAGCCATTTTAGTCTGGACCTCCTAAATCCCTGTGCTGCAAAGTGCATAAAGCAACCCCACCGATTGCCAAACAATCCTCTTTGCCACTATATCTGTACAGTCCAACTTTTTCCTCTGTGTCTCCAAAGTGATCAGGTAGAAATACAAACTACAAGCAGTGACAGATGGTGCAGATGCAATTAAATGGATATTAAAGCTCAATTTATTATACTCACAAAGGGGATTAGATCAACCAGCATGCCTTAAACAAAATCCCGACCTGGGCTCTGTTTTTTCATCTTTTTCCAGGGGAATCCTTTTATCCAAAGAGATATTCTCTTCTTCTTCTTATAATCCGTTAAGAACTTCCCTGCTACACACCCTTGAATTACCACTGCAAAATGTCTTTCAGCCATAGTGGAAATGGCACACACTGTTGGGAATATAAAAAAAAAAATGATAAAGTAAGATCTTCTTTAGTATAAATAGCAAAATCTCCCACAGCATCCTCTGTGCACTTTTAAAGGGAATTGTTCATGTACATTTTCCAAATTGAAAACTTACCGTCAACTCCATGTTGTATAAAAAATGTTCACTTACTTAGCTGTGATTAAATTTGCAAAGCTGGATATATACTTGGCACCCATTACCCATCCTGTGGTTTACCTGTAGTATGAATGATGAAACCAAAAGTTATTTCCAGATAATGCAAATTTTAAAAATTGGTAAAAAAAAACTACCATCTGTGAAACATATAACTCTATATCCCAAACCTAAAAAATCCCCAATAATTTTCTTTTCTTTTCCTGAAAAATAATTGTATGAAATCACATGATGGCCATGGTATAAACAAACATTACTGACTCCCATTGAAGCTGTCCCATTTGAAATATACTCATCGATTCAATCTTTTAGATAAAATGGGAGCTGACACCTCACAGGTTGTAGAAAAGTTTTCCTGTATCCACCCTCCCTATTTGTTATAGAATGAATTTCAGATATGATGAGGTACCTCAAAGGGCCATTACCTCTATATGGACTATTCTTCAGTTCATTTTTATATATTTTATGTAGCATATTTACAAATTTTTTCTAATAAATTAGTATAGTTTAATTGCAGGTGCAGCTCTTCCTCATACTGTGTTTTCATTCCCATTAAACCCAAACCAAAAAATGTAATATATTACAGCTTACCAATCCTTAGATGTGGTGGCTGCATTCGTTTTCTTTTTTAGGGGTTTCCGTGGCCAGTCACACACCTCCTGTATTACAGTGCATACATTATGGATGAAGGAGCAACAGAAACACCTTTGGACAGCAAAGTATCAGACTGATAGGTTGGTGGAAGGTACCACCAGTGCCGGGACAAGGCCATCCAGCTCCCGGGGCAAAGATGCAAAACTACATCCCTCCTTCCCTCAGGGTTAGGGTCGGGGAGCCCACATCCCTGCAATAGACCCTTGCGCCCAGGCCAGCCAACCCTCCTGCCCACCCCTTGTCCCAGCCCTGGGTAATACTAAGTACAGTGTGGATCAGAATCTAGAACTTTAGGAATTATTGGTTTCTGACGACTCTTCAGGCAGTGAGTGCCCATTATTAAAGCCGCTTTCATCCGTAAATATCATTTTTTACTGTCTTCTATACAGGAAGACCTTTGGTGACAGAGTTGCTTTAATCGCCATTTGTACACAATGCTTAGCAAAGAATATTAAACAGAATTTTGTGTAGCGCTAGCCCTGTAGGAGCTGCTGGTTAGAATGAGTCCTCTGTCCTTTGCCTTCAACCTCTTAAAGAACTTCAGCCCCTCTGACGCAGTAGCTCAGTGATGGCAAACCTTGGCACTCCAGGTGTTTTGGAACTACATTTCCCATGATGCTCATGCACTCTGCAGTGTATTGGAGCATCATGGGAAATGTAGTTCCAAAACATCTGGGGTGCCAAGGTTCTCCATCACTGCACTAGGTTAACAATGGTAATAACGCAATTTATCATGCAGGGTGATTATGACGAAGGACTCAGCATAAAGTGACACTTGGCATCTATATTAGCATAAATAGTAACAGGGTCACCTAAACACAGGAATTATATTGCCAAAGTACATTGATGGTGATTATGCGAGGCCTAGACCGTCCGGATGTCCACTGGCCACAGAAATGAAGTAAAAGGGAAAAGGGAACAAAAGGGCTTGTAGGATTGTTTTACGAGAGGGGCAGTGCTCATATTCTTCTGCTGGCTATCATTGGGGCCCTTTAAGAAGCGTTAGTGCACCTAACGGCTGTTTTTAGTAGACCAGCATGCAGCAATTGTGTGGTATAGGTCTGATACAAGTGCGGTGATGATGCAGTAAACGTGCTGTATACCTAATACCCTTCCTCCAGTAATTAATTTCTAGCGAGTGGTGGGAACAAGAGGTAGTGAGCCCTCTCACCAGTCCCTGTGGTGTGGTTGTGAGGGCCCCTTGGTCTCTCCACAGAATGCATCTGGAGATTTAGTGGCGGGACATAAAAGGGGAGAGGATGCTCTGTTCTTCATGTGGCAATGGAGCAGATGGGATCTCTGCAATCTGTGCTTCGCTGCCTCTCCACTGGTCTGCCCTCTTAGCAGTCTGGTCAGTGTGCAGCAGATGTGATCTAATTGGTTCCCTTGGTGCAAAGAGGAAGAACCTAACTGGACAGTCTCAAAAAGCTCCTTGCCCCAGTGTCTCTTGGGAATTATATTGCAAAGGGTCCAAATCCCCACAACATGGCTTACTTTCTTGACTTTAAATCCCATGATCCTCAGTGTTATGCAAAGGAATCCTTAGGCTTTTCTGGCTATAGTTCTCCCACTCTTGACTGGAGGGTTAGTGCAACACAACATTCAGGATAACAATAGAAAGTGAAAGTAAACAAATTGTAAAGGAGACAACATCTCTTTCCACGTTTCTGTAGTCCAGCACCGGACTACATGTGTAACCCACAAACAGGAATTTCCACTCAGGGAATCTCAGCAGTAGAGATACATTATATTGTCAAACATATTGGGAAGCCTGTTTTTTTTGACACACATGAACTTTAATGGCATAACAGTCTTAGTCCGTAGGATTCAATATTGAGTTGGCCCACCCTTTGCAACTATAACAGCTTTAACTCCTCTAGGAAAGCTATCCACAAGATTTAGGAGTGTGTCTATGGGAATGTTTGACCATTCTTTGACCATTCTTTGGGGTGGAGGAACTTGACTGGCCTGCACAAAGTCCTGACCTCAACCCAATAGAACACCTTTGGGATGAATTAGAGCGCAGACTGGGGGGCACAGACAGCAACAAAAACCTAATAAGTATTCTAATCCATCGCCACTCTGTCAAAAACGAAAAAAAAAAGTTTTGCCTTTAGTTATACTTTAATGATATTGTGCAAACACCTCAGGAAGTTGCACATACAGTATGTTCAAGCCTGATTTTCTCTTGATATCTCTAAAATGTATCCAATTTGTATTGCTTAGTGTAGGAAGGCAAGGGATTAATAATGTGGAAAACTGATAATATATTTAAACGGTAATAGTAAGTTAATCTTTCAGATACGCAGAAAAGTTAAAGAACAACAAACATCATATTGAGTTTATATTTTCTGCTGATCTGGGCAGAAGGTATTTGCCAGTCTCACTTCCATCACCGATTAAAAAAATATATTTCTATATCTGTACTCTAAACCAGCGGTTGTGGATGTGCAGTTGACCACAAAGGGGCATAATGGAATTATTTCCATGGCTCTGGAAATTATCCTAAAATAAGGAATAAACCCTTAATTTATGTTTACATACAGCCAGCCCTCACATTTCTCTCATAATGGCTATTGATTTCATCTAAGATTCACAGCACAGGATCATCACCTAATAATAATAATAACAAAAATAATAATAATAATAATAATAATATTAATAACATGAATAATAACAATATTAGAACAGTTCAATATAATTATGTCCAGTGTCTCTTTGGTTCATATTTGAAGGGTGTATGCACTGTCCTGAGTCATTTTTTTTTTAAATTTTATAACAGAAAGTAAGGGGATTTTTATTTTATTTCTGTACTTTTTCCATTTATATAGTAAAAAATAAAAACCTAGAGGTTAAAAAAGACCACCAAAAGAAAGATGTATCTGTCTCCAAAAAATTATATAAAATTAATTTGATACAGTAATGGATGATCAAGTAATTGAGGCAGAGGAGCTGCACAGCCTGGGTATCATGTTAGTGCCACAGTTTGTCCCTGTACCTTAGGATTGTTGATAGAAAGGCTTGATGAAAGATGCAGAAAGAGGGAAGGAACACAGAATGGCTACATCCTTTACTTGACTAAGTCCTGCCTACTGGACCCGCGGTAAGGAAGGCTGGGGAGTCAGATAGTGACACGCAGTACAGAGAGAATCGTGCAGGGAGCCAAAAGAGAACCCCTTGGGAAGCCAAGAGAAAAGGTGGGTGGTGGAAGGTACAGGCTGCAGAGGGCAGAGATCCACTGGAGCACTATGAAGTGCAGTCTGAAAGCCAGAATGGGTCAAGAGAGCAAGTTGGTCAGACTCCTGAATTAGGACAGCCACTGTAAAGCTCACCCTAGTTAGCCACACTGGCCCCCTGGATAAGGTGGAAACTTGTCAGAGGTGTTGTGACCTACCCAGCCAACTATCAGAGGACAGACTACATCCAGGTGGACATCTCCTTGGAATTTGGGGAGAGCACTGCCTATTGCAGAGATTCTTAAAGGGGGATCTCCCCATCCTTTTACTGTCAGTTTTTTTGGGACAATTTGTGGAAATATGCTTACCCTTGTGGAATACAAATACCTACCCCACCTAGAAGTGTGAGTGCTCCATCATTGAGACTAATTGACTTCACCAGAGTTTGTGAAGGATTTACTGGTTAGGGATAGTAGGTTGTCACTAGGCCCCAATACTTAAGTACATCCCTCTCAGTCTGGTTTGGAGATATTTGATTGATTGATTTGATTGTTATTTATTACTGCATGTTGTGTCATCCCCCACTCACCTATAGCTCATTTGAACAAGGCCTCTTACAGACATAAATGGAACAAATACCAACTTAATATTTTTTTTTTCTTTTGTTATTGATTGTTACCTCTCTTAACATTCTTTTGCTTTTACTACTACTAAATCTGTCTTACCAATACTTCTCAGCAGGGCTTGCTTCCATTTGTTTTAGCAAACCACAATTGGTGTGTCAGTGTCCAGGTGTAGGAAGGGCCATCACTGGAAACTGGGAGAACGCATAATTTACTGGCATAACCTAAGGGAGTAGTACTACCTAAATTTATGATATACAGTGCCTTGTGAAGGTATTCGGCCCCCTTGAACTTTGCAACCTTTTGCCACATTTTAGGCTTCAAACATAAAGATATAAAACTGTAATTTTTTGTGAAGAATAAACTACAAGTGGGACACAATCATGAAGTGGAACGAAATTTATTGGATATTTCAAACTTTGTTAACAAATAAAAAACGGAAAAATTGGGCGTGCAAAATTATTCAGCCCCCTTGAGTTAATACTTTGTAGTGCCCCCTTTTGCTGCGATTACAGCTGTAAGTCACTTGGGGTATGTCTCTATCAATTTTGCACATCGAGAGACTGAAATTTTTGCCCATTCCTCCTTGCAAAACAGCTCAAGCTCAGTGAGGTTGGATGGAGAGCTTTTGTGAACAGCAGTTTTCAGTTCTTTCCACAGATTCTCGATTGGATTCAGGTCTGGACTTTGACTTGGCCATTCCAACACCTGGATATGTTTATTTGTGAACCATTCCATTGTAGATTTTGCTTTATGTTTTGGATCATTGTCTTGTTGGAAGACAAATCTCCGTCCCAGTCTCAGGTCTTTTGCAGACTCCATCAGGTTTTCTTCCAGAATGGTCCTGTATTTGGCTCCATCCATCTTCCCATCAATTTTAACCATCTTCCCTGTCCCTGCTGATGAAAAGCAGGCCCAAACCATGATGCTGCCACCACCATGTTGACAGTGGGAATGGTGTGTTCAGAGTGATGAGCTGTGTTGCTTTTATGCCAAACATAACGTTTTGCATTGTTGCCAAAAAGTTTGATTTTGGTTTCATCTCACCAGAGCATCTTCTTCCACATGCTTGGTTTGTCTCCCAGGTGGCTTGTGGCAAACTTTAAACAACACTTTTTATGGATATCTTTAAGAAATGGCTTTCTTCTTGCCACTCTTCCATAAAGGCCAGATTTGTGCAGTATATGACTGATTGTTGTCCTATGAACAGAGTCTCCCACCTCAGCTGTAGATCTCTGCAGTTCATCCAGAGTGATCATGGGCCTCTTGGCTGCATCTCTGATCAGTCTTCTCCTTGTATGAGCTGAAAGTTTAGAGGGACGGCCAGGTCTTCGTAGATTTTCAGTGGTCTGATACTCCTTCTATTTCAATATTATCGCTTGCACAGTGCTCCTTGGGATGTTTAAAGCTTGGGAAATCTTTTTGTATCCAAATCTGGCTTTAAACTTCTCCACAACAGTATCTCGGACCTGCCTGGTGTGTTCCTTGTTCTTCATGATGCTCTCTGCGCTTTAAACCGACCTCTGAGACTATCACAGTGCAGGTGCATTTATACAGAGACTTGATTACACACAGGTGGATTCTATTCATCATCATTAGTCATTTAGGTCAACATTGGATCATTCAGAGATCCTCACTGAACTTCTGGAGAGAGTTTGCTGCACTGAAAGTAAAGGGGCTGAATAATTTTGCACACCCAATTTTTCAGTTTTTTATTGTTAACAAAGTTTGAAATATCCAATAAATTTCGTTCCACTTCATGATTGTGTCCCACTTGTTGTTTTATATCTTTATGTTTGAAGCCTGAAATGTGGCAAAAGGTCGCAAAGTTCAAGGGGGCCGAATACTTTCGCAAGGCACTGTATTATGCACACTGCAGCTCGAAAAAGCTCAAAGAAGCTGTTCCTACAGGCTTTTGAGCTTTTTTGAGCTCTCATTTTTTTCTCCCTGGAAACTCCCCTCCATGATAGCTAATGTCTATGCACACTATGGCTTTTTCAGGCATATTCTCTTACAGGCAGAAAAACCCCCACCCAACTCATGCCTAAAAACGCCTGAAAAAGCATGAAAAAAGTGTGAAAAAGCTCAAAGAAGCTCAAAAAAGCACACACAAAAAAAAAAGATAACATGATCTGAGGGGAGGTTTTGTGAAACAAAATGCTTGTGCTCAAAAAGGTTTAAAGAAGCTCAATAAAAATGCAAAAGAGCACAAAATGCACAAGCTTCTTCAAGCTTTTAGGCAGAGAAATAAAAGCTCAAATGCCTGTGAAAGCAGTTTTTTTTTTTTTTAAGCTGCCATGAGCTCTTAGACTAGACCATATATACAGTAATTAAGAGAAAACGACTTCCTTGCTAAATATATATATATATATATATATACAGTAAAACCTTGGATTGCGAGCATAATTCGTTCCCGAACCATGCTTGTAATCCAAAGCACTCTTATATCAAAGCAAATTTCCCCATAAGAAATAATGGAAACTCAGATGATTCGTTCCACAACCATTTATTCATAAGTCCTTCAGTTTATAGTCCATATAAAAAGATTTTAGCATTGCGATAGGTTGCATAAAATGTCCATCCACAAATAGCCGCTTCCATAAGGGGATTAGAAGCAAAATCCAGCAGGAGCTACAGAGTATCAAAGAGAAGAGAGACGCCTCTAAGTGTAGCAATATGGTTCCATTTAATGAAGGTACAACATTTAGCAACTCACATGGTTGATGAATAAAACAGGCACATCTAAGTATACAGGCATCCGGGTAAAGCTGTCCACATAGACCATCCTCCTCACCGCCAGCTGCCAGTCTGTAATCCTGACCGGGAAGACCACCCTGCAGTAAAGCGATCTGAAAGCGAGGGGCAGCATGGAAGGGATGACGTAGATGTCGGTGTGGAGGATGGTCTATGTGGACAGCTTTACCCCGGATGCCTGCATCCTTAGATGTGCCTGTTCCAATCATCAACCATGTGAGTTGCTAAATGTTGTACCTTCATTAAATGTAACCATATTGCTACACTTAGAGGCGCCTCTCTTCTCTTTTATACTTAGCTCTGACTTGAAGCTACTTGTATATCAAGACATCGCTTGTATATCAAGTCAAAATGTATTTGAAAATTTTGCTTGTCTTGCAAAGCGCTCTTAAACCAAGTTACTCTCAAACCAAGGTTTTACTGTATATATATATAGGATCAGCCTGCAGATCCTATGATATAGTACAGTTATGAATTCAAATATCAATTCCTTTGGCATCCTGGGATTGTTATGTAAACATTTATTGTGCAGATGTAATTCAATGGTCCGACCACCCTGTTCTCTGGCCCCTTTCTGACATTTAGACTTCACTCCTCTCCCTGGTGCTCCAGTAGATCTCTGTCCTCTGCAGCCTGCACCTTCTTCTGTCTGCCTCTTCTCTTGGCTCCCCAATGGGTCCTCTTTCCGCCCACTACTCGATTCTCCCGCTACTGAGTGACACTATCCGACTCCCAAGCCTTCGTCACTATGGGTCCAGATGTAGCCACTGCAAGTCTTCGCATTACAACACTTAGATTGCTCAGGTGGTAATTTTACTGACCCTTCCATTCAGAAAGTAGTTTGTAAACGTGTAGCAGAGTGCCCCTTTACTCGCCAATCCCCACAATCCCTTAGTGGTCAACTTGTGTGCTATGCCATTTGTTTTGGAAGTGAAAGCTCTTTATTCTCTGCTATGCTGTATTGTGCTGCCACCTTGTGGTCAGATGTGGGAACTATTCCTAAGCATCACTTTTTCTGAGATAGCTCATTGCTGTTTGTTGTACAACACTGTTGCATACTTTTCTACCATTTTTTCTCTATTGTCATTACCCTGTGATCATTCAGTAAACATATAGTTACATAGATGGTAAGTTTGAATAAAGACACCAGTCCATCCAGTTCAATTTGAGTGTGCTTGTGTGTTGGTTGTTGTCGTTTGCCTCACTTAGCTGACTGAAACAAGCAGTTATTTCCTTAGAAAAGTAAAAAGTATGAATTTGTAAAGTGTTTACTAAAATTCTTGAAATTTATAGTTTACAGCAGGGCTTCTTTTTTTTTTCCCGGAACATGTCAGTAATCTGTTCTACCAACTCCACCTCTGGTCCTGTGCTCAGCAACTTGTTCATTGTAAATATAGGAGCCAGTACTAGCTTTCTGTGCCGGCTTCTGTATTTACAATGACAGTGTGTGTAAGGGGGCCTGTGACTGGGCAGATGTTGGCATCAAATTGTACAGTCCATGCCCTGCTTCTTCATGAATAGGACAGCCACCCACCTCTTGTTAAGAGAAATTCTCCACCATATTGTGTCACACCACCAGCCAGAGGCCCCGCTCACGACATCCCCAGCCAGAATCCTTAATACTGAAGAATAAAGAGATGTCCACACACACAAATACATTTCCAGCACTTTACTGCAACTTCACATCTTCACATAACTTTCCATGATATATCACATGGGACATACTAGCAGAATCTTTGGTGCAGAACCCCACATGTGAGGTTAGACATTCTGTAAAAGTTATTTAAGTGAAGAGCACAAATATACATCTTTTAGTTAAGCTGTCTTCCCTCTGTTCTTGGGAGTATCACAATACAGGGACCACTTTCCTGCCACAACATTAAACTTTCATCACCAAGTTACAGGACCCACAGCTCAGGGTTAGAAGGAACACGGTGCTTCTGTTAGTTTACCAATCTTTTCCCATTGCCTCTTCTATAGCTCTGCCCAGCCACGCATGCTCCCAAATGACATACTCATTCCCAGGCATCCACCATTATTCACATAAAAGAACTCTGTCCATGCCTCCAATGTCTTATGCACCCCCCTACAGGACCTGTAGAAGAATGTCAGGGGAGACAGGGTGACTACAGCTTCTCCACACATGATCTGTACCCTCGCTTGGGAATTCAACCCTGTCCAGGGCCCATTAGCTCAGCTCAGTACACGATTAGTTATAAATATACTGGCTGTATGTGTCAGGCAAGAATGTGTCTCAGTTCCTACATGTATACTCAAATACAATTCAAAAGTGCCAATGGGACTTTAGGAGACACAAACCATATTTTTCAAACAAAGGGAATAGTTTAACCACTTTAAGACCGGAAGGATTTGCCCCCTTAATGACCAGGCCCTATTTTTCGATTTGGCACTGCGTTACTTTAACGGACAAATGCGCGGTTGTGCGATGCTGTACCCAAACTAAATTTAGGTCCCTTTTTTCCCACAAATAGAGCATTCTTTTGGTGGTATTTGATCCCCTGTGCAATTTTCATTTTTTGCGTTATAAACAAAAAAATAGCAACAATTTTGAAAAAAAAAAAAAAAAAAACAATATTTTTCATTTTCTGCTATATAACATTCCCCAAAATTTAAAAAAAAATCAAAATTTTTTAACATTTTAGGCCAATTTGTTTTCTGCTACATTTTTTTGGTAAAAAAAAATCACAATAAGCGTATTTTGATTGGTTTGCGCAAAAGTTATCGCGTGTACTAACTACGGGAAATATTTATGTAATTTTTATTGTTTTTTTCTTTTACTAGTAATGGCGGCGATCTGCAATTTTTAGCGGGACTGCGACATTGCGGTGGACAGATCGGACCCCTAACTGACATTTTTTACACTTTTGGGGGTACCAGTGACATTACTACAGTAATCAGTGCTAAAAATATGCACTTTTACTGTAATAATGACACTGGCAGGGAAGGGGTTAACAGTATAGATGATCAAGGGGTTGAATGTGACCCTAGGGGAGTGATTCTAACTGTGGGGGAGCGTGGCTTCTGAGATGACCATAGAGACATGTGATCCTATATAGAAGGATCACATGAGCTCTGTGATCATTTCAGGGAGAAGGACGGTCGGTTGTGTTTACAACAGCCAACCGTCCTTCTCTCTCTGCGGGGAGTGATCGCGGGTGTCAAGTGGCAATCAGAGCCACCTGACACACGCTTCGGCTTCCCCACTGATGATCTGAGGCGGGAGCGCGCCACCGGCGGGGTGCGCTCGCCCCCTAGCTCTTTCCAGGCAAGTGACGTAGACCTACGATGTTTTGCCTGTACGAGCCAGCCTGCCGCAGTAAATATAACGTAAGCGGTCAGGAACTGGTTAATATTCAAATAAAAAGTATAAAACATTTTTAAGTCACATTAAAAAGTTTAATGGATGCACATAAGGAAACTATAGTTACATGAATCATGACATAACTGGTGATCCAGCAAAAAAAAAAAGTCTGTAAATGAAATCTCTGAATCTCTAAGCATTTCACAAGATAGCATTCGATTTCTCGGGAGAAATATATTTAGATATATGAAAACAGAGAATGGGCTGTTAGAAGCTAAAATAAATGGGGGGGGGGGGGGGAAACAAGAAAAGCCGCATACTTTGATGGACACGCAAAGTACAAAGATACTTACAGTTAAGAAAAAATATTCAATTTGAATCCGTACTCGCTCAAAAGATTTATTTTACGTGGGGTATTCTATGGCATAAACCCCACAACCGTGGGTGCAAATGCAGAAAAAGTAGGGGAAATTGCCCAATGGTCCGTACCTTCATCTCCAGGAGTTGTGGAGGGAAGGAAGAAAAGGGACCAGGTCAGTCCCTAAAATGTCCTATATAATACAAATACAATACCAGTGTGTGGTGCCCTAAAATTATGAAAAAACTAATTTGAAAAAGATGTGGCTGCCCCTTTATAGGTGAACTAGAAAGCCCTAATTATGCAAAATAAAAGATGTAAAGATGGCGTTCACATATATAATTAAAATGTGAAAAGCAGCACCTCACAATAAACAAAAACAGTGGATTATGCTCACATACATACCCTGTAACTCATGAATAGCATAAATGAGAAGGCAATGTGATTAGGCAATATATATATATATATATATATATATATATATATATATATACAGTATCTCACAAAAGTGAGTACACCCCTCACATTTTTCTAAATATTTTATTATATCTTTTCATGTGACAACACTGAAGAAATTACACTTTGCTACAATGTAAAGTAGTGAGTGTACAGCTTGTATAACAGTGTAAATTTGCTGTCCTCCTCAACACACAGCCATTAATGTCGAAACCGATGGCAACAAAAGTGAGTACACCCCTAAGTTAAAATGTCCAAATTGGGCCTAATTAGAAATTTTCCCTCCCCAGTGTCATGTGACTCGTTAGTGTTGCAAGGTCTCAGGTGTGAATGGGGAGCAGGAGTGTTAAATTTTGTGTTATCGCTCTCACTCTCTCATACTGGTCACTGGAAGTTCAACACGGCAAAGAACTCTCTAAGGATCTGGAAAAAAAAAGTATTGTTGCTCTACATAAAGATGGCCTAGACTATAAGAAGATTGCCAAGACCCTGAAAATGAGCTGCAGCACGGTGGCCAAGACCATACAGCGGCTTAACAGTACAGGTCCCACTATGGTCGACCAAAGAAGTTGAGTGCACGTGCTCAGCATCATATGCAGAGGTTGTCTTTGGGAAATAGATGTGCTGCCAGCATTTGCTGCAGAGGTTGAAGGGGTGGGGGGTCAGCCTGTCAGTGCTCAGACCATACACGGCACACTGCATCAAATTGGTCTGCATGGCTGTCGTCCCAGAAGGAAGCCTCTTCTAAAGATGAAAGCCCACAAACAGTTTGCTGAAGACAAGCAGACTAAGGACATGGATTACTGGAACCATGTCCTGTGGTCTGATGGGACCAAGATAAACCTATTTGGTTCAGATAGTGTCAAGCGTGTGTGGCGGCAACTAGGTGAGGAGTAAAAAGGTAAGGTGTCTCTAGCCTACAGTCAAGCATGGTGGTGGGAGTGTCATGGTCTGCGGGTTGCATGAGTGCTGCCAGCACTGGGGAGCTACAGTTCATAGAGGGAACCATGAATACCAACATGTACTTTGACATACTGACGCAGATCGGAGACTGGGCCGCAGGGCAATATTCCAACATGATAAAGGCCCCAAACACTGCCTTGCTAAAGAAGCTGAGGGTAAAGGTGATGGACTGGCCAAGCATGTCTCCAGACCTAAACCCTATTGAGCATCTGTGGGGCATCCTCAAAAGGAAGGTGAAGGAGCGCAAGGTCTCTAACATCCACCAGCTCCATGATGTCATCTGGAAGGAGTGGAAGAGGGCTCCATTGGCAACCTGTGAAGCTCTGGTGAACTCCATGCCCAAGAGGGTTAAGGCAGTGCTGGAAAATAATGGTGGCCACACAAAATATGGACACTTAGGGGCAAATTTGGACATTTTAACTTAGGGGTGTAATCACTTTTGTTGACAGGGGTTTAGACAATAATGGCTGTGTGTTGAGTTATTTTAAGGGGACAGCAAGTTTACACTGTTATACAAGCTGTACACTCACTAAAAATGGGAGGGAATGTACTCACTTTTGTGAGATACTGTATATACATATATATATATATATATACAGTATCTCACAAAAGTGAATGCACCCTTCACATTTTTGTAAATATTTTATTAAATCTTTTCATGTACCAACACTGAAGAAATTGCACTTTGCTACAATGTAAAGTAGTGAGTGTACAGTTTGTATAACAGTGTAAATTTGCTGTCCTCTCAAAATAACTCAACACACAGCCATTAATGTCTAAACCACTGGAAACAAAAGTGAGTACACCACTAAGTGAAAGTGGCCACCATTATTTTCTAGCACTGCCTTATCCCTCTTGGGCATGGAGTTCACCAGCGCTTCACAGGTTGTCACTGGAGTCCTCTTCCACTTCTCCATGACTACATTATGGAACTGGTGGATGTTAGAGACCTTGCGTTCCTCCATCTGTGAGGATGCCCCACAGATGCTCAATAGGGTTTAGGTCTGGAGACATGCTTGGCCAGGCTATCGCCTTTACCCTCAGCTTCTTTAGCAAGGCAGTGGTCGTCTTGGAGGTGCGTTTGGGGTCGTTATCATGTTGGAATTACTGCCCTGTGGCCCAGTCTCTGAAGGGAAGTGATCATGCTCTGCTTCAGTATGTCACAGTACATGTTGGCATTCATGGTTCCTTCAATGAACTGTAGCTCCCTACTGTCGGCAGCACTCATGCAGCCCCAGACCATGACACTCCCACCACCATGCTTGACTGTAGGCAAGACACACTTGTCTTTGTACTCCTCATCTGGTTGCCGCCACACATGCTTGACACCATCTGAAGCAAACAAGTTTATCTTGGTCTCATCAGACCACATAGCATGGCTCCAGTAATCCATGTCCTTAGTCTGCTTGTATTCAGCAAACTGTTTGCGGGCTTTCTTGTGCATCATCTTTAGAAGAGGCTTCCTTCTGGGACAACAGCCATGCAGACCAATTTGATGCAGTGTGCGGCATATGGTCTGAGCACTGACAGGCCCCCACCCCTTCAACCCCTGCAGCAATGCTGGCAGCACTCATGCGTCTATTTCCCAAAGACAACCTCTGGATGTGACGCTTAGCACGCGCACTCAACTTCTTTGGTAGACCATGGCGAGGCCTGTTCTGAGTGAAATCTGTCCTGTTAAACCGCTGTATGGTCTTTGCCACCATGCTGAAGCCCAGTTTCAGGGTCTTGGCAATCTTCTTATAGCCTAGGCTATCTTTATGAAGAGCAACAATTCTTTTTTTCAGATCCTCAGAGAGTTCTTTGCCATGAGGTGCCATTTTGAACTTTCAGTGACCAGTATGAGAGAGTGAGAGCGATAACACCAAATTTAACAAACCTGCTCCCCATTCACACCTGAGACCTTGTAACACTTAAGAGTCACATGACATCGGGGAGGGAAAATGGCTAATTGAGCCCAATTTGGACATGTTCACTTAAGAGTATACTCGCTTTTCTTGCCAGCAGTTTAGACATTAATGGCTTTGTGTTGAGTTGTTTTGAAGTGACAGCAAATTTACACTGTTATACAAGCTGTACACTCACTACTCTACATTGTAGCAAAGTGTCATTTCTTCAGTGTTTCCACGTGAAAAGATATAATAAAATATTTATAAAGATGTGAGGGGTGCAGTCACTTTTGTAAGACACTGTATATAAAACATAAACAAAAATTTAGAAGATAAAGTCCAGTGTGACTGTCCCAACACCAATGGTTCCTTCAGTAATTAGATAATCTTAATCTTCACCACTATTGCTCAAATGGTTGATGTACACTCACCAGAGGTGTTTGACCTCTATTTATAGGTAGGTCAAAATAAGCTTGTGAAAACACAAAATAGCTGGGATCCCACTGATGAGAAGCTCCACTTCATTCCTCCATTAGAGTAGAAAGCTCATAGAGAAAATGACTCCACAGGAAGAAAGACTAGAAAGTATGATAGTGTAGTATTTTATTTGTATTTGGTGTTAAAAACATAACAAATAGAAATTGCACTCACATGTATTAGTGCCCCTGCACTGACAGTAGTGTGTACCACTTGTGCAGATATCAAATGGCTTCTCCAGGGCTGGTGTGCGGTCCAAGCCTCGTTCTGACTAACCAGCCCAGAAATGATCTCACACGGGACCCGAAAGTATTGGATCCCCACTCTGACGTACATTTCACTTTTATGGCTCCTCAGGAACCACCTTCACACAACATAGCTGGATTGAGATGGGCTCAGGTAAGTATTAGGTGGGCTGAGGGGGGCTGCTTCACAGAGAAGGGTTTTTATCTTAATGCATAAAATGCATTAAGATGAAAAAACCTTCTGACTTTACAACCACTTTAACCTCCCTGGCGATATGATTATGTCAGGAATTATGTACCAAAAGCGGTACAATTTTTTTCATGGAAATTTGGCGTTATGTATTATAGGCCTACAATTCTTAGTAATTACTGACTTAAACCTGACCAAAACAAGAGTCTAGTAGACATCCCAGATGTGATAAATTTGAAACACAAACGCATGAATTATAATCGAATCAATAATATAATTCTATTATATAATATATAATATATATAATAAAATTATATTATTGATCAGATTATAATTCATGCGTTATATATTATATATATATATATATATATATGTGTGTGTGTGTGTGTGTGTGTGTGTATATATATATATATATATATATATATATATACACACACATATATATATATATTATATATTATATAACGCATGAATTATAATCGAATCAATAATATAAATTTATATATATATATATACGTGTGTATATAGGTATATATATATATATATATATATATATATGTGTGTGTGTGCATATATGTATATATATATATATACATATATATATATATATATATATATATATATATATATATATATATATATATATATATACATATATATATATGCATATATATATATAATATAAAATGTGTTATGTGTTTGTGTTTTGTGCAACGTTTTTTTTTTTTTTTTTTTTTTAATTTCCCTCCCTAGTTCCGCTCCCATGCAGCATTGCTGCTGCAGGGAACGGAACTAGGAAGTCATCTGACCGACGGACCGACGGATCTCGGCTGGCGGTCACAGCAATGAGAGATCATCGCTGGATCGCCAGGAGAAGGTAAGAGACACCGCTGCGCTCTCTGCACATCCACCCCGTGCGTGACTCGGGGATACCGATCCTAACCTAAAAAATCCACCCCGAGTCACGCTCGGGATTACGGCCAGGGAGGTTAAGGTAGGCTGAAAAGCATATATAGTAGAGGTATATTTATCAAACAGAGTAATGGAAAACGTTTGTCAAACATGAAAAGTCATAATCATGGGTGTGCCTTGCAGTTATGAGAAACTACAGATAACTTTTCATGGTGCATCACATCTATATTAACCATAAATCTCTATGAGACATTACTAAGTTGTTTAAGCAAAACAATTTTTAGTATTCTTAATTTATGTCCCGCATAAATGTCCTTTCTTTTTCTCCTAACACAAGCATCATTGTAATCACGGGTTACTTGTACCCAAAGATGGCTCCGGGCACTACCCAAAGGTGGGGGAGTTGCAACTTTAATGGGCGGACTACCTTTTTTGGAAGACAAAATGGAAATTATATATAGTGTACTGTGTGGGAAGCACTTTATTTAAAAAAAAAATGTATAGGGGACAATAAGAGCAGAAGTATGGCTGATCCTATTTGGTGGGGGCTCGTTTTTAGCAACACATATGAACCTTAATTAACTAATGGAGCTGAATATTTTAACTTTCAAAGTGCCTTTTCAATATCTTACAGAATACGATGAAACAAAGTAAAAATCTTAATTTGCAATGGATATCCAGTCATGTGCAAGAATCATTTAAAAAAAACAGGATTTTTGCTCACACATGGCTTCATGATTTAAATCAGCATGGCTACACCTTATTCACTAAGCTAAGTGAATGATCACTTTGCAAAAAGAAAATTAACTAAGTTGAATGAATGAGCCAAATCTGTGCTGACTTCAACCACCCAATTAAGTGCAGGCAAAAATTCTGTTTGTTATTTTTATAGTGCAGATGATTGGGTGGTCTTTACAAAGTAAATTGTCACTTTGTTTCAGAGTATTCCCTATAATACATGTAAATTCACTTTACTTTGAAAAAATGAATGTGGTCTACTTCTTTAGTAAATCAGCCCAACCATAACTAATGACCTCCTGTCCTAATAGATTTTTCTAGCTTATTCTAAGTCATCATGGAAAATTAGGACCAATTTGAGCACTTTTTTGTTTTCATTTCTTTTTGTAATTAAAGCATTTGTTCACTTTTTCATTACCAGGACAGCAACCTTAGCTTCAATCCAATGATGCTGTCTACTTCAGAAGGGACTGACATAGTCAGCTCATATGTAATAAAAGCCAACTGTGGACTCTGTTTATTCTTGGCCTCTGGGAGAATAATCTTGGGCATTAAAGGGTGGTATACGAATTGACTGGATGGAGGGCCCAGGTTAAGGTTAGTCTAGGCTGGGTTGCTCTCCAGGGAGTAGTTCCATGCTGTTTTTGGAAGGAATTCTAAGGAGCCCATGCTAAGGAGCCTCTATCTGCCCATGCATTGCCCAGAGCTGGCAAGGAAAAAGTTAATATACCCTGTGATCCCATTACCTTAAAATGTCTTATGTCTTTATCATTGCAGGGCATCTGCAGGTATTATTAAGCTACTTACTGCTCGTGCATGTACTGTGACAGAATCTGGGGAAAGAAAGGGAAAAAGGTGGTGGATGAGAGATAATTCTTGCCAAATATTTGGGTTGGGACCATAGTGGGCTTCAGGTAAGCCTGGTGAAGATTATATATCAGTCTCCTTTTAAGAGGGAGAATTCCTGTGTTGGGTCTTGCATTCGGGCTGTGGAAGAGATTGGGTGAGTCTGCAGACTGGCCACCCCGGTCCACAAGTCCACCTGCCAGAATTCTTGGCTTATTTTAGAAGGGCTGATAAGCCTCAAAGGAAGAGGCTGTGCTATGGGACTTCGAAAAACCATATGTATAGTGAACTGGCAGACTGTTTGCTGTCTGAGAGCACCTGTAGGGGTTGTTGTTGAGTCCGAGCAAAAGACTACTGCATGGACTTTGAGGTACTTGCTGAAGTAGGCAGAACTTTCTTAGCCTTTTACTTCTAAAGTGAAGCATTATTTTCTTTTTACTGGATACATGGAAATAAATGTAAGACTAGAGGCCATATTCTACAGTGCCTTCCTGTCACATACTGTAGCTAACATCTGAGCACATCCCCTGTCACAAATTACACACATCCTTTTTTTAATGGTCAAATATCAAATAATAACAAGATTTGTAAAAAAAAACTCTGTTTTAATTATTACTGCTTCTCACAATTTTTCTCACAGTAAATAACCTATTTCAAATCACAGTCTCATTACAAACTAATTTAACAATTTTATACATATAAAACAGCTTAGCACTTGTCTAAAAATACACTTGTTTAAATAGGATTCTGTTCTTGTCTGTCATCTGTTCGGTCCTCTGTAATAATGGCAGATGGCTTTTCGTAACTATCTCACTAGGACAGGGGTGTCAAACTCAATTTCATTGTGGGCCACATCAACAGTATGGTTGCCCTTAAAGAGCCAGTTGTATCTGGGGTGTGCTACAGACAGAATGCAGGGTTCAGGAGTGCGTGATGAACAGAGTGCAGAGTACAGGATTACACTACATACGCTTGTGCGTTATGTACAAAGTGCAGGGTTCAGGGGTGGGCTATATACAAAATGCAGGGTTTAGGGTTACACTACATATAGAGTGCAGAGTTCAGGGGTACGCTGCATACAGAGTGCAGAGTTCAGAGGTATGCTGCATACAGATTTCAGGGGTGTGCTGGATGCAGAGTGCAGGGATTAAAAGTTTGCTACGTACAGAGTGCAGAATTTAAGGTTGCGCTATGTACAAAGTGCAGAGTTCAGGGGTGCATTGTATACAGAGCGCAGGGTTTAGGGTTGCGCTATGTACAGAGTGCAAAGTTTAGGGGTGCGCTACATACAAAGTGCAGAATTCAGGGGTGTGCTGCATACAGAGTGCGGAGTTCAGGAGTGCACTGTATACAGAGTGCAGGGATTAGAGGTGCGCTAAGTACAGTGTGCAATATCAGATTTCCACCCCTCCTCCTTGGCCTCTGCAAACATCTTCCTCCATACTACCACAGTTTTCAACCTTTGTTTACAGTGATAGTGGGAGCAGGAAGCAGAGGGTTAGAGCCCAGGGCTAATGCCATCTGAAGAGCTGCAAGGGCCACACGACATGGCCTGAGGGGCCGGATTCAGTCTGCGGGCCTTGTGTTTGCCATATGTGCTCTATGGTTATTTTTGAATACAATGTATATAACTGTTCATACAGCAGCTCTTTCTAGAACAAATTTTCATTTCAACAAAAGATGCTGTGAGAATAGTAATACCACTGAAGCTTGTGGATGATGTGTGAAATTCAACATATGGTATATACTATATGGTCAATTTGGTAGTTATAGTGACAGACAAAAATAAAAAAAATTATTCTTAACCACTTTTTGTGTGGTTTTACCCTTGGCACGTGGACAAGCTTAGTGCTAAACCTGAAGTTTAATTAAAGAAGAAACAAGCAAAATGTTTTTTTCATTTTTGATAGCGTAAGGGAGGATTAAAACCCACATCAGGTTTTTTTTTTTGCCATCTGTGTCCCTTTGAGGAGATTTCCCTTTACTACCTGTTTCATAAACAAAACACGAAGTGAGAGTAAATCCCTCTGAAGTAAGGAAATCCCTCGTTGTCACCAGGGCCTTCATTAGAAGATGTCCCCTCCATTCCTATTTTTGTGACAACCAAAAATGTGGAGTTTCTTTCACATTTGGTGTTAAAGGTATACAGAAATAATAGTTAGGGTGAGTCTCTCTAACAAGGGCTCAAAAAGCAATAAAAATCTGTCAGGTGTTCCCCTCTCCACTTTATCCAAAAGTAAGAAAAAAAAAGTTTTGCCTTTTCAAGATGTTTCTGATTATTGGACTGTATATGGTCCTGCATGCAATGCACAAAAAAATTCAAATATCACACTTGCTCCAAGATCATACTTTGGATGAATGATGTATTAGGCTTCGAGTCTTCATCAAAATGAAGACGATCAAACAGACTGAACACAAACCCAGCTGTTTTGGCTTGAGGTTTGTCACTCCTTAATATAGACATTTTTTTCTTTGTTTTTGAAAAATAGGAGTTTTATTGTAATGTTATAGTTTTGAACCTGTGCTTATGCCTTTTTTTCATCATATGCTTGATTTCTTAAACCCAGGTTTGTGACATGTTTTTAAAGAACAGTAACACACTTATCTGTACTGTTATAAGTTACAATTTGTGCAAAACTTTTACATTACAACACACATATCACTGCTTTTATAAAGCCAATCCAGAGGATAGGCCATATCAACAGATGGGCCCTAAGAAACTACAAAATAAAAAAGAAAATTTTTAAAAGTGACTCCAAAAAACAGCAAAAGGCTTACAAAATCTGGTCAAGCAGTGAAGTCATCTCACCGTCTGCATTTATAAATTAGCACAATGGCTATGGTTATAATATTACTTACTGTAATTTTGTTTAGACAAAGTAGGTGAAACATAATGTTGGGTACCCATGGTGGCACTATAACAGTTCAATGCATTTATGCTGTATGTTACATTTATGTTATGTTAATACTTTTTTAGGATGTACCTAAAATCAGCTTAGATCTGCTACAATTGAATATACAGTTTTGATGCAACAAACATGTATGCTATGTCCTCTCCAGATGTCAAGCACATATAATAATACAGTAGAAAATAAACATCCTCAAGTTCTTTAACCTGTACCATGCCTATATCTTCTGCCTGTCCTAAGCTCTGACTTTTCACTCTATATTTTCCTTACATACACTTGAGTGTTGCTTCTGCTGTGTGTTTAGCACCAATCTTGCTGAATTTGGTTGCTCACAGTCTGGTACATTGGACATCCTCGGGGCTCATTCTTGCCTTGTCCTCTTTGTGTTGCCTTCTGAAGTTCAGCTTGTTGAACTCCTGTGAAATTTCAGTAATTGTTTTTCCCTTTGTTTCAGGAATGACAAAGTATATTAGAGTTCCAAAAAGAAGGATAATGAATATGAAGATGATGAAGCAGAAATGTTGGAGACTCTCCTGGAAAACATAAATTAAGGTCCAAATGAATATAACAAAGCAAATACTGTGAGTTCCCCACCCAGTTCACTGGTTAGTATTGTAAGGAAAGTTTTGGCAACCCAGAGGGAAAGGAAGGATAGAATATAAAGAAGAATAAGAGAAAGTGAAAAATAGAAAAAGAAGAGAAAAAGGAGTTAAATAAATCAGATACAGAAATTGTGTTAGGATGGCTGCAAGCAGATAGATATTTCATTGACAATGACATGTTTGCAGAAATCTTCCTGCCCTTGCTTATGATGAACACCAATCAGACTTGTTTTGAACGTTCTGCTGGCTTCAACAAAAAACATATGTGGTAAATGTGCAAGGAAAGTGGGTTTCCTTTTAGTCCAAAGAGAAGGGAAAGATTACTGATTGTTCATGTAGAGATTCTGTAGGATGTCATAGAATTTCTATGCATGATTAGGGCTTTCAAAATTCAAAAGTGTTAGGCATCTTACCATCTTTAAATTGGTTGTAAAGGCAAGAAATGTTTTTTTTATCTTAAGGCATTCCCTGCATTAGGATAAAAATATGTCCCAGTATTTGTATGTCTTTCCACCCCCAAATACTTACCTCACTTGACCCAGAGCACTGTGCCTGTCTGTAGTGGCTTTCTCCTCTCTCTCCCTGTATTCAGTGGACAGAGGCAGTAGCAGAAGCCACTAGCTCCTGCCGATGTCAATCAAGTACAGTTCATAGTAATTGGGGCAGGATCAAGTCACGCTGTGTGTGTCTATAGACACACCACGCGGCTTTTGGAGCGAGTCCGTAGGTGCGCCCCCATAGAAAAAGGTGCACCTGGTGGTGCACAGAAAGGAAGAGGGGCCAAGGGCACCGGTTGGGAACCCTAGAAGAGTAGGTTCAGAGCCGCTCTGTGCAATTCCACTGCACAGAGCAGATTAGTATAACGTTTATAATTTTAAAAACAAGTTATCCTTTACAGCCACTTTACCCTGTACATGGGTCAACTGTAAAAACTGACACTCAAAGATAATAAATTATTTTAATTAGCAGGTCATCTCCACCCATGTATTGCCACCCTGTTCACCTTAAAATCCAAGGAAAATGCTGCTTTGTCATTAATGACCACCCTATCAGAAGCCTAAAGTAAGAGGTTCTATAATGCATATATAAAAGTGCACGGAATGTAAATGGCTTTTTCAAAATAATACTCAAAATACCTCAGCATTGACGCTTACCACAATATAAGGGAAAACCATCCCTAGGATGTAGAGCCCAACCCAACTAAAAACTCCTGAGACAACAAAGGCCGGAACCCGGGGAGCCTGTCCGAAGATTTCTACACAGGTAGCTATGGTAGCTCCAGCTGTCAAAGAAAATGTGATTGTAATCAAAACATGTATTATATAACAAAATATGGAGAAAATGCTCTAAGATCACAAACAGTGGGTATGCATTGTTTTACCTTAGTAGAGCCAAGAAAACACATTTGTTATATCTATTAAGACAGCATGCTGTTCACACCACTTTACACAAATTATCTATCATGTCCTACCTATTCTTTGTCTCCTCCTTCAGACTTCAGGCAAAACTAGCTTAGGTGGAAAGGTTTAAAAGGGAAGTCAGCTCAGCATTCGTTGCCTCAGAACATGATGGGAAGCTAAGGCACTATTCAAGTACCACCTCCAAAATTATGTACAGAATTGGGGGTCCTCTAGGGTCCCCCACATCTTACAGTAATATAGTAACAAATAAAAGCCTAGAATATAATTAAAACATCAAATATTTTTTAAGAGAATTTTGATTTAAGTATAGAGAAGTGTGAAATTGTGAACTGAGGCCAGGTGAAATAACAATTTTTCCAGTAGCAAAATGAACAATATAACAATGTTGCAACTTATGACAGGATTCTCGGTCACCCTGTGCCCCTAATAGAGACAGGGTGACTTACACATAAGAGGGGCCTAGGGGGCTGAGAGAGGGATTTCTCAACTCAACCTCCCTAATATAAGCTGGGTTCCACGCCCCCCCCCCCCTCCAACCAAGGTGACTCCTAGCACACAACTCATGGTCTAGTTTTGCACCATCCTCCACTTCTCCCTTCCTTCCCCATGCTAACCACATATTTGACAGCATCAGAGCACAGAGCAGGGGAGGACTGGGAAGGGGGGCAGGGGGGAAATCGCCCCCCGGGCCACCCTAAAGCTGGGTAAAAAGGCCGCACTCAAAGCTGGAATAATGTAGTGGCCCGACACTATATACAGCTACCAGTCGCTGCTACACAATATTATATTTGCAGAGCTGCAGTGGAGCAGTAGGAGTATGCTCCTGCACCCCGCCAGCACAATACTAACACAGTCACTTCCCTGTCAGGCAGAGTGATCTCTGCCCGACAGGAGCTTCCTATGCTCCGCCAGGCGTGATGTCATGTTAAACCTCCTTTGTTGCTATTAACATTAAATCATGTTACCACATTGCATCGTGTTTCTCTTGCTTCATAACATCAATATCCATTATAAAACCAGGTGGGCATGGATGGTGAGCTGATTCGATGGTTCAATGGGCCCACTTGACTGGACTTGCCCCCCAGGCCTAAGGCTGCCAGCCCTCCCCTGGCACAGAGGATGCCTTTTTCAGCCAGGCTTTATAATCACAAAATGTATATAACATAGGGAGCTGAGGGACAACATGGGTTGGTGTTCATGTTGGTAAATGGCCAATGGCCAGCAGTTCCTAAGTGCTGATTTGTTGGACAACTGGACAGAAGTCAAACATAGTGCTATGCATTTATCAAGGTGCAATTCTAGGTTGAACTTCCACAATAATAATTACACTACCAACATTTACGTAGGTTAATAACATTACAAAAATGGTATAGCAGTCACTAAATTAAAAATAAATCAGCTCATTCAAACTGCATTAGCCTATGTAAGTTACATTGAAGATTTAGATGAAAAAAAAAATTGATAAAGAATGCAATGTGGACTTACCTGGTCCAGCTCCATAGAGGAAAATAAATGTAAAGGTTAATCCAACACTGCAGTATGGCATCCAAAAATATGCTTCCTAAAAGTCACAATAGAAATACAGGAATATAAAGTGAGGCACAGTGAAATACAGGCTTGAATGGAACAATATTTTTTTTTTCACAATTGTCTTTTGGTGCTAAATGAGAAAAGAATAGATTCTTTTTACATTTAACTTTAGTCAAACAAATATAAAATACTACATATACTGTAAATGTTTAACTACTTAAAGCCCAACTCTGGGCACAAAGAAAAACTCCTTGCAGTGGGACCTAGTCTAGGAGGTTGAAGATGCTTTGTTACTAACCAGAAAGCAAGGATAACTTGCCACAAACTTGTGGCAGTGTTGAATTGTAAGTCTGTTAAATTGCTGCACATTTTCACTGGCAAGTTGTATACTTGCAGAACACTTGAAGTACAAGTTCTAGTTGACACTTTTCCAATCTGTAGTAAATTTTCGTAGCAAGTCTTTTTGTAATGGTGAGTCTACATCAAGAGCTCTGCGAGTCACAGTGACCTCTGTGGTGGGATGACTATTGCACAAGATAAGTGAACCAGAACTTGCAGCAGACTTGCAGAACGTTTTCAAAGAAAGTTGATCTGGAGTCATGCAATTCAGGCTTGCTGCAATTGTGCAACAAATACGTGAAGCCTGGCAAGTCTAGCAATAGCTTAGAAAGTCATTCTCAAACTTGCAGGACAATTGCTTGCTATTTGGGAACCTAACATCCCACTCCAGCAGGCTCTGGGGTTCTCTCTTCTCTCCCAAGGCTTGGTCTGGTACAGAGCTCTCAACTCTGTTTTGTACATTGTGGGGGTGAGTGTGTCACCACGGGTGAAAGCCTGCTGCGGAGGGAAATTAAGTTAGAAATAATCTTAAAAGGGGGATGTAGCACTTCAGGGATTTTTTTTGTTATACTTGGGGTTGGGCTTTAAGTTCTCACACCTATATGTCCCTTTTGGACTATAGCAAACATAGGGGACAAACAATGCTATATTTTGGTAATAATGTCTTGCATAAATAATGTTATCAATTATCTTTTGGTGTGCCATCTGGGAGAGGACAACTTATTGAGTGCACACTCAGGAGTGATTCCGTGGGTAATCACCCCATCTATCTCCTCCATCACTTGCTCCAGTCCTATAACCCCTTTTCAGTTTTCTCCCCCTTCCTTCCCTCCTCACCCCCGCTTTTTTCTTCTTTTATCTTTACGCGGTCTTCTCCATTTCCTTTTCCTTTCTTGTGTTTCCCTGAATTAATCCACCATACTAATATATTTCTTTGTTACTGCAGACTGTCTTTTACAAATGACTCTGGGCCATTTTGCATTTCTACTTTTTATACCTGGATGTACTTTTGTTTATTATACTACTGTTTATAAAGATGTTACAGATACTCAATAAAAACATTAAAAAAGTAAATAGCTAGTGCTGGGCTTTCTTATTAAACAGCCTAGCATCCACTGCACACACAAATATATGGAAGGGTTACTGTTAGTGTTGGGGTGGTGCACTATTCTATAAATATAACTGTGTATAATTTTCATAGACCCATAATCGTGTTAGAATAAAATGTGAATTCATAAACAAATAAAAATCCAAAGGGAAAGTTCATACAAAAAAACTTACAAAGAATCAACATATAATGTGTATAGAAAATGTTCAGTTCAGAAAAAAGTCAATGCCAACCGTGCACCGTGAGTACAAAAATAAAAAACAAAATGAAAAAATTCTCATAAAAGCATATATATGTAAATAAAATAACAATTAAATGTTTGTGATGAATGGTAATACATTCGTGAACCACACATTCATGCAGTGCTTTCTTAGTAAAAAACTTCAGTCCTCAATGTGCCAGATCCATTCACCTGCTATCCACCTCTGAGTGCAATGTGCGCTCACCTGCACCACAATGATATCTTGCAATATACAAATAGTCAATCCACCTGGGGGAGTCCAAAAACTTCCCTTGAATCCTCCTCTATTCAGAGGGACAAACTCCATGGTATATGTAGACAAACAAAGTGATTTCATTGTGCAGTATGTTTAAAAACCACATTTTTTAAAAACTAAAAGCAACTTCACCCAGTGCACTCACATTTATAGATGCTAAGGATCGCATGGAATCAAATATAGATGTTTATTCACTCTAATGCCGAGAGAGGCTTTGGCTCCCTGGCTCACTGATATGGGTCATGGTAACAACGGGTCTGACATCACTGGCTCCTCCTACGCGTTACGTCACTGGTTCATGGACAGAACATTTTCTTTATATATATATATATATATATATTATATGTTGATTCTTTGTAAGTTCATTTTGTATGAACTTTCACTTTGGATTTTTATTTGTTCATTAACCTCTTTACCACTGCTCACATTGCTGCTACTGCAGCAATGTGGCTCGTTATCGTCCAGCGACGTAGACCTACGTCGCTGGACTCCGCCCCTTGTGGGCGGCGCACGCGCGCCGCCGGAGGCTCGCTCCCGCTGTTTTCAGTCACAGCGGGAGTCGGGCCAGGGGAGGAGCGGCGACAATCGCCGCTGCTCTTCCCCGATCGTCGGGGAATCTAGTTTGGAGATCCGCCCGCTTGTGTAAACAGAGCGGGCGGATCTCCTCAGTGACAAGGAGTGACAGATTGCAGTGTTCAGCATAGCTGAACATGCAATCTGTCCTTGTGTCACTCAGTCACCTCCCCCCCCCACACGTTAGTAAGCACCAGGCATACATTAACCCCTCCCTCTCCAATAAAATTAACCCCTTCCCTGCCAGTGTCATTTTTACGGTAACAGTGCATATATATAGCACTGATTACTGCAGTAATGTCACTGGTACCCCCAAAAGTGTCAAAAATGTCAGTCAAGGGTCCGATCTGTCCGCCGCAATGTTGCAGTCCCGCAAAAAAAAAAAAAATCGCAGATCGCCGCCATTACGCGTTAAAAAAAAAAAACACCAAAAATTACAGAAATCTTTCCCTTAGTTAGTAAACGCAATAACTTTTGCGCAAACCAATCAAAATACGCTTATTGTGATTTTTTTTACCAAACATAGGTAGCAGAAAACAAATTGGCCAAAAATTTAAAACAATTTTGATTTTTACATTTTTTTGGGGGGGAATTTCATATAAAAAAAATGTTAAAAATATTATTTTTTCAAAATAAATGCTCTTTTTTTGTTTATAGCGCAAAAAGTAAAAATTGCACAGGTGATCAAATACCACCAAAAGAAAGCTCTGCTTGTGGGAAAAAAAGGACGTAAGTTTCGTTTGGGTACGGCATCGCACGACCGCACAATTGTCAGTTAAAGTTGCATAGTGCCGAATCGCAAAAAGTGGCCTGGACATAAGACAGCAAAATCCTCCGGTGGTAAAGTGGTTAATTCACATTTTATTCTAACATGATTACGAGTCTATGGAGTCTATGAAAATTATACACAGTTATATTTATAGAATAGTGCACCACCCCAACACCAATAGTAACCTTATGCTTTTAAGTATTTTTAGCACTTGATTTGGTGGTAGCAGCAGTTCACCTACATACTTTCCAATCTTTGTGTTTTAACCACCAGTTAGCCAGCCATAGCAGCACACTAGTGCTTCCCAATTAAAAATAATTCATTTAAAACCTCTTTAGTTTGATTTAAAATAATGAACCCAAATAGAATAGAGTATTGCTGTTGCTAAATAACAAATTGTCTTCAGAGTCGCTCTATCTGGGAAAATATGGCATCCTGCAGGATCATTCATAGTTGTTGGAAAAATCTAAAATAAATATCCCTATGGTTACTGGTCAGTCTGGGGGGTTAGATAAATGCCCTATAATTAGTTGCCTAGTAGTAAATAAAGTCTAAAACAATCTTTTTTGGACAGTGGACAGCCCATGTATACCTTTTAAACTCTAATTAGTTCTGTGTAACTAGTTGCAGTATGTTTTTCAATGCTTTCAGCTATCATGGACGTTATGAAGCTTAAGAGAGACCTTTTAGTTGAGGGGGAAGTGAATTATGTTTTGAAAAAGAATAACCACTGCCACACACTGATTGCAATTTGGCTAGTCTTTGCTGAACCGGGGCAAATGTCGATTAGTGTATGACCTTTGATTTAACTGTGGCAGTTTCTAAATATCCAAGACACACATCATAATAGTTTTACTAGCTCAGAAAAGTGAGAATAAGTGGATTCCTCTGCCAAACAACCTATTAATAAAATAAAATAAATAAAAGGCATATTAATTAGCATGAAGTCAACATGACAATTAGCATTCATCAAAATCTACATATAAAAGGAAATATTACAATTATTTTTCTTACCTGCATAGAGAGAGTCACTGTTAGGAGTGTCAAAGTCAAAGCCATAAGGCTAAAGCCTCCAAGTATTAAAACTTTCCTTCCAAAGCGATCAATAAGTAGGCTCTGGGGAGTAAAGTTTATAAAATAGAAAATAATACAAATAATACAATGAATTTGCTATGCTTTTTTTCAACTATACATAAATAGCAAGCCCCACTTCAGAGCTATATCGGAACCTTCTTGTGGCAGCTAATCCTGAACTGAATTCCTTAAAACAGAAATGGAGGTCTGACATCCCTAAGTTATGAAGTAGATGAAGAGGACTGTTCTGAGATTTTGGATTTTCCCTTCTTCCATTTAGTATCTACCAGGGGCAAGTTGGTTCATTTCAAAATCCTGCACCGGGCCTATTTCACCCCTCATAGGCTCCACAAGATCAACCCCTTACTTCCCCGGCCTGTTGGCACTGCACACAACAGACAGGTGACTTTTTCCATATTTTCTGGACTTGCCCTGCTATAGCTATGTACTGAAAAAGTTACAACTTATTGCTACTACAACTCAAATAGTAATCCATTCTGAACCTAGATATTGCTTGCTTGGTCTAGTTAAACCTCTAGCGCACAAGGTCACAGGATGAATCCTGCTCAGCTTATTGCTATTCTATTATATGCCCGCAAGGCAATTACATTAAACTGGAAAAAAACTTTCCCTTCCACAGTGAATTTCTGGATGAATTTGGTTAACTCTAGCTTGCTCCTATATCAGGCTACATATGCAAGTATGGTCTTGCTGGTTGGAAAACCCTTCCACTGCGGTGACAGTGATTGATGCTTCTATTTGACCTCTGTAGGTCTGCCAACTCCTTAGGATGATTTTTTCCTAATGGGTAGTATACCTTACATGTATAATTACTGGGTTCACTCAAGCCATGCACTTTAACCACTTGCTGGGCACTTTTACCCCCTTCCTGCCCAGGCCAATTTTCAGCTTTCAGTGCTGTTGCGCTTTGAATGAAAATTGAGCGGCCATGCAACACTGTACCCAAACAAAAGTTTATAGTATTTTTCACAAAAATAGAGCCATCATATGACGGCGTCCCAGAACTAACTTCCCACACTGTAGCCATCAGTCAGCATATGGTTAAAATGAATGCATATTTTTCCCTCTTGTATATTTTTTTTGTATTTTTGGCCGATCGGCATCGCCCCCTACATGGGCAACTTTCGTCCTGTTTCTGTAAATGACTAAACTTAATAAAAAGATGAAGGCCCCTTTCACACAGGGGATTCGATACGATCCGCCTGTCAGTTTTTCAGGTGGACCGAATCGGATGCTTCATGCATCCCTATGGGGCAGCGGATGTCAGCGGAGACATCTCCGCTGACACCCCCTGCTACCCGATCCAATCCTGTCCGTGAAATTCGGAAGGATGGAAACCCTAATTTTCATCCGTCTGGAGGATCGGATGGGACGAGCATGGACAGGTGGTCCGTTCTCATCTGATTCCCCCATAGAGGACAGCGGGATCTGACAGCTCTGCCTCCGCGCACAGAGCAGAGACGGAGCTGTCATCCGCCAGCTTAGCGGGGATCGGCAGATCGATCCCCTTGCTGAGCTGAACGGACTCTGCTCCGTGTAAAAGGACCCTATTAAAAAAAAAAAAATAAATGGCAAGCCTTTGCTTCATCAGTTAGACCACATTTACAGTATTTCCACAGTTTGACCACATTTCCTATGTAATATTGTAATCTCTTTGAACTGAACTGACTGTAAAGTTACATTGCTCATTGTATTGTAAATTATATATTTGTAATTTTAATTTGCGACCAGATTTAGGGCTCTTTTACACAAATATTAAAATCACAATAAAGTCAAATGAGGTATGCTGTGAGATTATTTTTTCTGGATGGTTCTGAGCTGCTTCTAGTAATTGAGTTCAAACAAAGTGAAAATTCGCTTTGCAAGGAACACCCAATCCTGCAAAAGAAAAATTAGAAAAACTGGATTTTTCCTTGCCATATGATTGAATGAATAAAGTAAGCACAACTTCACCTTATTTACTATGCTAAGTAAAAATGTGTAAGGAGAAAATTCCCTTAAAGTGTTTGGAAAGGGTTTTTTTTTTTAAATAAATATAACAAACATGGTATACTTTCCTGCTCTGTGCTAAGGTTTTGCACAGGCCAGCCTAGATCCTCCTCTTCTTTTGGGGTGCCCTGTCTGCATTCTTAGCTCCTCCCCTTCATCAGATGCCCCCACTTAAAGCCACTCTCCATGGGGGCACCCGTGCGGGTTTGCTCACAAGTCCCGATGCTGCATCCATTGACCCAGACAGCAGGACTTGGTCCGCCCCCCAATCCCGTGTCACAAGATTTGATTGACAACAGCGTGAGCCCATGGTCCTGCTGCTATCAGTCTGTCCAATGATGAGAGAGAGAGTGGCTGGAGCCACTGGGCTCGTGCACATCTCTGGATCGGATCGGGCTCAATAAGAAAAAGGGGGAGTCTGGGGGGCAGCTGCAGCACTGAAGATTTTTCACCTTAATGCATAGAATAGAAACCTTGAGACTTTACACCACTTTAATGAATGAGGTGAAGGTATGCTAACTTCAATCATAAGCAACTATAAATATTTTTTTTTTACTTTGTTTAACATGATTGGGTATTCTTTTCAAAGGGAATTTTCATGTTTCAGTTTGTTTCACCTTGTTATTAAAGCTGGCCGTTTTTTTTCTTTCAGTCAGCAGTTCAACAACATGTCCCTTTAACAGAAGCCGATCAAACGATTGACTTGTCAAACAGAAAGAGCCACTCATTGATCAACATTTAGCCAGTCACTGCTGGATAGGCTGACTTTCAATCCACCTATGGTCAGCTTAAGATAAGTGAATATTCATTTTAAAAATGAACATGATCTATTACATTAGTAAATTAACCTCACCCCTCCAATGAAAAATTGAGACCCTAACAAATGTCCGTATGCATAAAATCTTAATGTGCAACAACTCCAATTTCATTACCTTCACTATTTTATGTACATGGCATGCATATGGCCTGATTCATCAAGCTGTCATATTTAAAACTGAATGCTAAAAGTGTTAGCTTAATATTATCATGTGATTTATCTAAAAGGTTTCACAAGCTTTTGTACATAGTAAAAATGCAACTTTTGGGTATTACAGTGAATTTATGGAAAATGTAACCAGGCAGGATATATTGAAAGCACACAGAGATGCTTGCATAAATGCATACTCACATCCCAATGCCCCAAGAGCACCTAGACCCAGGCTGCTTTTGATATATCCTAACCAGTTCCTGTGTTCCAGACCAAAGACCTTCGTCCTTTGACCGCTGTGGTGGATTTATTGCTCATTTGTGAGGAGCTGGAGAAGGGCCTTGATGGGCGCAAACTCTCAGCCACAGGAACTGGTTGATATTTGCATCTAGCTCCCAACTGTCTCTGATTTCGAAGGACTGTCTCTCATTTGGAACAAAGTCCCTCTGTCCCTCTTTCCTCCTCATGTGTCCCTCATTTTGGTCCGAACTTTATAGTTGTATATAAAATGCACTACTTTTCTACCAAAATGTGTTTCCCCAGTGCTAAACCTTTCATCCAATTTCTAAATTGCTGAATTTGTAAACTCCAAAAGCCAGTATAAAAGAATAGCAGTGGTAAAAAAGCACTTGTGGATTTAACCAATCATATACTTGTACAATTCTCCTTTAAAGGGGGCGTATCAGGGGTGTGTGTCTTAATAGAGAATTAACGTCCCTTCGAGGGTTGTCAACATTCAGGAAACTGTTCCTGTACATTAACAAATTGTTTTCATTTTAAAAGACAGCAGAAAACACTTTAAGTAGTACAAACCACCAAATAAAAAATATAATATTTTGCAGCTTAATAATCCTTAAATGTGGATGTGAATATGTATTTTCACCTGTTGATCAGGCCAGTAACACACTTGCTGTCTTAGGGTGTCTCCACTCTGGATGGAAGAGCAAAACAGACACCCTTAGACAGCAGTATTGTCAATCTGTGGCAAGGGTATTGTTAGATGGACTAGCAGATTTAGATACTGTAGACTTGTTTAACAAACTATTGCTAACAGCTAACAATTTTTAAGCTGTTACAGGAAAAAAAAATTATTTTAGGATAAAAACTTTAGACACTGGAAGGTTTAACCACCTTCATGACCAAGCCATTTTTTTCTATTCAGCAGTGCACTACTTTAACTGGTAGTTGTGCGGTCATACAACACTTTAACCAAACAAAATTTATAACAATTTTTTTTCACACACATAGAGTTTATTTTTGGTGGTATTTGATCACCACTAGATTTTTTATTTTTTATTATATAAACAAAAAAAGGCCGAAAATTTTGAAAAAAAATATTTTTTACTTTCTACTATAAAACATATCCAATTAAAAAAAATAAAATAAAATCAAACTTCTTTGTGTTTTGCTACACATCTTTGGTAAAAAAAAAAAAAATCAAAATAAAGTAAGTTATACTTGTATATTGATTGTTTTGCACGAAAGTTATATCGTCTACAAATGATGGTATATAGATTGGAATTTTTATGTATTTTTTTTTTTATACTACTAATGGCGGTGATCAGTGTCTTATAATGGGACTGCAATAGTGTAGTGGGAAATCTGACACTAACTGACGATGGGGCGGTAACTGACTAACTGCCACTGACATCACCAGTGACACTAATACAGTGATCAGGGATAATACTATACACTGTCACTGTACTAATGACACTGGCTGGGAAGGAGTTAACATCTAGGGCAATCAAGGGATTAAATGTGTGCCTAACAATGTGTAATGTATGTATTATGTGCTGCTTTTTACTATAGATCTCTTTGTTTCTTATCCCTGTGCCCTAAACCCAGAAGCAGGCAGCGATGTACGGGTACCTGCACACTGTACCTGCACGGCCACCCGTCTGCAGTCGGACAAAAGTATATGAAGAAGGCAGCGCATGAACCACACCGGGATGCAATGGATAAGAAAGTCAGGTGAACATCCAGTATAGAAAGGGTTAACAGTTTATTGGTATTGATAACCCGAAAAACAAAGTACATAAAATGCTTACATCCCCCTGGGCTGGAGTGAACAAGGGCACCTGGCAGCAAGCAACACGAGTGCGAGGAGGTCAATCTCCCAGGACTGCTGAGCAGTGTGTGCACAAAGCCGGAAACCAGCCAACACGAGGATGAAAGGACTCTGCTGTAGTTCCGGGGAACCAGGGTGGAACACAAGCTATATGGTTGCCATGACTACATGTTTCACGCTATGCGCTTTATCAAGTCATCTTGTCCTTCTCAACTCCAGCCCAGGGGGAGGTAAGCATTTTATGTACTTTGTTTTTCGGTTATCAATACCAATAAACTGTTAACCCTTTCTATACTGGATGTTTACCTGACTTCCTTATCCATTGCATCCCGGTGTGGTTCATGCACTGACTTCCTCATATACTTTTGTCCGTATCAGCACCCTTCCTATGCTCGTTGGCTAGCAGCAGAAAAACCGCTGGGGAGCCTCACAGGCTTATTTCTATCCCTCCACCCTAAAGGCACCCCAGGAGCGCCAGATTTGTGATTATTGCTTTGACTTCTGGACTTGATTTTTTCCTATGGCTGCCCTAAGTGCAAATCTCTTTACTGAGCCATTAGTCGGCTAACAGCAGAACAACCGCTGGGGAGCCTCACAGCCAGGCTTACTTCTATTCCTCCACCCTACAGGCATCACAGAAGCACCTGGTTTGTGATTATTGCTTTCACCCGTCTGCAGTACATAGCCAGGGGGCAGCCCGCAAGTGGTTAAATAAATTAATACAATCTAACCATTCTGACATAATCAGTGGTGGCTTTTAGCAAAAAACTTACACAGATCATGGCTGAGACAAACTCAAAGCTACCAACTCCCAAAGAGACGTAAGCAATTTGGTCTTCTGGAAAACCAGCGTTAAGAAATACATCATATGAGTAGAAATAAATCTGTTGGATAATGAGAAGTATAAATAAGTTACAGGCATACCTCCATGATTTCTTTAGTAGTGTCAATCTATAGAGTCTCAAAAAAGACCTGTATTATATTCTTTCTACAAGAGAATAAAGTAAATTTGCCTTTATGCCCATGATTTTACAGGTGATAGTAAAATGTAGAATTCTACATTGCCTTAACTTTAGGCCTTGTTGTCACTAGATTCATTTTCATGCCTTTTTTTCAGCCAAGGCAAATTTCATAGACATTAAATTAATTAAATTCACTGTTTTGAAAAACCATTAATCATTTTTCCTCCAATGCATAGAAAAGAAAGTTTCATGTTGTTTTTTGGGGGCACTGACCTGCAGTTTGTCAAGTCAAATGACTTAATCACACAAAGTGTCTGTAACAATGTAAATGTGGAGGGTCTCATTTTTAAGTGTGTCTTTTTAAGTGTAACTGGTATAGGGGAGAGGCAGTATGGTGAGTTTTAAATTGTATGTATAGCCAGATTATTTGTCCTGGTGACTACTGCTATAAAGACAATAAAGTGATGGAAAATCCAAAATTCTACATATGTCAACAGAACAAAAGGTACAGCTTAAAGAGGAAGTAAGCTTCCATCTTTAAATTTTACCTATAGGTAACCCTATGATAAGGCTTACCTATAGGTATTGTAAATGTCTCCAAAACATGCACCATTTAGGAGATATTTACTGTACATGCAGGCAGTGAAATCAATGGTGCATGGGCTCTGAAGCAACGGCCGCCCGTACCGTTTCATCAGAGCTCTGGGCCATAACTGGCGACTCCCTCCCATATGCGTGGGAGTGATGTTATTGCAGCTCTGGCCAGTCACAGAGCCAGAGTCCATGAACCAGGAAGGAAGACCGGGTGAAGATGGACGCCATCTCCAGTAATGACATCGCATTGCTGGAATGCTTCCTTTTGAGATAAGTTTAACATATTATGCTAGTATGCAATGCATACTAGCACATTATGCCTTTGCTTTACAGGTAAGAAAAAAAAAAATGCAGCAGTTTACAACCGCTTTTATCTTCCAGTGAGGATATACAATGTTGTATGTTCTAGTGACATCTGTCTAAGAGGGAATTCCATTCACTTTGTAGAGATTTTCTCTCTTTTTCTGTTGCTTATCCAGAACAGAAAGTGAAAGTAAACTGACAATCTAAAACTAAGATAAAGATTTGGCTTTAGAGGATGCAATTAAACAAAACTTTAGCCAAAACCTTTTATTTTAGTTTTGGGTAGCATTGTGAGGTTTAAACTCTAAGCCCTCGTTCACAGTGGAGCGATTTGTCATGCGATTGCAATGACACCGTTCAAATCGGTGTGACGCAGACTTTGCGGTGCCAGACCAATTTGTAGTTCCTGCACTACTTTTGCCAATTTTGGGTGTGACTTCAATAGACATCTGTGCATGAAGCCTCACAGATGTCTTTCATGTAGCACCTGAAATTGTGCTGACCTGCTACTTTGAAATTGTGCTACTTCAAGCGAAGTAGCACAAATTCCAAGTAGCATCAATGTGAACCAGGGCTTAGTCAGGTTTCCATTGACGTCTGTGTTCTCCTTCAGATAGACTAAAGGCTCGTACACACTATAAGAAAATCAGGCGAACATTTTCATACGATTTTCGTATAGTGTGTACAGAACTTTCTACACACGATTCATAATTTTCTTACGAAAATTCCCAAAGGGACAAACTCCAAAATGTTTTCTCGTATGGGAAAAAAACGAACAATTTTTGTTTAATGTGTACCGTATTCGTACAATTTTTGTACAAGAAAAATCAGAAAAGAAAGACTGCGCATGATCAGAAACAATAAACAACAAAAAAAAGCCTTTGTCGTATGAGAATTTTCATACAAATTTTCTTAAGAATTTTCGTTCCTTGGTTCCGATTTGCTGTGAAACAACGAGGAAAATCGGGCAATCATTCGCCTGATTTTCTTATAGTGTGTATATACTTTATCCTCACTCCATATGAGGTCATGAACAGGAAGTGGAAAAAGTTAGAATCTTTGTCAGGTTTAGATTTCTGTCTGTGTCCCTGCCGGAGATACTTTCTTCACTTTCCTTATAAATGATACAGATATTGCTGGGAGATTGTTCTCCACTCTATCCAAAACTTTAGAAAAAATTTGTTAGGATTTCCATTGTGTTAAAATATATTACTTTCACTGAAATTGTAATCCCAAGATTTCATTATAACGATACTCAACTGCACTGGCTCCACTAAGTTGCAAGCTAAGGATCATGCCAATCATAGCACACAGTTGCCAGCGATGAGATGGGTCACGTAACAGCTCCAGGACACCCATCCTTCCACCTTTCCCTCTGGTAGTTTTTTCCTTTAACATTTCTTCAATGGCTGCTTGATGGTCTCTGTCTCCCCATAACTGCTTAAGTGCTAAAGAAACAAGGAAAATAAAAACTTACAGTTTGCTAGGGACTAAACTGATTCAACTATAATATACTGAATACATTAGTCTAATAAAACCATATGGGAATATGCTACCTCCAAATGACCAGTTGTGCTATTTGGAGAGGTCCAACAAAAGCCATATGTGGGCAAAGAAGCCTGAAATTCCAATATGTGATACTCTCCAAAAGCACAAAATGTTTCAGATATGCATCAGTCCAATCAATCCAATATTCAGTGGTTGCCTAATTGAATTTAAAAATTAATGGCATCCTGTATGAAATTATTTCCTTCCAGCTTACTTGATTGGGAACTAAATGTGGTAAGCAATGCCATTACCTTCTCCTATCTATTACCTATCACTTCACAACTGATGTACTGTATAAGTGAAGAGGAACATATAGAAGTTAATGTAGTAAAGGCATATAGGCTGTCCACTTTGCAGGAGAATTTGTACTTTGCAAGAAATTTTCCCTTGGCTTAGTGAATGTGATAAAAATTAGATTTGCAGAAAATACTCAGTCATGTGCAAGGAAAAAAAAACAGTTTGGATGGATGATGCAAGTCAGCAGAGCTTCGCCTCATTCACTAGGCTAAGAATAATATATTTTACAAAGTATAGAGTATGTAGAGCAGCAAGAGATCAATGCTACACTATATTATTATATATATTATAATATTATATACACTATATTATTATATATATTATAATATTATATACACTATATTATTATATATTATTATATACAATATATTATTATATATTATTTTATACACTATATTATTGTATATTATTATATTATGTTAGAATACAAGAACAAAGTGTGTGTATGTTACAGCAAATACACATGTAGGAGGAAACAGTCTAAGGGTTACTATGGATGCAGATATAACTATATTACCAAAAGTATTGGGATGCCTGCCTTTACACACAAATGAACTTTAATGGCATCCCAGTCTGTAGGGTTCAATATTAATTCGGCCCACCCTTTACAGCTATAACAGCTTTAACTCTTCTGAGAAGGCTGTCCACAAGGTTTAGGCGTGTGTCTATGGGCATGTTTGACCAATCTTCTTTGTGAGGTTAGGCCCTGATGTAGGAGAGATGGCCTGGCTCACAGTCTGCACTCTAATTCATCCCAAAGGTTTTCTATCGGGTTGAGGTCAGGACTCTGTGCAGACCAGTCAAGATCCTCCACGTCAAACTTGCTCATCCGCATCTGTATGGACCTTATTTGTGCACTGGTGCACAGTCATGTAGGAAAATACTGAGAACCAGGCCTTCTCTCCAACATCATTGCTTGTAAAGGCAGGTGTCCGAATACTTTTGGTAATATAGTGTATATCCCCTACACTGTTTCCTGCCTATATGTTTATTTGCTGTAACATAGACACACTTTGTGCTTGTATTCCTACAGTTATACCCCTGAACTAGTACCTACAGCTGGATGTTACCTTTCTGACAGGCTTCCTTGTCACCCTTCTCAAGTAGTAGGTAGATTGGAGATTCTGGGAAGAAGGGAAGGGTAACCAGCTGAACAAAGGATGTAATGCCACTCAAGAGTAGAACCTGAGGCCACAGAAACTCTGTCCCAAATATCTCTCTGCATGAAATATAGCAAAATGTGGATTTTAAATTAATTATTAAGAGGAGTATCAGTGTAATACTTTAAAGATAGCGCTGTGAACACCAAAATGAGGGTTACTAATATCCTAATGAAATGCAATAATAGTCCATAAAATTCAAGAAAAAATACAGTTGTGAAAAAAACAAAAAGTCCATAAACATAAACACCCAGTGTTAATCTTCGTGAGAAAGATTGGTGAAGGCTCTTTAAAAATGTAGCGATATCCTTCTTATTCCAAGAGCTAGTTTCAAACCACCAAATCAGGTGCAAGTGGTCCCGCTCCCAATGGATAACAAACTCACCAGCTAATGTTGCCTTCCATTCGCATAGTCGGCATAATTGCCTGGTAATTGATTGGACAATTCCAAGATAAAGATCAAATCCTTTGCTCAAATATTATGTAAGACAAAAAAGGGGAAACCTCCAATGGCAATCAATCAAATTATAATAAAAAATACTTATAAAAGAGCTGCTCACATTTAACACATATAAAAATTGGCGTTTAGGCACTCTGAATCATGATGTGGTATGAATATCAAGTCCTAATCTCACCACCGATGGATGAATGCTGCACATCCCGGTGTCTGTGCCACTGTTTAACCACGTCCCAACGCGTTTCGTCACTCCCAACTTTGTCTGTTTTTTTTTTGTGCATTGAGTGTATTGCATGCACATTATATATACATATAATTGTTTTTTTTTTCTTCACAGGAATTCACAGTTTACATATACACAATTTAATTTGTCATAGCACGGAGTACACAACTATTATTTATTAACCGCTTGCCGACCGCTGCAAGTACATATACTGCGGCGGTCAGCCCCGGCCAGGCAAAGTGACGTATGCTGCGAAGGGAGAAAGGCAGGTGGCTAATGTAAACAAAGCCGCCTTTCATTCTTGCCTGTGTAACAGCAGAGATCTAACGGTCCTGCTATGTAGGACCGTAGATCTCTCCTGTTACATGTAAAGCCACATCCCTGCACAGTTAGAAACACACCCCTAGGGACACACTTAACCCCTCCTTCTCCAATAAAGTTAACCCCTTCCCTGCCAGTGTCATTTTTACAGTAACAGTGCATATGTATAGCACTGATTACTCTAGGAATGTCACTGGTACCCCCAAAAGTGTCAAAAATGTCAGTCAAGGGTCCAATTTGTCCGCCGCAATGTCGCAGTCCCGCAAAATAAATCGCAGATCGCCGCCATTACTCGTTAAAAAAAACAACAAAAATCGCAAAAATCTTTCCCTTAGTTAGTAAACGCAATAACTTTTGCACAAACCAATCAAAATTTAGACTTTTACATTTTTTTTTTGGGGGGGGGGATTTCATATAAGAAAATGTGAAAAATATTGTTATTTTGGCAAAATTGTCGCTCTTCATTTGTTTATAGCACATGATCAAAAAATCGCACAGGTGATCAAATACCACCAAAAGAAAGCTCTATTTGTGGGGAAAAAAAAGGACATCAAATTTGTTTAGGTACAGCATCGCACGACCGCGCAATTGTCCATTAAAGTCACGCAGTGCCGAATCGCAAAATAGGGCCTGGTCAGGAAGGGGGTAAAATCTTCCGGGGCTTAAGTGATTAAGAGGAGTATACTGTACATATAAAATGGGCAAAATGTAGCCAGAAAGAGTATAAAGTAACATAGAAAAAATAGCAAGAAAAATATTTACAGTATATAATCTACATGTAGGACTAGATTTAAATTTTTCTCAGCATAAAAGCTTCCTACAATAGTTTTTCTACATAAAATGGATAACAATATTTACTGCGCTCACAGCTGCTAAATTAAACTAGGATACAAGGCTACATATGCTGCAACATGGTATCCTAAAATGTTAATTACGCTGATGTACCCCATTAAGGTTCCTATACAAATGCTGCCTTTACGAACCTCTGTATTTGTAAAGATGGACCCTTGCAGTAGGCCTGGCTATTGGTTGCTCAGACACACTAAGCCCAGGTACAGTATATGGAGGGACCGTATTACTCATCCTACACTCTGGAAGATGGTATTTTGTAGACATGTGCAGTTCGTTTCGTTCCAAATAAATATTTGGACACATTTTTCATTATTCGGAGATTCGGATATATATCCGAATCCCCAAATTACAGTACAAACTAAGAGTGTGTAAAATTCCGCGCTTAGGATAGGGAGTATATATGGAAAGTAACACCGCACACGGCTGCTGCCCACTTCAAGAAATGCAGCCCTAAAAGGGGAGCATTGGATATATAAGGAGAAATGGAAGAAGTGATTGGCGCTGCCTAGTGGGGTATTCGGGAGATCAATTTGTGGTTGCGTCACTCCTGGATTGAATTGTATATGAAATATGTGCAAATGGAACTATAATAAAAAAATTGTGTAATAAAAACTGTATTAAGACCTATGTGTATCCTTGTAAAACCATAACATAAAAACCAATAAGCTATGTAAAATCAGGGGTCACAAGTGGTGGTCTATGTGCAAAAACAAGAAGATATAAACATAAAATGAGGAACTGTTACAGTTGGATACAGCAAATAAATACAATGTGTGCAATTAATAAATATAAAGTGCAAAAGTGCAATCATGGATATTGGGAGTGGAGTGATAAATAAATAAATATCTCCTATATAATAGCAACCATCAATTCACAAGCAATAAATATAACTGTAATAAATATAAGTGAAAAATATATAGCTGCCAATAAATACATGCAATAGTGCAAAGGTGAAAAAATTATTATATATAACTGTGCAAAGCCGGCAGCAAAAAATGGGGTGTCTCTTTAAAATATCATACAAATTAATCCCAAAACGTGTGCAATCACGGTGGATTGATAGGTCCAATCAAGTCCTATATATATATATATAGTCCATATATGGTGGTTAAGGTGCTCTTTTCTCTATGCCCAGGGTGTGGTGAGTGGGCAGAAGGTAAGGAGCACCTTACCTTCTATGTATTTTTCGAACTTTCTTCAAATTTACAGATTTTTCCTCGATCCAAAACGTTAGAATCTATACATTTTGAATCAATTAAATCGAAAATGTTAGATTGTTATTTATACACACAAATTTGGTTTAGGTACAATGTTGCATGACCGCGCAATTGTCATTCAAAATGCAACAGCGCTAAAAGATGAAAATTGGTCTGGGAAGGAAGGGGGTTTAAGTGCCCAGTATTGAGGTAGTTAAAATATAAATATTTAAAGCATTTGTACTTGACATTTTTTTTTTTCTCAGCTGGCTAAAACGTCTGCACAGTATTGCACATAGTAAAATGTTGAAAGTAAGATATTACTTTTAATAATTGGAACACTTCACATATTTTGAATAAACGTATTATTACTACAAACAGGATCAATGTGTATAAATAACAATCTAACATTTTCGATTTAATTGATTCAAAATGTATAGATTCTAACGTTTTGGATCGAGGAAAAATCTGTAAATTTGAAGAAAGTTCGAAAAATACATAGAACGAATTCCGAATACGAATCACGAATACAAATTGAACGAATCAACCGAATTTAACTAAACTAAATAACTAGATTATCAAACCTAAACTAAACAAAACTAAACATTTTTTTTTGTCATGCACATGTCTAGTATTTAGTATGACCTTGGTTTAGTAGATGTAGATACAGTACAGGTTTATTTTAACTTCTTGTTTTTTTTTTGTATTATTAAAGATTTACATAGAAAAATAAATAACACAATGTGATAAGGCAATGCAACTGGGTAGACTACCATTTATAATATTTTCACCTTCCAGTCTTTCCTGTGTGCTCTCTCCACAACCCCTTATACGTGTATTCATTTTATTCAGTTTCTTTTTTAAAAACCTCATAATAAATAATTTTTAGGCAGTTTTTTACAGCTGAAGGAAAGAAAAATTACTGCATTTCCTATTTCTGGAACCTTTTTGATAATGACAATGCAGAGATTTTTACTTTACTTTATTTTTAAAAAATCAAAATCAAATAAGGTGTAGCAAGCACATGTAAGTTAAATGGGAATATGATGTTGAGGATCCGCTGAAGCACTAAGGTATTTTTAACATATATTTTAATATATTGTTTTTTTTTTGTATTATTAAAGATTTACATAGAAAAATAAATAACACAATGTGATAAGGCAATGCAACTGGGTAGACTACCATTTATAATATTTTCACCTTCCAGTCTTTCCTGTGTGCTCTCTCCACAACCCCTTATACGTGTATTCATTTTATTCAGTTTCTTTTTTAAAAACCTCATAATAAATAATTTTTAGGCAGTTTTTTACAGCTGAAGGAAAGAAAAATTACTGCATTTCCTATTTCTGGAACCTTTTTGATAATGACAATGCAGAGATTTTTACTTTACTTTATTTTTAAAAAATCAAAATCAAATAAGGTGTAGCAAGCACATGTAAGTTAAATGGGAATATGATGTTGAGGATCCGCTGAAGCACTAAGGTATTTTTAACATATATTTTAATATAAAAAAAATTCATATAATAATACATTGAATTAAGGCACTTGTCTTAAAACCTCACATTCCTGATTTTTTGACAATGTATGTTTTAGCTACATTAATAGATAAACTTAACTATACCAGTCACAATAAAGAAGCATTACCTGAGTCCAACAATCTGGCCACATAATTTGCCCAGAGTTACGAACATGGGCCCCATGGCATTGATGAAACCACGCAGTTTGCGGGGGGCAGTCTCTCCCGCGTACTGAGCGTGAATATTAATTCCCAGACCTAAGTGGGACATACAAGAGACTGCAAGTGAAATTTTGGCAGACATTATTGCTATGACAGAATTCTAAACAGTTTAAGTTATTGTAAACGATCACCTTGTAAAACAACACATTTTATTTAAAATAGAAATGAAAGGCAGAAAATTTGTGTATAGATATTAAAAAAAAAAAAATATTATAAATACCTTTTTTCCTTTTTTATAGGTGATCACATTCCCTCTGTTTTTTTTTTTTTTTTTTTTTAAATTCTTTATTTAATGGTATGCAAAACAAACAGACATAGCAACAATAAATAGCATCATGGTTGCTATCCGTGGTACAAAACTAAACAGGGACCAACATGGTCAGAGGGGCAATTGGCTCAAAGCATTCCAACAGTCAGATCACGTGTATAACATACAGGATAGCCCAAACAACTAATATATAGAGAATCACATCTTGCCATGTCACAATTAGAAAAAAAAAAGAAAACCCAAACACGTGGGGGACCCCAGGCGCAGCCAAAGCCTCCACCGGCATCTGTCTACTGGTCGGCATACGAAGGCAATGGCCCCCGGCCAGGGCCGTCTTTAATACTGATTGGGCCCTGGGCAAACATTTTCTTGGGCCCCCCCCACCTCCATTCTTGGGACATACATAAAAATAGAATGTCTGTGCAATGTGATTTCAGCCATACAAATCGCATCGCATTCGCACCAAAATGGTGCAGATCCCTATTTTTGGTTTTCATTGGAATTGTATCGCATGGGTGTTAAAACCCATGCGATCCAATTCCTGCACCATTACACAGTTCGCACTGTGATCTTTGAACCAATCTGGGGGTGTCATTAACTTTACATTGACACCCCCAGTGATTTGCAGATCTCAGTGTGAACCATTGTGCAATTCTGGTGTGATGTGAGAACCGACACTGAATCGCAGGGTTTCCTGCATTACACCAGTATGAATAGGGACTAAATGGATAAAGTTAATAAAGTAATTCTGTGATACAGTACGTCAATGTATGGGGAGATGATGGGAAGGATGGAGTTTATTAACAGAAAGTGGCAAAAACAGAGAGGGGGGTATCAGAGAGACAGAGAGAGGGGGGATCAGAGAGACAGAGAGAGGGGGGGATCAGAGAGACAGAGAGGGGGGATCAGAGAGACAGAGAGAGGGGGGGGGATCAGAGAGACAGAGAGGGGGGGTATCAGAGAGACAGAGAGGGGGGGATCAGAGAGACAGAGAGAGGGGGGGATCAGAGAGACAGAGAGGGGGGAAATCAGAGAGACTGAGAGGGGGGGAATCAGAGAGACAGAGAGGGGGGTATCAGAGAGACAGAGAGGGGGGGTATCAGAGAGACAGAGAGAGGGGGGATCAGAGAGACAGAGAGGGGGGGAATCAGAGAGACAGAGAGGGGGGGTATCAGAGAGACAGAAAGGGGGGTATCAGAGAGACAGAGAGGGCGGGATCAGAGAGACAGAGAGGGATGGATCAGAGAGACAGAGAGGGGGGGTATCAGAGACACAGAGAGGGGGGGTCAGAGAGACAGAGAGGGGGGGGGGTCAGAGAGACAGAGAGAGGGGGTCAGAGAGACAGAGAGGGGGGGGGGTCAGAGAGACAGAGAGGGGGGGATCAGAGAGACAGAGAGGGGGAGTATCAGAGAGACAGAGAGGAGGGGGGGGTCAGAGAGACAGAGGGGGGGGTCAGAGAGACAGAGAGGGGGGGATCAGAGAGACAGAGAGGGGGGGATCAGAGAGGGGGGGGATCAGAGAGACAGAGAGGGGGGGTTAGAGAGACAGAGAGGGGGGATCAGAGAGACAGAGAGGGGGGGAATCAGAGAGACAGAGAGGGGGGTATCAGAGAGACAGAGAGGGGGGGATCAGAGAGACAGAGAGAGGGGGGATCAGAGAGACAGAGAGGGGGGGAATCAGAGAGACAGAGAGGGGGGTATCAGAGAGACAGAGAGGGGGGGTATCAGAGAGACAGAGAGGGGGGATCAGAGAGACAGAGAGGGGGGGGGAATCAGAGAGACAGAGAGGGGGGTATCAGAGAGACGGAGAGGGGGGGATCAGAGAGACAGAGAGAGGGGGGGTCAGAGAGACAGAGGGGGGGGGGGAATCAGAGAGACAGAGAGGGGGGGATCAGAGAGACAGAGAGGGGGGATCAGAGAGACAGAGAGGGGGTATCAGAGAGACAGAGAGGGGGGGTCAGAGAGACAGCGAGGGGGGGGTCAGAGAGACAGGGGGGGGGGTCAGAGAGACAGAGAGGGGGGGGTCAGAGAGACAGAGAGGGGGGGTATCAGAGAGACAGAGAGGGGGGTCAGAGAGACAGAGAGGGGGGGTCAGAGAGACAGAGAGGGGGGGGGATCAGAGAGACAGAGAGGGGGGATCAGAGAGACAGAGAGGGGGGGATCAGAGAGACAGAGAGGGGGGGTTAGAGAGACAGAGAGGGGGGATCAGAGAGAAAGAGAGGGGGGTTAGAGAGACAGAGAGGGGGGATCAGAGAGACAGAGAGGGGGGGGTTAGAGAGACAGAGAGGGGGGTCAGAGAGGGGGGTGTCAGAGAGACAGAGAGGGGGGATCAGAGAGACAGAGAGGGGGGGTATCAGAGAGACAGAGAGGGGGGATCAGAGAGACAGAGAGGGATCAGAGAGACAGAGAGGGGGGATCAGAGAGACAAAGAGGGGGGGATCAGAGAGACAGAGAGGGGGGGATCAGAGAGACAGAGAGGGGGGGGATCAGAGAGACAGAGAGGGGGGATCAGAGAGACAGAGAGGGGGGGTCAGAGAGACAGAGAGGGGGGATCAGAGAGACAGAGAGGGGGGGATCAGAGAGACAGAGAGGGGGGGGGGATCAGAGAGACAGAGAGGGGGGGGGGTCAGAGAGACAGAGGGGGGGGGGGTCAGAGAGACAGAGGGGGGGGTCAGAGAGACAGAGAGGGGGGATCAGAGAGGGGGGATCAGAGAGACAGAGAGGGGGGGGTATCAGAGAGACAGAGAGGGGGGGATCAGAGAGACAGAGAGGGGGGTATCAGAGAGACAGAGGGGGGGGATCAGAGAGACAGAGAGGGGGGGGATCAGAGAGACAGAGAGGGGGGATCAGAGAGACAGAGAGGGGGGGATCAGAGAGACAGAGAGGGGGGGGTCAGAGAGACAGAGAGGGGGGATCAGAGAGACAGAGAGGGGGGATCAGAGAGACAGAGAGGGAGGGGGATCAGAGAGACAGAGAGGGGGGGATCAGAGAGACAGAGAGGGGGGGGATCAGAGAGACAGAGAGGGGGGATCAGAGAGACAGAGGGGGGGGATCAGAGAGACAGATAGGGAGGGGATCAGAGAGACAGAGGGGGGGATCAGAGAGACAGAGAGGGGGGGGATCAGAGAGACAGAGAGGGGGGATCAGAGAGACAGAGAGGGGGGGATCAGAGAGACAGAGGGGGGTATCAGAGAGACAGAGAGGGCGGGATCAGAGAGACAGAGAGGGGGGGTATCAGAGAGACAGAGAGAGGGGGGATCAGAGAGACAGAGAGGGGGGGATCAGAGAGACAGAGAGGGTAACTGGAGAGAGGGGAGAGCAAGGTATGGTCAGTGAAAGTGATCACTCACTTGGAATAATCCTGGGGGCTCACTGTCCCATTCATTCAGCAGTTCCAGGCTGTCGGCTCGGCTGCTTCTTTTTAATCTTCCCGCCCACCTTTCCCTCACAGACGGAGCAGACAGGAGGGGGAGGGGGAGAGGAATGTGTGTGAAGCTTAGGGTATGAGGTCGGGCTGCAGACATGCTGGAGTGGACGGAGCAGTGTGGGCGGGACATGGATAGGACACAGCTACACCTCCCGAGCCGTCACCTGCACTGTATACACAGAGCAGAGGACGGGGCGGCCATCGGAGAAGGGAGGGAGAGGAACAGAGTCCGGGCTAATAGTTATATAACATGAAAAGGAGACCCGGGGCTTTTTGGAGGAACACTCTGAGCTATAGCCCCTGTCAGCCCCCCCCCTTGCTGACGCCACTGAGCAGCGCCCTGTCACTTGTGCTTCTGTGCTACAAGTGACAGAAAATAGCGGTGTTAGTGGACCTGGCCTGCTTTGGGCCCCTCGATAAAGATTGGGCCCTGGGCAGTTGCCCCGGTTTGCCCCTTGGTAAAGACGGCCCTGCACTCGGCCCCAGGGGCGAACACATGCACAGGTACGGCACTTAAACTCAGAATGCAAGCATACCGAAAAGTAATTTTAATCATGTTCAGAAAGAAAAGAGAGCACCAATAGTATATCAGAAATAAAGAAAGATAAAAATAAAGCAGGAAAACAACCAGAGAAGAAAGATAGAAAGGGGAGGGAGAGGGTAAGAGGGGGGAATAAAGAAAAAAAGGGGGTTGTAATATGTGTATAAATGCCGCTATGTGCAGTGGGAGCCGAATTCATGCCAGTAAAACCACCGATTAAGAAACAGTTCCTGGTTACCCTTTTCTGTGGCCACGAGATCTTCCATTTCATTAATGTAGGCCACTTTTTTCAACCATACGGCCACTGAGGGGGGCTGAGTCTGCTTCCAGAATAGGGGGATACAGCTCTTTGCCGCTGTAATCAGCACAGGCAGGATGGATCTCCTGTAGGATGTCCTCTGAAACCGGTGATGGTGCAGCAAGAAGAGTGCGGGATCAAAAGTGAGCTTATGATCCGTGAATATCTGGGTAAGCTCCAAGACCTCGGACCAATAAGATCGTAAGAGACATTACCTCTGTTTTCAGCTGCATAAGGGCTGCAGGGAGGAGAAGCAGCAGCACACTGAGCTTTCCAGTGAATGCCTGTACAGCAGGGGCGTGTCTGATCATTGGAGGAGATTACACTGAGTTCCCAGCATAGCTAGAGAACTGACCACGTTATGCTTTCCTGCTTAGTGTGGTCAGTTTTAATAGGAAAGCATAGGGACTGGCAGGAACACCAGGGATTTCACACAAAGAAAGCAATGCAAAGAGAACAGGATACTTTCTCATATAAGTACATAATACAGCAGGCACATATCAGGAATAAGAATTGTTGGGGTAACAAACGCTTTCATTTAAGACATTCTCAGAAGACAGTTAAAGGACAGATTGATTTTATTTTACGGTATTTTCAAATACTATAAAAGTGGAAAAGCAACCTCTTTGTGAAGGATACACTTTTAAATAGCTGAATTAAGATATATTTTTAATTACACTCCAGGGGCTTTTATACTGCCATCATAGTCTTGAATCCATCTAATCTGTCCCTTGAAATGAATATTTGAATGGAGGTTCTATACTGATTTGTTGATTGTATGTGTGGAAGATAATATAATGATTGGTGAGGTAGAAGGGATACAGAACCAATAAAACACTGCAGTAGGGACCAGTTACAGCAGTACAAAGGACACAAAATGTTGTATACTGCATCAAGTAAAACTTTTACCTATCATCCAAATGTTGATTGAAGAAACTAGAAAACCTCTTTAATATTGTAGAATGTGTATTACACTACTATTAGTTCTAGGTTAATAGAAGGTATTGATTAAGCTTTGTGGAATACCGCATTACAATGTTTCATAAAAAGGTCTTGTCTATTGAATCTGCCGGTGCAGTTTGACAATCAGTGGTGTGCAAATGGAGCCATTCAGAAACCACTCGGAATATCATTGCTTTTGATCATATTGTTAGATTAGTTGGATAAAAATTGAACTGTAGGTCTGTGGTAAAAATAACAAAATCTTTCCCAACCAAAGTAATAAAAAATGTATAGCTTGTTTTTCTAGGGGATAATCTAGAGCAGGGGTGTCAAACTCAATTTCATTGTGGGCCGCCTCAAAATTATGGTTGCCCCCAAAGGGCCAATTGTATCTGTAAGACTATATAAATGTATCTACTCTTTATCATATTAAATAATTTCCTCTGCATTCGATTATGACTGGTTTTAGCAATAACTTAAGACTTAAGCTGTGAACGGCAAGTGCAGACTGGCACAGAGCCCACTCACACTCCTGTTGCAGATGATGCAAGTGTGGAAAAGGATGGTCTCACACCATTGGTATCATCCACAACAAACTTTTTGGAAGACTGCTCAGACAGAACATGGTTCTGCAATGGTATTCCGTCTGAGCAGTCTCCAGTAAGGTTTCTTGTTGATGACACCAGCAGTGTGTGACCTTCCTTTTAAACTAGCAAATAATTGTATTATTCACATAATAATTATAAGCAGCTGTCCTGAGCACCCCCCCTTACCTCAGATGTCAAGAGCTCCCCCAGCATCAGAAGTATAAAGTCCCCCAACCCTCCCCTACATCACAATGCAGGATGTGGAGGAGAACCAGAGGAGGGCTGGAGTCAGCTGTTGGAGTCTGCTGAATGCTGAGACCAGGGGAGGCAGAGATGAGGGGGTGCTGTGGCTGCACAGAGAGGCACAGGATCTGTAGGAGGAGTTCTGTTCTCCCCTCTGCTGTCAACTGCTGAGTCAATGTGGGGGTGGAGATGAGGGAGTGCCACATCTGCAAGAGATTTGTAAAGGTCACATGAAATGGCCTGGAGAGCCTGATTCGGCCTGAGGGCCTTGTGTTTTACACATGTGATCTAGAGGATCTACCTCCCTTCATGGTCTCGCAGTCCGCCCTTCTTTCAGTTCTGATGAGACCCCTCTTCTTGTTGGTCTCCAACTGGTCTTGTTACCACCCCTCTCACAGGTATCAACACGTACATTTCAGGACCAGCGGCTGCATCCTATTGGGCCACTGTTTGTCATGGGACTTTGTTAGATCATCCTCTAGAAAAACTGATTGGGGGTGGACAATTTTATAAATGTTATCACTGTCTGGAGAAAGACCTATACCTTTGACCTTATCCTATGTTCTAAAGTTATTTTTAGGTGACCTATAGAGGTAACCTCAGAAATCACCTTCTACTGTTCTACCATTAGAAATCATGGGGCCCCAAACTGCCTACCTTACTAGTTCCACCATCTGACAGGGCCAGTGCCTGACCATGCCTCCACCTAGCCTGCAGGCAGTGTGCATAGTGGAGAAATTTGGGTGTGGCAAAATTAACAGTGGGAGGGGTTTATAATAAAACTTACAAAATAGTTAAAAAAAATCACAGAACAGGAGTCAAAATTCTGTAACATACACAGTGCAGGAATCCAGAGTATGTAACATACAGGTAATGTATTGGGTGTATATAAAGTACAAAAAAACATGTGTCAGGAGTATGTAATGTACAGAGTGCATGGGAACAGAGTTGTTAATATACATAGTTCAGAAGTGGGTAAAACATAGAGTGCAGGGGTCATTAAACCTTGGTGGCCAAATGCCACCCATTCCACTTAATAGAGCCTCCCAAAACTTCATACAGTGCACGCAGTTACAGCACGGTAGTGCAGGATTTTATGGGTTAAATCAAGCGGTGAGGAAGCAATATAACACTTCTTCACTGTCTGTCAAACACCTTCTGAAAGGCACTTCGCCGTGGATCGCTCATCAGAGGGTGAAACAAATGTGTAGCAATTTCAAAGGTTCTGGGCACTTTGGGCTTATTTAGATGGGCAGCCAGGGGTGGTAAAAAGGTTGGCCGAGACGCAGTGTCCCCCAGTGGCCCACCAGAACTGTCACAATACAGCCAGACAGGGCAGAATACATACACTCTGCAGAGGGAACCAAAAGAGCCAAGTCTACAGCAATTTAAAAAAAAAGACCCCAGGCCGCTTTTATTTAGCTGGGGGCAAGGAGCAGAAAGTGGACCATTTAATGACTTTTGAATGCAGGTGCAGCAATCTACCACAGTTCCAGTCCTGGCCTGTTGGAACAGATTGACATAGAAGAGGCAGAGACTTTAATATAATTGCTGCACAGCAGGGTGCCCAGAAGTTCAGAGTCCCCCCTCTCCCTCCCGGCCCCCTGCTGAATTTACAGTTCTGGGCCTAGTACTGGAGGACTTGTGCTATCCAATATACCCTTTAGCAATTAAGAACTCTATTGAGTCAGGATATTTGTTTATTATAACTTTACTCTGTTACAGCATGTGACATGTTTTATACAGACCTGAACAAAAGCCACAAAGGAAACGACCAACCAAAAGCATTTCAAAGTAACCTGTTACTTTGCTGAGGCCTACAAGCAGAGCACTGACAATTGGCAGAATTGAATTGACCAGCTGACACCTCTTCCTGTAAAACACATAGGCAATATAAAACAACCACAGATACACTCACATGAATGGCTAAAACATGTTTCAAACATTAGCTACCAAATGTCAGAGGTGAAATCGGTTAAAATATCAGGTTTTCATTGTCTGTGTTGGGTAGATTTCCTATTCCAGTGGCAGTAACAGCAGTAACATTTTATTACTACTACTACTACTTAAATTCTAACTCTCTACCACTATACTTGTTTAAGTACCCTTGTGAAAGGTGAAAGCATGTCCCTGTGCCCCAGTGCATGGGTGCATGTTTATCCTAATACCAATCCAGAAGGTTAGTAAATGTAGTAAATGTAAAGAGGAAAGGATCGCCACTATCCATGACCGGCCCAGGTAAACAAACGATAAGGAGCAGCCTCAGTCTACATGTGTCCACCACCTACACACCCTGCTTAGACTAAGGCCCACAAACTGCCCAAGATTCAAATTGGGTGTGGGCAGGCTGAATGTACCAATTTGATCAATCAATAAATTTGGGTACAAGCAACCTGTAAGATTCAGTTTTGATTATCCCTAGTGGCTGCTACAGCTACAAGCAATAATACTGTCTTCTCCCTGTGGGGACGGTTTCCCCTGCTGGGAGCAGAAAATTGCTCAGCAGGAGGTATTCCCCTGCCAGCACTGACTGTGTTGATGGGGGTTTCATGTGAATTTCTTTCCTGCAACCATTGGTCTATGGCTGGCCTAAGCTCCGGTGGGCAGGGCAAAAGGCATCCTGCTGAACCAGTCAAGATTCAAACCATGTGTAGGCAGGCTGAATGTACCAAATTGATTGATGAATCAACTTGGGTACAACCAGCCTGCCGGATTCAGGTGCGATTATCGCTAACAGCTGCTTTAGCAGGCAAAAATAATCACTGTCTTCTCCTGGCAGGGGTGGCTTTCTTTACCCCCCACCTGGGAGCAGACAATTAATTGGCGAGAGGGATTCCCCTGTCAGCACTGACTGTGTTGCTGGGGGAATCGTGCAGGAAAGAAATTTGCACTGTCTATAGGCTGCCTCAAGCCTCGAACACATGATCATATTATCAGACAAATTTTTGTCTGTTTTTTGTTGCATGCTAGTCTCATATGGAAAGTGAAGAGGTTACTTTCATACGAAAATTCGCCTATGACAGAATTCAACTTCAGAAGGGATGTAATGTGTTGAATTGTTTGTATGTATTCTTTCATTTTCAAGCCTGCATAGTCTTGCTCTCACAATTTTTTTGGGACGAAAACTGTACTCTATAAAGGAAAATCAGACGTTATGTTCACTTATGATAAAAATTTTATAGGATGCACCTTCGGTTTTTGTCGTCCAAAAATTCCTACTCGGCTGTCGAAAGCACCATACTAATGATCTGAAAATCGGCAGATTGTTAGTCGGAAATTTTATTTACATAGTAGTTGAGGTTGAATAAAGACATCAGTCCATCCAGTTCAAGCTGTACAGGTGTGTTTCTGTGTGTGTCAGTGGCCTGCTCGTTTCCCATAACCCTGAATGTTGTGATCTGTGAGATGCACGTCCAAGAGTCTTTTAAAAGTAGCCATACTCCCCGCAGCTACCACCAATTGTGCAAGAGAGTTCCACATTCTCACGGCCCTTACAGTGAAGAACCCATTACGCAGCTTAAGGTTAAACCACCTCTCCTCTAATCTAATTGTGTGGCCACTTGTCTTCTTGCACTCCTTGGGACTAAATAGTTTTCTGCCTATGATAGGATCACCATTGATGTATTAGCAAATCGCTATCATGTCCCCTCTCAGGCGTCTCCTCTCCAAGGAGAATAAATTAAGTGCTTGTAATCGCTCCTCATAATTAGGTCCTCCAATCCCCTAATTAGTTTAGTTGCCCTTCTTTGGACTCTTCCAGTTCCAGCACATCCTTTCTGAGGATTGGCGACCAGAACTGGACAGAATACTCCAGGTGTGACCGGACCAGGGTTTTATAAAGTGGTAGTATTATAGCTTTATCTCTGGAATATATCCCCTTCCTTATGCATGCTAATTTTCTGCCAGCTTTGACAGCTGTAGCTTGACATTGCATGCTATTACTCTATCTTCCACTTGAACCCCCAAATCCTTCTCCATTCTGGATTCCCCCCAGAGGTTCCCCCCCCTAGAGAATAATTCACGTTTATGTTTTTTGCCCCCAAGTGTAATACCTTACACTTCTCTACATTAAATCTAATTTGCCACATAGTTGCCCACTCTGTTAATTTGTTCAGGTCATTCTGTAAAATTTCTATACCGTGATGAGAAGTTATTGCCCTACATATCTTTGTGTCATCCGCGAAAATGGAGATTGAGCTACTGATTCTGTCCTTTATGTTATTGATGAGAAAAATTACACAAAATTGGTCCCAGGACTGAGCCCTGGGGGACCCCACTTACCATTCCAGACCAGTCTGAGTACGTGTTATTTATCACCAACCTTTGGACACGCCCATGTAACCAGTTTTCTATCCAAGAACAAACCTTGAGGTCAATGGCTGCAGACCTTGGTTTGTAGATTAAGCGTTTGTGGGGAACAGTGTCGAATGCCCTAGCGAAATCCAGATACACCACATCCACAGGTCTCCCCTTATTTAGCTCACAGCTCACCTCCTCGTAAAATGTTAGCAGATTGGTTTGGCAAGAATGTCCTTTTGTGAACCTGTGCTGATTATTGCTGATGATACTGTTGTCCTTAGCAAATTCTTGGATGTAGTCCCTTATCAGCCCTTCCAATAATTGACATACAATTGATGTCAGGCTGACCGGTCTATAGTTTCCCGGAATATCCCTCCTCCCTTTTTTGAATATTGGTATCACATTAGCTTTCCTCCAGTCACGCGGTACAGTTCCTGTCAATATACTGTCTGTGAAAATTAGGAACGGTCTAGATATAACCCTACTAAGTTCCTAGAGTACTCTCGGGTGCAAGCCATCCGGTCCAGGCGATTTATTAGTATTAATACTATCAGGTCTTTCCTTGATTTCGCCCTCTGATAGCCACTGCGGCAAGTCTTGCGGTGTTATGCTAACCAGAAAGTCCTGGTCTGTATACCCCTCCTTTTTGTGTGTAAAAACCGAGGAGAAGAAAGTATTTAGCACAGTTGCCTTCTCTGTGTCCTCTGTAACCATCCTCCCATCATTGTTAATTATGTGTGCAACGTGTTTTGACCTTGCTTTCTTACTAATAATGTATTTAAAGAATTTCTTAGGGTTTTTTTTTTACTCTCCTCTGCTATGTGTCTTTCAAAATCATTTTTAGCCATCCTGATTCCGTTTTTACATTTCTTGTTAGATTCCTTGTATTGGTGAAAAGCTGATAATGTCCCCTTCGATTTGTATTTTTTTTTTTTTTTTTCGCTCTAATAAGCATTTTTACATTACAGTTTAGCCACCCTGGTTTGGCCTTGGCTCTTCTAAATGTATTTCCCATTGGAAATGGACTGTGCGATACTTTTGTTTACTATGTCCCTAAAGCATTCCCATTTTTCTTCTGTGTTTAGTGTTCCTAGGGTTTGGTCTCAGTCTATGCACAATTTAGGAAAGTTTGCCTTTTTGAAGCTTAGAGTCCTTATATCCCCCCCCCCCGTGTCTTATTGTTCTATGACTTTAAAAGTATTCATCCTGTGATCACTAGAGCCCAAGTTGTCCTGTACTTCTACATCTGAGATTAGGCCTGAACCGTTCTTAATTAATAGATCTAGCAATGCATTCTTTCTAGTAGGAGAATCTACCATCTGTGACATGTAGTCAATGACGGCCTTTACAGAGTGAGTTGTCCCCTCTTCCCAGTTAATGTCGAGATAATTGAAGTCCCCCGTTACAATGACTTGTCCCTGATTAGTTGCTATTCCCAATTGTGAAAGAAATTCCAGCTCTACCTCCTCGCTTTGGTTGGGGGGCCTATAACATACCCCCACTATTACTTTCCCCCTTCCTTCTTCGTTATGGAGTTCTACCCACACGGATTCCACCTCCGCCCTCATCCCTCCCATAATGACACTCCTCTCTACCACCCTTACATTATTTTTGATATAGAGACATACCCCTCCCCCTCTTTTGCCTTCCCTGTCCTTCTTATACACAGAATACCCTTCAATATTTGCCAGCCAGTCGTGTGACGGGTCAAACCAAGTTTCTGTTATTCCTACCAGGTCTATGTCCTCCTCGTGTAATAACAGTTCCAATTCCTCCATTTTATTTGCTAGGCTCCTGGCATTTGTGTATACCCCTGTTAGTGATGTTGGAGTTGATCTTGATTTATTATTACATTTATTCCTACTTGGTTTGTGGTTTGTCCGCTCATTCCCCCCAGTAGTTGTTGTTGCGGTTTTATAGTCACTGCTGCCCCCCATAGTAGCTTTTGTCCTTTGTTCTCTAATAAGGGTGCATAAACTGCGCTAACCAACCAAGTGTATAAGCTGCTGACACAAACAACTGACAAATAGGTTGATGCAAATGGAATGAAAATAAAAGTGCCTCACTTTTTAGTGCTGCACTTTGTTCTCTAATAACTGGCACTACTTTTGAGCCCCCCCCCCCCCCCCAACACCTTGTTTAACAGCCCCTCCAACTTTGTGGCCATCTTTCTTCCCAAAAGCGCAGTACCGTTCCCATTAAGGTGCAGCCCGTCCTTACTAAAGAGTAGATAACCAACTGAGAAAGTCAGCCCAGTTCTCCAGGAACCCGAACCCCTCCTTCCTACACCAGTTCCTCAGCCACTTGTTCAGCTCCCTAAGCTCCTTCTGCCTCTCTGGTGTTGCTCGAGGTACAGGCAGTATTTCAGAGAAAACCACCCTGGAGGTCCTTTTCCTCAATCTATTTTCTAAGTCCCTGAAATCATTTTTTAGGATCCTCCACCTTCCTCTTACTAGGTCATTAGTGCCTACATGCACCATGACCGCTGGGTCCTCCCCAGCCCACCCCAACAGTCTACCCAATCCGCAATGTGCCAAACCCGAGCGCCCGGTAAACAACTGTGACCTCTTAATAATTAAGTCCTCTACTACCACTACCTGTCTAACCTTCCCTAAGTCACTGCTCCCCTCCTTGCCGGTGCTGTCTCTCCCCTGGCAGCTAGGGGAGGGCGACTGCTCCAGTACTGCGACCCCTGAGCCGATATCCCCAACATCATGCAACCTGACATATTTATTGGGGTGTACCAGCTCAGGACTGGCCTCCCTAGCGCTCTTCCCTCTACCCCTCCTTCTAACTGTCACCCAACTGCCTACCTCTGTTGCCTGTGTCTCCACCTCTCCACCCTCCTCTATGTTGGCCCCCGCCAGCACCTGCTGGGTAATGTCCAAGCTCCTTTCCAGGTTGTTAATGCGGCGCAGTGTTGCGACCTTGTTTTCTAGATCTAGGATCAGCACTTCCAGAGAAACAAGTCGCTCACATCTCGCACAGCAGTATTCGCCCTCGATTGGTTCATGAGTGGCATCCCCAATCCTGTTGGACATTATTACCCTCTATTCTATGGGAATAGTAATATCCTGCTAATTTGTTACCTACCCTAATCTAGCTCCCCTGATACTAAACCTACTTCAGTTACCTCCCAGTCACTCCTCTCACCTGACTTTAAGTCCCCGGACTCTCCCACTCTCCGGTTACTCCAAGTCACCGGGTGCTGCGGTAATTCCGCCCCCTATGGTACTTCCCGCCCGCTACGGTACTCCCAGTTCGCTATGGTACTACCAGTCGCTAGGGCACTCCCGCCCACTAGGGCACTCCCACCTGCTACGGCACTCCCGCCCGCTACGGCACTCCCGCCTGCTATGGCACCTCCAGTTGCTATGGCACTCCCAGTTGCTAAGGTACTACTCCCAGTCGCTAAGGTACTACTCCCAGTTGCTAAGGTATTCCCAGTCGCTAAGGTACTCCCAGTCGCTACGGCACACCCAGTCACTAAGTTACTACTCCCAGTCGCTAAGGTACTACTCCCAGTCGCTCAGGTACTAGTCCCAGTCCCTAAGGTACTACTTCCAGTCGCTAAGGTACTACTCCCAGTCGCTAAAGTGTTACTTCCAGTCGCTAAGGTACTACTCCCAGTCGCTAAGGTACTACTCCCAGTCGTTAAGGCACTACTCCCAGTCACTAAAGTACTACTCCCAGTTGCTAAGGTATTACTCCCAGCTGCTAAGGTACTACTCCCAGTCGCTAAGGTACCACTCCCATTCGCTAAGGTATTACTCCCAGTCGCTAAGGTACTACTCCCAGTCGTTAAGGTATTACTCCCAGTCGCTAAGGTACTACTCCCAGACGCTAAGGTATTACTCCCAGTCGCTAAGGTATTACTCCCAGTTGCTAAGATATTACTCACAGTCGTTCAGGTACTACTCCCAGTTGCTAAGATATTACTCCCGGTACTCCCAGTACCAAGGTACTTGCAGGTACTAAAGTACTCTCAGTCCAACTGCCTGGCCGCCCTTGTCTGATGTCAAACCCTGCAGCCTGCAGCCTCCCCCTGTCAGTCTCTCTTTACTCCATCTGTGCCTGTCTGTGTGATCCCCAACCGCCCCCCCCCCCAATCAGCCGAACAGCCGATCAGCCCAGCACACTCGTGGTTTCTGCTGTCTCCTCTCCTATCAGTCAGTCCTCAGCCTCTGCTTGCATCTGGCACTGTTCCCGTGCCTTTCACGAGTTCCAATTTTCTTATCGTGTATACGAACTTTAAGCTCTGGTGGGTGGGGCGAAATGAATCAGTGTGTGGTGGAGCCATATAGGCTGAGGCTGCTTCTTATCCTTTATTTACTTGGGCTGGTCAGAATTAGTGGGGATCCTATCCTCTGTTTGTAAACCTGTTGGACAGATTTTGCTCACTTCCTTGGTATCTTGGTGACTATACTGGAAGTGGTGAAAAATGTCCCCAATGACTACAGAAACACCAATATAAGCCAGATAGAGAATCTAACCATCCTCATTTTGTCCAATATTAAAAAAATGCATAATAAAAAAGGGGTGTTTTCAAATTGGTATTTAAGCAGTATTAAATCTAAAAGAAAACATTAATTATATTGCAGCTTACCAATTTTTAGATGTGGCAACTGTATTTGTTTCCTTTTTTAGGCTTTCTTTCATCTATTTTCATCTGGTTATCCAGCCAGTAGGTCTGTTGCTGTAGCACCCTTGTCCTAAGCAGGATTGCTAGTAAATTTAGTTCTGCAAGGTGGTAGCTAGCCTGGCTGATTTGTAGTCTTTGTGGTCATTGGATTTTCTCCTAATCCTGGTTTGGCTGTATTTCTCCCTTCTGTCAATAGGTGGCACTGTTACCTTTTGGCTTTAGTGTGATGAATTTACAGTGAGTCAGGTTACGAATATGTATGTTTCTCTCAGCCAATCACACTGGTCACTGAGCATGCTGGGAGAAGCTATGTATTTGGAGGAAATCAGATGATCTTTGTCCTTTCCACCCAGGGGTCCGGTTGGGTGTGTGAGGAACAGGTGCTGCTGGGTTGGCCTTAAGCCTGAGGCCTAACTATGTGCTCATGGCTCTGGAAGGGAGAGCCTGCACACTGCTTGGAAGCATGAAGGAAAGATAGAGACCTGAGATGAAGTATCAGAGGTGACTCTGCCATGAACTGGGGAACCATGGAGAGCCTGGGAAAGCGTCAAGATGGAACCATCCACAGAGTTCCTGCACCTTCCGTGAGTTACATACTGTTGTTATAGGAGACTGGATGCAGGGGAGAGGTGTTGCCTCCCAGGTCAGTCAATAGCTTATGCTAGAAAGTACAGATTGCTACAGGAAACTGGACCCAGGGGAGAGGAATTGCCTCCCAGGTCAGTCCACATCTTAAAGACTCTTTTTCTGTATTGCTGTCTGCCTATTCTACATTTTGTAGAATAGGCAGACAGCAGTTGGAGTCTGCCAATCTGCTGTTTTTGACTAAGGGTGTCCTGTGCCCTACCCCTCTCTCCCATTTTGTTCCTGTTGTGATTTTCTCTTTGCTCAAGCATAAAAGTTACTGGTGCCCATCTTTCTATCTTGTACACCACACACCATTCCTAGTACCCTGCACCCTGAGAAGGAATGCCGGCTCTCCTTGTCTCTGGGGGTCACCATCAGGCCTCTGGAGGTTGAGGGGGGGGCACTACATTGCTATTTAACAGAAAAGCTCTCTTGCGCAGTTACAGGGATGAGACAGGGCATATAACACTGGCAGGAGTTCTTACAATGATCTGCTTTTATTTATTTATGTAAAACCTTTATCCCAAAAGAAAAAAAAATGTATTCTGTAACTGATTATAAAGTATTAGCTGGAGTTCAGGTTCAATTTGTTAGTGTATTTAAATCTGCTTGTAAAACTAATACTCCCCTCCCCAGACAATGCTGCTGTCCAAATCTACCCCCTGTTCTCATTCAGAGTATAATACAAGAGGTGGGTTACTGGCCAGATCGCCAAGGAAAGCAGAGGGATCAAAGCCTAAAAAAAGAAAACCAATACAGACACAGACACCACATCTAATGATTGGTAAACTAAAATATATAACATCTTTGGTTTTGGGTTTTATGCCGCATTAACCACCTTAGCGGTAATCCCGAGCGTGACTCGGGGTTGATTTTTCATTGCAGGAGCGGTAACCCCGAGTCACGCTCGGGGTGGATTGCAGAGAGCGCAGCGGAGCTTCTCTTACCTTATCCTGGCGATCCAGCGATGATCTCTCATTGCTGCGACCGCCAGCCGAGAGTCCCGCCGCTCCTCCGTCCCTCTGTCGGTACGATCACTTCCTAGTTCCGTTCCCTGCAGCAGCAATGCTGCATGGGAGCGGAACTAGGGAGGGAAATTCAAAAAAAAAAAAAAAAAAAAACGTTACACAAAACACACTTTATATTATATTATATATATATATATATATATATATATGCATATATATATATACATATATATATATATATATATATATATATATATATACACCGGTATATATATATATATATATATATATATATGCATATATATATATATATATATATATATATATATGCATATATATATATATATATATATATATATATATATATATATATATATATATAATATGCACACACACACATATATATATATATATATATATATATATATATATATATATATATATATATATATATATATATATAAAATTATATTATTGATTCAATTATAATTCATGCGTTATATATTATATATATATATATATATGTGTGTGTATATATATATATATATATGTATATATATATATATATATATATATATATATATACACACATATATCTATATATAATATATAATGCATGAATTATAATCTAATCAATAATATAATTTTATTATATATATTATATATTAAATAATAAAATAATATTATTGATTCGATTATAATTCATGCGTTTGTGTTTCAAATTTATCACATCTGGGATGTCTACTAGAGTCTTGTTTTGGTCAGGTTTAAGTCAGTAATTACTAAGAATTATAGGCCTATAATACATAACGCCAAATTTCCATGAAAAGAATTGTACCGCTTTTGGTATGTAATTCCAGACATAATCATACCGCCAGGGAGGTTAAAGCAGTGTTCCAGCCTCCCCCTCCAAAAAGAAGTCAGCAGCTACATATACTGAATACTGTAGCTGCTGACTTTTAATTTTAGGACACTTACCTGTCCTGGAATCCAGCGATGTTGGCACCGCAGCCAATGATTCCATCGGCTGTCGGGTGCTTCTGCTGCCATTGCCAGTAAGGGAACCCGGCCAGCTGCAAAGCGCGCTGCGTTATCTTACTGGCCTTTCAGCAGGGAAAAGAGGGGGCCGAACTTCTGATGTACCTCGCCGCGGCGAGGCCTGACAGAAGTGGGGACAGGGTACCTATCAAAAACAGCTACCTGCTCCCCCCGAAAGGTGCCAAGTGTGGCACTGGAGAGGGGGAGGAGACAGATAAGGGGAAGTTCCACTTTTGGGTGGAACTCCACTTTAAGAGGTTTAAAGAATTTGGGCTTTTTAGTACAGTGTCTTTTTCAGTGTGCTTTAGACTTGTGTTGATTGCATCCGTTTGACATCAGTTTGGGACACTTCTGAGATCATTCAGAATTCTTTGACAGACACATTTGACCTACAGTTGGCCCTTTATATATCTCCATTTGACTTGCTTTTGAATTTATTTAGGCTTGTGTGGGTGATATAAAACCTGTTTGAAGTGGACACAGTCCCTTCTAACTAAATTAGTGCATTTTTCTTCTAATATGGAAAAAGATAACACTTATAGTGTATCCCCTGCACCTAATAGTATGCAGTAGTGAATTTTATATCAAAATTGGAAATAGCAGCAGTATAGAAAATGTTAATGTGTCAAAAAATAGCCTTTGGGGTCAGGGCTACCTACAGCGCTTGCTAGTAATTAATGTGCTATGTGCAATTGGTGGAGTTAAATAACTGTGTAGATAATTTATATTAACTAAAATCAATAAATAAATATAAATGTGCAAATGAGCAAATATAGTACAATAGAGTTGTTAATTAATAACTATAAAAAACAATGACCATATACAAATCAATAAATGACATAAATTTTCATAATTTTCATACATTTTCTATTTAATTATGAAAATTCATGTCATGTCGACCCCAAAGGCTATTTTTTGACAAATTTTTCTTCTAATACTTACTTTCCGAACCTCCCAATCGGGTATGAAGATGCAGTGGAACCTATGAGACCCCCAATACTGAATATGGATACCACAAAAGACCAAATCAATGTAAGCGTCCCATCACTAATCTCAGTCTTGAAACGTCTCACCCATGTTTCATTTATGTACTGCTTGATGAACTGGAGACATTGAAAATATATAATGTTAGTAGAAGTACATTGCTCTTAGTACGACTAGATGTAAATAATGAAAGTGCTCTTAAAATGTATTTTTAAATTCAGATAAATACGAGCATAAAGTATCTAAAATTAGTTTTAATCTGTAGTGGTTTGCGTCATACTTACTGGCGATGGAGAATTCAGCACAGACATATGGTAGCCATACTGAAATGTACTTCCAATTCCTAGAACAAAGACCATCAGGAACAGGCCCCTATAGTGCACCTGGCATAGTAAAAAAAAGACTGGAATCATGAATCTAAACTGGTACACATTAGCACAGTTTAATTATTCCATATAAATATTTTATAGACTGATAATAAAATGAATGGTCAATTAGCCCCAAACTAATATTTTAGTGTTTAATAGATTCCATTGCGTTAAGTTAACCAGCAGGTCTATAGTTATTGCATCACCAGCATGTGAAGAAGCCTTTTCTGTGTGGTTTTTACCAGGTCCAGGTAAATGTAGGATATTCATAATATGATTTAAGGTCTTCACATTGAAACCTCATCAGTATCTAGTGGGATAAAAGCCACGAGAAAACAACTTGGAGAATTCATGAAAACTGGATCACTCCTAATCTGGAGCAGCTGTACATTGCAACCAACCAGCATCAAAGCCTAACTAGATAAGCTGCAGATAGAAACTAGTTGTCATGCACAGCTGCTCCAGATTGCTTTCTGCTCCAATTTTGATAAATTGATTTAATGATCATTAGAAATTTAATTTTCAGAGACCTGGAATTTAGTTTAACAAAAATGATGTTTAGTTAATAACATTTAAAAAGTTGGAAGTTTGAAGAATCTGTCATGTTTAAAAACATTATTTGCAAATACCTGCAGCAGTCCGCAAGTTTGTTCGGGTAAAGTACATGTTGCAGTAGGTGGATGACGCCTCCTCCATGTGCTGTTGGGAGCTAATGTGCTGTTGGGAGCTAAGTGTTGGTCACACAGGAGGCCTACCTAGGGGTAGTTCTTCTGGGCTACACTAGGTGATGACTAGGTCACTCATTTTAGCACAGGGGTTACACCTTGCCCGAAGGCATGCTCAAAAATGTCCGGGACCAGGCAAGGGCCACTGTCATGGGAAAGTCAAACATTAAAGTAGTCTTCCAACTCAGAGATGTTTAGTTGAGTATGTAGAATTCTACCAAAGAAAAGTTGTGTATGATTTGCATTAGGAGGGACATTCAGAGCCTTTGCCCACTCCACCAGTCAACGTACCTCCATTACCTCACTCACAGTAAAAGAATGGGGTTTGGGCGAACACATAGTGCGGACCTCATGCATGCTCCACTTAATCCTTCTTGTTCCGTACCAAGTGACCAGGTATCAGATCACCGTAATGATAATCCACTTCCAGTGACCGATAGAGACAGACAGTTAGGGAGGGAGCTGGACCCTCTTGCTACTGGAGGACCTGTCACCTAACCAGATACCATGCCAGTGACTGGTTGCAGTTTTTCTTTCTGTTACTCATGATAACTCCTTTCTCTCCCTAGAGTTTCAGGTTAACCTTTTATTCAGACCAGGCTTTGCGTGGTTAAACAACTTTTACTGAGAGTTTAGCATGGCAAAAAATCCTTTCTCTAACTAACAGCAGCGGCTGCCCCAGCATACCTGCATAAGTAATGTTCTTATAGGTGAAGTCCATGACTGGTATGAGTCTACTGAAGTCTATGGTTTGGGTGGATTCTGAGAGGCCAGGGCTCCATAGAATAACTACAAGTCTCAGCAAGTCCTGCAAGGTTCCTTTTCTTTAGCCTGCTACCCTGCGCTCTCTTGGGACCCGAACCTCTGCCTTTTATATGTCACAGGATAGGAGGCTGGACCCCAAAACCCCTGTGAACATGAGCAGGGAACGCAAAGTAGAATTACCTTTTCCCCCTCGCCTGGGCAGCCACACAAGCCTAGATAAATGTTGTGGCTGACCTGGGTTGTTCACACAGAAAAAACTCCAACATACAAGTAGCGTAAATGTTTGCTGCTACCTCCCAACCCACACGTATTCCTAGTGGTCAGTCACTATTATGAGCTTCGAACTGGCTAAAAGTCATTTGTGGGTTACAGAAAAGGACAGCAAGCTGTTATCACTATCATGGTTGTAGGCAGGTAATAGGTAACACTGCCCCAGCTGGGAACCTGAGAGATAATTGTGTTTCCCGGGTCTTTTTGCCGGGTTTTTCCTGGGACCAACCCCCTGGTCCTGTATGCTATAAAAGGGAGGCCCAGATACTGGGGAGCGGTCTGGAGGGCATATGGGGTTCTTGCTGCTGTTCTGACGGAGTCTGGAAATCCAGTGATGTGCTGAAGTCAGAGTTTCCACTGCCCCGGAAGATTGCTAGGGCTCGTAGTCCCCCCTGAACACAGCAACTATGGACTTTGCCAAGAATGGACTCTTTTTTACACAGGTTTGCTGGGGCAGCCACAAGTTTGAGTTAGGGATTAGGAACATAAGGGAAAATATTGCACTTTATGTTGAACTGTCATCTGTGAATGTCATCATGTAAATGTATTCAAGTAAAGATTTTGAAACATTGCCTTTACCTGGTCTGAATTTACTAAAAGGGTTATAATGCAAGTAACCAGCACATATAGTCTACAGCTCTGGTCACTAGAAACACTGAATATGAAAACAGTGGTACAAGAGTTCATACATTGTGAAGATAAAGTGGTTACCAAGTTTATCTAAGGTTTCTCTAGCAGCCTGTTGTAAGCATATACATGTGGCAGGTGAAATATCCTTTTGCAGCAAGGGAGATGTTGTCAGCACTCCTTTGGCAGTGATACATCTCCCAAAGCATCGGGAGCAGATCTGCCCTGCCGAGGCCCTCATTCTGCACACAGGTACAGGAGACAAAGAGTTAGGTGAAGTGCACACACTGAGTCCACGCTAGGTGCACAGCGGGACCCTATACCATTATTGGGAGTGAGGTAGTGGTGATACGGTGGACAGGTGGATAGGGCAAGGGCTCGTTGTGCGCCTCCCAAATGCACAAGTGACCATAGTAATAAAAAAATACATCAAGAGAGTTTACCAAAGTTTGTTCATGTTTAGTCATCTGTCAGGGTCGTTGCTTAAGTAAAAGTGCACCATGTGTAGGGTAGTGACCATGTACAAGTGCCTAGCATAGCCCAGAAGAACCCACGCCAAGGTAGGCCTCTCATGTGACCCATGCTTGGTGCCCAACTAAGAGGGAAACATGGAGGACGTGATGACCAACCCACCTACCCACCTACCTCCCCTTACAGCGTTTGGGTTTTGGAGTCTGCTGCAATAATGTGCAGAAACTTTAAATTGTATTTCTACTTATACCCAGGCCTCCAAAAATTTATTTTTTAGTTGTCACATGAGGGTATTGATGATGAAACCATAGAATCCCATGCACCTTGTTTTCTAGTGATTGTCAGGTAATGTTAATGTTTCTGTCTGAAAACCTTTTTTCATGCATGTCTTGTTTTCACCTTAACCTGGTGGCCTTTCACAGAGTTTTTTTTACAGTGTTGTTTAAAAGAGCATAACAATTGTGGGATTTTCATTACTAACTGTCAATTTTGTGGTATTTAAAAAAAGTTTTTTTTATCTGCAAACTTTATCAAAAGTATCTTTGTGGACCTTAATATATTTTGTATGTAAAAATCATTTTCAGAAGGTTTTTTTATTTTGTACAAATACCTTCTAGCTGGTATAATAGGTAGTTTCTATGAGGGGTTTATTCAATAGAGCCGGAAAATTAGCTTGTTTCATGCGATGATAAAGAAATAAACCACAAATGTAAATACAGAGAAATAAAAGCTTTCAGTTGCTAATTTCGTGCAGAAAATGATAATGATTCTTCACCCATATTATATCTACGTTGTAAATTGTTGTGGTGCATGTTTCTATAATGATGAGAATATAGATTTAATATTGGTATTAAAAGAAAGAACTCACCAGCTCTGAAGATGTGGTCATCATTGAATCTATGCTCTAGGAATGTTTCTCTTATGAGAAAGCCAGCAGTTTATTCCCTCTAGGTACAGCCTAAATGTATTATCAACCAATGGGAAAGGGATGGAAGATCCTGCTACCTGAAAACTATAAATCACAGTGTTGAAGACACTCTAAAGACAAATATTTATGCAGCTAATGACCACACTGAGGGTGGAGATACAGAGAGAGGCTTGGTGTATGACAAAATATTAACGGCGCTTACATAGACAACGTCACAAGATCAGTGAACCTGAAAGTCTGCAGAGTAAGTACAGTGATGAAGAAACGCAAATCCACTATGCTTAAATGGGAGGCAACTTTATTTTTTACTAGAAGGGGTAAAGCGCTGTCTATTTGTGCTAAGACAGCCTTTTCCCAACCTTTTTAATCTGGAAGTACCGTTGAAATAACTCCTAGGTCTTGGGTAGACTTTCAAGAAAAAATATGTCTACAGTTCATGATATATTCATAAGATCAGTATGTTATAGAATAAAAATACTGTCACACTAACCTGTGCCTAGTTCCAGCTCCAGGTTTTTCCTTGGAGCGGTCATATACAGTGGGTATAGAAAAGAATCACCCCGCTATAAAACAATCACATTGTGTTGTTTTGCAGCCCGAAATGAAGACAGCTGTATTTACTAGTGCAACTTATAAAATCCAAGTGAAAGATATAACACCAACCTGTCAGAAAAAAATCAAAAAATTAAAAAAAAGAATCACTGAGTTATAAAAAAAGACCACCCCCTTATATCAGTATTATGTTGGACCACATTTTGCTTTAATTACAGCCTTCTAGACTTCTAGACTTTGCAATATTTGCCCACTCTTCTTTGCAGAACTGTTCAAGTTCAGTTAAATTTGTTGGTGACTGTTTGTGGACTGCACTCTTCAAGTCATTCCACAGATTTTCAAGGACATTCAACCTTCCTATCCTTCAACCACTATGTGGTAAGTTTTGCTGTGTGCTTTGGGTTATTGTCATGTTGAAAGGTAAACCTTCTTCCCATTGACAACTTTCTGGCAGAGGGCAGCAGATTTTCGTCAAGAATTGGATTGTATTTTCCCCCATCCATTTTCTTTCTATCCTGACAAGTGCTCCAGTCCCTGCTGCAGAGAAACAACCCCATAACAGGATTTCACCACCTCCATGCTTTACTGTAGGAATGGTGTTATTTGGATGGTGAGCTGTATTTATTTCCGACAGTCCTATCGTTTGGTTTTGAGACCAAATAATACAATTTTTGTCTCATCAGACCACCTTAAATGCACTTGAAGATTCTGAGGCCACATGGAAAAGGCGTTATGGTCAGATGAAACTAAAATAAATTTTTTTGCCTCATCAACACCAAACGATATGTCTGGCAGAAATCCAATACAGCTCATCCAAATAACACCATTACTACAGTAAAAAGGGATCTGGGGACCCTGATGTAAGGGGGGTGACTTTGGGATCCTAATGTAAGGGGAAACTTTGGAGACCCTGATGAAAGTGGGGTCTGATATAAGGGTGAACTCTTGGGACCCTGGTTTAAGGAGGAAGAACTCTGGGGACCCTGATGTAAGGGGGGAACTCTGTGGACCCTGATTTAAGAAGAGGGGCCCATGGGACCCTGATGTAAAGAGAAGATGACTCTGGGGACACTGATGAAAGGAGGGGGGGGCGCTGCGGTCCCTGATGTATGGGGTAAGCTCTGATGTAAGGGGGTCAAGCCTGGGGACCCAGGCCTAAAGTGGTGTAGGGGGCCCCAAAATTTCTAATGGCTGCCGTTTTCCCCACACACTGCACCGGCATTCCACATACTGCTTTAGGATTGGATGATATTAGCTGGAATCAAAGCCGTCTTCTGCACACTTCAGCTAATCTGTGAATAAGAGGTATCCAGCCACCCCTCCACAAAAAGTAAAGGCTGAAAATGCAACCCGTGCAGTGATGCTTTCTCATCTCCTTGCCAACATTAGCTTTGTGTGGAGACTGATTGGGGAGCTGGGAGGAAGTGATATTGCACACAGCACGGCTTGCACGATACCTCAGGGGGGTGCAAGCAGCTTGTCTTGCCTAGAGTGCAAAATAGTCTAGTGCTGGCCCTGCCTGTGTTCCTCCTTCAGATGTAGTCTCTCTTCTGGCAACATCTTTGCTTCCTGTTGAAACCTTGACCTCAGTGAGTGGGGATGCCCAGTAAAACTGGTGGGGGGGGGATATGTCACACTCACCTTTGTTCTGTTCCAGCACCAGGTCTTCCCCTTTGTGCAAGGCCATTAGCATTCAGTAAATTAGAGACTGCTGGCGCCACAGAAAAACAGATCTCAAGTGAATCAGTTTAAGCAATGCATCCATATGCTAGCTGCTAACTCCCCTGTATCTCCAGAGTTTGCATCTCGCTTCCTAAAGGTCCTCACATACCCCTGTGATTTCTGCCTTTCCACATAGCATGCAGCTGTGTTCATCTGTGAGCTCCAGTGTGAGCTTCCAATCTTCTAGCATGTCCCATATACTCCACTAGAGCTTCCAGTGTTTCAGCACCCAAGTGATCCCAGAGACTCTCACCGGTGTGAAGAGCATACAGACTTCCACCCCTTTTTTATACCAAATTTGACAACCAAGGTGGATTATTTTTGATACTCCCCATGACCCATGTAGTGTTTTTCAATAATAATTCACAAAGGAATTAATTGCCACAATGGCTGGCAACTGCATAAGGTAGTTGTATTCATAAAATAGCAGGGAAGCACACAATGCATGGACCAGATTGGTCTAATAACAGTGCTCCTAATATACTTTTCCCAAAGAGCAGTAACTAGGAAGGGATGACAAGGAGGTAGAAAAGGACAAAGACTTTGCAATTCCTATTCGCTGTGCTTTCTATTTGTTCTTGGAGTGAGCCTCTAAAACAAGACTTATTATTCAAAATCACATTTCACAGGATCCGGGGCTTTACAAATTCACAGTTTTAATTTGTTAGTCTAAATTTCTGTGATCTGCTGCAGAGCACTGCATGACTGGTAATGTCAGAGGAAGTGACCAAAACCGTTAGCATTAGAGAAGCAGAAGCAATGGATGATAAAATATCAAAAAATATATTTTTGAATCGCTGATATATTTAACCCCATTGTATGATGACATAAATTAAATTATTGGTAAACCTATTTTGTTGCATTAGAGACAGATGGTTAAAACTATGTTGTTACCAAGACCATATTCATTTTATGAATGCTGATAGTCTGGTGTGTTTGTTAGTGATGTTTCCATCACCCTAAGAGAACACACTAAAGATAGAGCACCTGTATTGCAAAACTGGCTACTTTGAGACATGGCACACCCAATGATCAGTTCATTCTTTTTATCTTCAGGGATCATGGGACAGTCCAAAAAGTGGTTCCCATCTTGTTCACCCACTACCAATGGCTCTGGTCTGGATCCACCCCCTGTAAAAATTTGGTGGTGAGATTATATAGCTTTCAGTGGTCAGATCTGCTTCTGATGGTATTGAGGGAAGAGTGACGTTGAACTTGAGAAAGAAGAAGAAGAAGGACCAATATACACACCGATCGGCCATAATTTTATGAGCACTATCAGGTTAGGGAAATAACATTGATTATCTTATATATTTATATATAACTTTGGGGGATGAGCTGATAGAGAAAATGAAAAATACAGTTGTTAGAAGTGGCTAGGATAGGCTTCTCTGAAGAGGAGGGTTTTCAGGGATAGTTTAAAAGCTAATAGAGTAGTGTAATGTTCTGGTACCTTTGGGTACCCTAATTACTCTTTTCCTAAGTGTATGCGCCCCACCATTCTCTTTTGGTAAGGTGCGCATACACCTTTAAGACTGATGCTGTCATCACTGAGCGCCGGACTGAACAGCTATTTAAATCACCAGCTCTCACTCACATGTGTTCGTTCAACCTGCTTTGTGCCTTGATGCTAACCTGTCTTGAAGCTCTCATGCTTGCAAGCATACCTCGCTGTCGGAACCACGCTGCGCTGATCCCTGTATCCCGCTACCGGATCATCCGCTCTTGCCGAACCTCTCCTCTGCTACAGTGCTACTAGTGATAAGTACCCCACAGGGGAAACCTCTATAACCTTCATACTAAAGCTTACACTATCTAGCTCTGCATACTAAGGACTATTATTACATCTGCATTATCTAAGATTGCTAGCTCTTGAGCCTACTACCATCTGCTCTTGCACTGGGTTGGTCTCTCCTGTATGTTCACCTGCTACTCTATCATCTGCTACCATACATGATTGCTAACCTATCTGCATTCCATCTGCTACTATCTTACTTTCAAGAACATTTCCTTTCAAGTGTCTGTCATCTACCATCTCTACCCAACCTGTCTCTTCAGCCTATCATCACTGTGTTACTATATACATAAGTCACTCTAGGAACATCTTATTGAGTGTGTGTATTTACTTGCTGAATTGAGATCATCCACACATGATGAGTCTTTGGGAGTTGGGATTGGTGTCTCAGCGTTTCTCTACATGACTACTGAAGTGGAATATTTCTGCAGCTGTAAATCCACATCATACATAAAACGCAGGAGCGTTACAAGTAGGAGATAATTGGACAGATTGGGGTAAGGAGTTCCATAGGCTTGGAGAGACTCTGGAAAAGTCCTGGAGGTGAGCATGGGAGGAAGTGACGGAGGAGCTAGTGAGCAGGATGTCTTGAGAGGATGAAGAGTACGATTAGGTTGGTATTTTGAGACTAGGCTTGTGATGTAGCTTGGGACGGAGTTGTTGATGGCTTTGCAAGTTGTTGTTAATATTTTAAATGTATTTTGTTGGGTGAGCGGAAGCCAGTGGAGGGATTGGCAGGGAGAAGTAGCAGACACTGAGCGATTGGTAAGATGGATGAGTCTGGCAGCAGCATTTATGATGGATTGAAGGGGGATAGCCAATGTAGAGGTAAGTCAATGAGAAAGGAGTTGCAGTAGTCGAGGCGAGAGATAACCAAGGAGTGAAAGAGCTTTGTTGTGTCATTGGTTAGAAAGGGGCGCATTTTGGAGATGTTGCGGAGGTTGAGGAGGCAAGATTTGGACAGTGATTGGATGTGGGGCTTGAAGGAGAGTTCAGAGTCCCGGACTACACCTAGGACTTTGGCATGCAGGGATTGGCTGATAGTTGTGCCCTTCATTTTGACAAAGAGAGCAGAGGAAGGGGCACATAGTGGAGGAAAAATTATAAGTTCAGTTTTGGATAGATTGAGTTTGAGGAAGTGGTGTGACATCCAGATTGATGTATCTGCTAGTAAATTACTGATACATGAGGAAACTGAGGGAGTGAGCTGGGGGGCAGAGAGATAGATTTGGGTGTCGTCAGCGTAGAGATGGTATTGGAAGCCATGGGAGGCTATCAGCTGACCCAGAAAGGAGGTGTAGATTGAACAGAGAAAGGAAGAGGAAAGGAGGAAGTAGAAATGTAAGTAACGATAAAGGTGCAGTTGGATAAGTAGGAAGAGAACCAGCAAAGAGTATAGTGACAAGGACCAAAGGCGTGGAGTTTTTTGAGAAAGAGGGGGTGGTCAACCATATCAAAGGCAGCAGAAAGGTCCAGGAGTAGGAGTACAGAATAGTGTCCATTGGTTTTGGCCATTAGTAGATTGTTTGTTAGTTTAAGGGGAGGGAACGGTTTCTGTGGAGTGTTGAGGACGAAATCCAGACTGAAGGGGATCAAGAAGGCTATTCTCGGCAAGGTGGTCGCTTAGTTGGTTGTAGACCAGACGTTCAAGGAGTTTTGATAAAAAGGGGAGCAAGGAAATGGGGCGTATGTTGTTAAGATTGGTTGGATCCAGTAAGGGCTTTTTTGGTATCTTACCCTGGGAAGAGATGGCTCCAGGATTCAGTATGGGAAGAAGGCCAGTCAAGTTCCTCCACCACAAACTCGATCATCCATGTCTTTATGGACCTTGCTTTGTGCACTGGTGCACAGTTATGTTGGAACAGGAAGGGGCCATCCCCAAACTGTTCCCACAAAGTTGGGAGCATGAAATTGTCCAAAATGTCTTGGTATGCTGACGCCTTCAGAGTTCTCTTCACTGGAACAAAGAGACCAAGCCCATTCGCTGAAAAACAACCCCACACCATAATCCCCCACTAAATGATTTGGATAAGTGCACAAGCAGAAAACCATATTTTTTATATAACAGACACAGAGGCACATAACATTATGTTACAGGGGGGATGTTTTTATTTATTGTAGTTATAATAGCAGCAGACAGGCAGGGAGGGTAGAGGACAGAGAAGGACAGAGCAAGGCTGCGGATGAGGGAGGCTTGTAAACTGACCAGGGTATCAGGGCTCAGTAGCCATGATAAACCATAGTCAGTTTACAGGGGGGGGGGAGTGTATAGCCAGACAGGATTAGCCAGGTTTTTTAGGTGATAGAAGGGGCCAAATGACACAGCACAAGCACTGTGCTGTTATTAATGCTTTAAGGGAACAGGATCTGGTGTTTTTTTTTTTTTTTTTTTTTTTTGGGTAACAAACACTTTAAGAGTTCCCTTCACTGGAACTAAGGGGCCAAGCCCAACCCCTGAAAAACAACCCTGCATCATAATCCCCCCTCTACCAAATGATTTGGACCAGTGCACAAAGTATGGTCCATAAAGACATTGATGAGCGAGTTTGGAGTGGAGGAACTTGACTGTCCAAACCTCAACTAAATAGAACACCTTTGGGATGAACTAGAGTGGAGACTGCGAGTCAGGCCTTTTCGTCCAACATCAGTGCCTGACCTCACAAATGTGCATCTGGAAGAATGCTCAAACATTCCCATAGACACACTCCTAAACCTTGTGGACAGCCTTCCCAGAAGAGTGGAAGCCGTTATAGCTGCAAAGGGTGGGCAAGCTCAATATTAAACCCTACAGACTAGGACTGGGATGCCATTAACCTTCTTAGCGGTATTCCCGAGCGTGGCTCGGGGTTAAATTTCAGAGCCAAAAGCGGTAACCCCGAGCCACACTCGGGGTACCTCCAGAAGCATCGCTGGATCCTGAAAGCAGGGTTACTTACCTTGTCACCAGGATCCAGCGATGTACCCTGGCGGTGTCTAGCGGCGGATCTTCCTCCCGATCCTCTCCATGCCCCGGCTTCCATCTCCTGCGACGTGACGTTCGCAGGGGGATGGAACCGGCGGCAAATTCAAATGTAAAACACACCAAACACACTGATACAATTCAAAATAAAATAAATTCACATTAGATTGCCCCCCAGTGCCCTGCAGTTTTACTGTACTTTTTATGTATTTTTATGTATATATATATATATATATATATATATATATATATATATATATATATGTGTGTATATATATATATATATATATAAACGTATATACATGTAAATATATATATATATATACGTATATATATATATATATGTGTGTATATATATATATATATATATATATACGTATATATATATATATATATATATATATGTATATATACGTATATATATATATACGTATATATATATATATATATATGTAAATATACAGTATATATATATATATATATATATATATGTATACAAACATTCATACTTTAACTTAATTTATAGTTTTTTATTATATTATAATTTATGATTTTGTGTTTCAAACTTTATCATACCCAAGATGTTATAAAGAAGAACGCACAGTAAAAAAAAATAATATGTAAATAGTTGGTTTGGGCTGCTCATTCAGAATTACATGCAAAATAATGGTACTGCTTTCAACACCTAAAATCCGAAAGAATCATACCGCCAGGGAGGTTAAAGTTTATGTGCGTGTAAAGAAAGGTGTCCCAATACTTTTGACAATATAATATATATATATATATATATATATATATATATATATATCAACGTGCTTGTATGATTAGAAAACGGTTGCCTTGATCCAGAGCATTAAAAAAATTGCTCAGGGACTTGCCTATAGGAGAGCCCTTAGCTTCTGTGTGAGAAAGGACTTAGTGCTGTAACATTTAGATATGCAACTTGTATGTATGTATGTATGTATGTATGTATCTATGGTAAATGGTACATATAGTATGCACAAGTGAAGTTGATTCAGTCATTTAAACACCATATTTGGAATAAACATAATTTCTACTACAAAGGCAATGACACAAAATGCAATCCTACTAAAACATAATTCGGGGAGAATATTTTGAGGTGATATACCTTTGTTGGAAGATGTTTCCCTGTATATTTATTGCTGTAAATATTTTATAGATATTCTATTGTATGTGATGTAACTGGAGGAAAGGTACTCAAAATAAAGCAGCAATTGTAATCAGTAACCAACTTGATTTTCCTTCATCAATGTGACTCAGCAAAACCATTAATAAAGTTTATCTACCTGCCATGACAAAACTGCCTTGTGTGCCAGTCCTGGGCAATACTAATCCTCTAGCTGTAGATGAACTCTGACTCTTAGCATGATTCATTTACTATAAATCCACAAATTAATAGTTCACTCCAAACTCCTCTATTTTCCTTTTATCCTCTATGAGCAGTAGAGACATTCAGTGGGAAATTCAGCATGTTGAAATACATATAAATTCCATGCAGGTTTTCTCCACAAGAGCCTGTAAGCATACATGTGGGACCCATTTTGTATTACATAACATGCCTGTCTAGGGTAAAGCTGCCTCTTTGACTCTGGTGCCTACAAGAACACACTTAGCATGCTTGTTAGACATTCTGGCTCTAAATTCAAATAAAATCAGAAATGGTGATGGGAAAAAAACTTAACTGACAAAGTCTGATTATTAACAATAATGAATCTTGGTCAGTGACTTACAGAATTTGAGAATTAGCCCAAAAGCAAGCAACCAGCATCTTCAAAAGCAGATTAGCAATTGTAGCACATACATAGTATACTTATGCCAGGACATTTTTCCTTTGAGTAACAACATATTCATAAAGGTATACTGTTTCCAGACAATCATTCGTTTATGAAAGAAAAAAGTGATGTGCTAATTGTAAGCAATATATTCTGTGTTTTCACGTGCTCATCCATTCAGTCTTGAAATTACACAGCTCTGCCAGCACAGTCATATCTGACAGGGCAGGGGACTTGATTTGTCTCCATTGCAGTTACAGAACTCTAGACATTAATTCTCTCAAGGTAGGTGTACTGTAAATCATTCCCATTACATTGTCATGCTTATTTCTCTACCATCACAGCATAGTACCATACAGAGGAGAATTTGAAAGGGTGAAGCTCACCAGAAAGGGCTGTGCTGGCAGAGCTGTATAATCTCAAGATTTGATGGACAAGAATACAAATCCTTTTCAGGTACAGACCTTAAACCAGCATCTGGAAAATGAAAGACAGAAACATTTCAGAATTTCTGATCTCTGTGCTTGTGCCAGTTCTGTGACTCAAAAAGGTTCTGAAGCCCAAGCACCAGCAAGACAAACAGCATTGTAGGAGTAGTGGAGCCATCTGAGAGAGTCCTAAAAGAAGGTGATCTGGAAGGCTGTCTGAAAGGACAGCAAGGAATAAAGCTATTGTCGACCTTGTAACGGAACCTCAACCACACTGTACTTGTGGACTTCTGTCACTATCAGAAATGTATAGTAACTAAGTAGAACTACTTCACTACTGTACTTAAGTACCGAAAGGCGGTATCTGTACTTTCCTAGAGTAGAATTTTTTTCTCCTACTTCCACTTTTACTTCACTACATTTTTTCGATGATTTCAATACTTCTACTCCGATATTTTTTTTTTGTTCTGCATAGTTACTCGTTACTATTATAAAAATTACCACTGCCAGAACAGTAGACGGCAGGTTTCATGAAGCTCAAAACATGTGTATTATCAGCGCATACGGAAATAAATGCTACTGTATGTATAAATAAAAGCTGCATTTGAAATAATAAAAAACAATATGATGTTCAAACTTTTGACTTCTTTTTTTTTAAAACTACATAACACAGTACTTGTACTTTTACTTTCAGTACTTGAGTAGCAATTTTTTTTTTTCAAAACTACTTGTACTTTTACTTTCAGTACTTGAGTAGCAAAATTTAAAAAAAAACTACTTGCAATACTTAAGTACAAAAAATGTTGAATACTTTAGTACTTCTACTCAAGTCACTTTTTGATAGAGCACTTCCACTTCTACTCAAGTCACTTTTTGATCGAGCACTTGTACTTTTACTCAAGTACTTTATACAACTCTGGTCAGTATACGGCTTCCTCCCTGTCTGGAACATAGATACCAGATTTTCCCAGCCGCCCCATACAAAGCTAGCCGACAACTTAGCTTGTACTGGAATCTCTGTTTATTGAACAGTCACACAGAATTTATATACAGCATGGACCCCCACCCCTCCTAATCAGGGGTTGCCTGATTACATTATTATATGCAGATGAAATTGTATACAGAAATATAATTAACCTGAACTAATTATCTAGCCATCTGGACAGAAACAATGTAAGGTCATTAACATCTAACAATGAAACAGACAGACTTAACACAATCCACATCCCGCCTCAATAGACAGACAATAGGGAGAGCCTGCCAGTGACAGTCTGTCTGCCTCTTATATTGAAGGACATGGAATACACATCTGAGCATTGCTTTGATTATTTAGGAGTCACAGGCTTCATGGCAACAGGCTATAGGTCTCACAGTGTAAAGTGGGATTTAATCTTCATATTTCTTGAGAGATATTGTTGATAAATATTACTCTCCCATTTGAAGTTATCCAAACCATTTTCTCAGTGTCTATTAAGTATTTGTCTTTCACTCCCAGTGACAGTGAGTACAGTCACAGACCTACTAGTTAATTTAAAGTGGAAATAAACCCTCATGTCATTTCCAGTCATCTTGGCATCTGTTTAATCTTTAACTGCCAGGATGCTGCACATATGATCAGGTATAACACCAGTCATTGGATGGTTTGACGGTTGAGAGCACAACCAATGTAGCAGTTACATTCCTAGCACGTGGCGGAAATGTAACTATTTTTTGAAACTGTTAAATCAATGGGTTTGCTTCGGCTTTAAAGCTTTAAAAGTTTATCTAATTCTGGTGAGTGCACAATTTGGCTGCAAGCACTTAAGAGCATGAAGAAGTCTGGAGAAGGTGTTCTGTAGTTCACTGTTGGTGAAGATAAGACCATAGGTGTCCGCGGGGGGAATCTCAACTTCCCCTTCCCAACTAAAGTGGTTGTTAAGCCACTTTATACCATCCTGTTTGGTCTGTTTAATAACCCTGTGTGCCCATGCCCCGTGTCTGTGCATGTGTATGTGTTTCAAAAAAATAAGCCGTTCTTTACCAGTTTTTAGAGCGCCGATTGCCGCTAATGTGACCCGTCAGCTCTCTCCTCGTCCCGTCTGACCACTGCATGCAGGAGGCAGGGCTTAGGATTCTCTGCTAACGTCAGTCAAGAGGGTAGGAGGAGAAAGGCGGGGAGTCAAGTGAGCAGCGATCGACTCTCTGAAAACTGGTAAAGAATGTCTATTTTCATAAAACACAGACACAGGGGCACACAGGATTAGTAAACAGACTGAAGACAGGATATGAAACTTTAAATGAAACTGCAGCAGCAGGAAGGGAGGAGGTGGGCACTGACACAGGAGCAGACAGGGAGGGAGGGGGGAGAGAGCATAGAGGAGGACAGGAGAGCTGCAGATGATGGAGGCATGTAGACTGACCACAGTGTCAGGGCTCAGCAGTCATGGTATACAGTCGTCAGTTTACAGCAGGGAGGACATAGCCAGACAGGATCAGCCAGGATTTTTTTATTTGACAGAAGGGGATAAATTACACAGCACAAGCACTGTGCTGTATAACATGCTTTAAGGGAACAGGATCAATATTTATTTATTTTTATGGTTAACAAATGCTTTAAAAATAAATTCTGTCATTTCCCCTTTAAAAATAAATACTCGAAAATAAATATGACTGAGCCCCACCCCTTCATAGCATTGACAAAAAGGGGTGGAGCATGGGTGAACTCAAAATGATGCCACCCCCCCCCCCCCCCGAAAAAAGTTCTGCGGACACCCATGGATAAGACTTGGTTCATCGGCACTGGAGATTAAGGGGTCTTTTTTTTTTACCTACAGAGGAAAACACTGATCTAAGTATACAGAATTGCTGAGAGACTGTGTATACTAAAGACACTGTTTAACTACCTCAATACTGGGCACTTAAACCCCCTTCCTTCCCAGACCAATTTTCATCTTTTAGCACTGTTGCATTTTGAATGACAATTGCGCGGTCATGCAACATTGTACCTAAACCAAATTTGTGTCATTTTTTCCCCACAAATAGAGCTTTCTTTTGGTGGTATTTGATCACTGTCAGTTTTTTTCTTTTTTGGTGCACAAATAAAAAAAGACAGAAAAGTTTGAAAAAAAAAAAAGATAGATAGCACTGATATGTAGCATTGGTGGGCACTGATAGGCAGCGCTGATGGGCACTGATAGGCAGCACTGATGGGCACTGATCGGCGGCACTGATGGGCACTGGTGGGCACTGATAGGTGGCACTGATCGGCACTGATGGGCACTGATAGGCAGCACTGGTGGGCAATAATGGGCACTGGTGGGCAGAACTGGTGGATGGCAATAACGGGCACTGGTGGGCAGCACTGATATATGGCATTGGTGGGCAGCACTGATAGGAGGGCACTACTGGCAGGCTGTTTGCCATCCCTGGTGGCCATGGTGGGCATCCCTGGTGGTCATGGGTGGGCATCCCTGGTGGCTCTAGTGGCATCCCCTCCCCCCAGGGCTGCACTGGTAATCAATCATCTGATTACCAGCACAGACCCCCCCTGTGATCAGTGAGTACTTAGAAATACTCACTGATCACCCCAGCTCCAGTATCGATCCTCTTCTTCTCCTCCCTGACAGGATCTGTCAGGGAGGAGAAGAGATCGAAGCCGTTACAACGGCTGTATTTACATTGCATGACGGCTGTGATTGGACACAGCCGTCATGTGATCAGGAGGGCCAATCACAGGGCCCTCCTGACGCATCTTGTTGTGCTGTGTCCGAGGGACACAGGCACATCGGGATCGCGCCGCTGCGCGTGCCCGCGGCGGCGCGATCTCGCTCCTTCTGAAGGACGTTCCGGAACGTCCATTCAGAAGGACGAGACTCCCACCCGGCCGTATATGTACAATGGCCCGGGTGGGAGGTGGTTAAAATACTTTTTATTATTATCACTTTTTTTTTGCATTGGTCACAAAACAAAACTTTATTGCTTGTCACAGTCACATGTTAATATTTATTGAGAAATTATTTGATTGATGGGATATATTGTTTACAATTAGCACTTTTTTCTTTAAAGTGGTTCCGAAAACAGAAAGTTTTTTACCCTAACCACTTGCCTGCAGTACTGGGCGGCATAGCCAGGCTGGATCACATACTTGTACGTGATTCAGACTGTTCTGGGTTAGGGCCATGCAGCGGCCTGACTACCTGTACCATGTGATTAGCTGTAGCCAGTCACAAATCACAACCAAAAGCAAGGTGTTTATGAATTACCCATTCGTGACATCTAAATGATTGCTTATACTGTGATCATCACTGTACAGTATAAGCAATAATAGTGTAAAAAAAAAAAAAAAATCCCTGATCACCTCTCCAGAGTAGTCCAGTGTCTCTGATGTATATTGAAAAGTGGTGCCGCACTCCCAAATTCTAACGTGCTAGTATCCCTTTAAATATGTTTGCATAACAATTTTCAGAATCAGCATATCATATATAGTTACATAGTTAGTCAGGTTGAAAAGTGACACAAGTCCTTCTAGTTCAACCAAAAAAAAACAAAAAACAACCATACAATATCATATACACAATCCTATACCCACAGTTGAGAACCCCAGCAAAACATGGTCCAATTTGCTACAGCAGGGGAAAAAATTCCTCTCTGATCCCCCGTGAGGCAATCAGATATTCCCTGGATCAACTTTACCTATAGTTGTTAGTACCCAGTTACCCAGTACCTTTTTTAAAGCAATCTACTGAGCTGGCCAGGCCCACCTCTGGAGGGAGTCTATTCCACATTTTCGCTGCTCTTACTGTGAAGAAATCTTTCTGTATTTGCAGATGAAATCTCTTTTCCTCTAGACGTAATGAGTGCCCCCTTGTCCTTTGTGATGACTTTGAAGTGAATAACTCAAAACCAAGTTCATTCTATGGACCCCTTATGTATTTATACATGTTGATCATATCCTCCCTTAATCTCCTCTTCTCAAGAGAGAATACATTTATGTTTTAGGCTGTTACCCCAGATCCCCAGAGAGGGACAAAAGCGCACATAAACCATTGGTTGGTCTTATCCCCCAGGTGAGGGCACATGGGATGAGGGGATTATCACTTATGTATGTAGATGATCGGAGCACATTGTGGTGAACACTAATTAAAGCTGGATACACACTATCCAACTTTTGTGGTTAGATTTCCTTCAGATTTACCTTTTCTGTGTAGTGCAAGGGCCTGCCAGACTGCATACAAATTGAAAGTGTTTAGGTTTGACCTCATATTATATGGTTTTGGTAAGTCTAAAGGAAAAAGTCTTCAGAAAATCTTATAGTGTGTATGGCCCATTAGGAAGCAGTCGTTTGGATTTGTGAACCCAAGCCTATTTTTTATGAAAGATTGAGCATATGTAAGCAAATTCATACCAAAGGACACTTTATGGACTGATGCATTGTTTTGTTTTGTTTTGTTAAAGCGGAGTTCCAGACGTATTTTTTATTTTTTTTATTTTAAACCCCGGAGATGTTCTTTTTAATCCATGTTATATTAGCTAAATATATTAATGGTTGTAGTATAATACATTATTTTTATATTGAACTAGCCTTTATGCTTCTTCAGCAGCGGGCTCCCATCTTAATTTCGGGCATGTGAAGCCCAGCAGTGCCTTCTTCTGAGAATAGGTGCTGCTGGTTACCCAGCATGCACCTCGGGATCTTGCGCGTGCGCATAGGACAAACTGCGCGGCTCACGATTGAGTCTCTGGTTACCATCTCAATGGCGGCGGCGTAGAAAGGTTCTGCCCCTGTTGTTATGGCAACCCAAAGTAATCTAGAAAATGGTGCTTAGCACCGCCTAGCATGGCGTCATTTCCTGTTTTGAAATAACGCAATGTTAAAAGGCGGCGATGCCCACGGACTCCTGAGAATGATGACACACATCTCCCAGGAGCCCATGAGCTGCAGGAATTGACATACCTCGCCGTGGCGCTGAAGGAGGAAGAAAAATGCTTACCCCCTAGCAACAAGGTAAGCGGATCAAGAAAAAAAAAATGTCCCCAAAGCTGTTTTCAATTGATGAATGCAAGCAATTTGTATAAAGTTTAAAACATAGGTGGAACCCTGATTAATGTTATTTATGGGTTGATATGATAAGCTGATTCTGAAAATTGCTATGCAAACAGATTTAAAGGGATACTAGCACATTAGCATTTAGGAGCATGACACCACTTTTGAACACAATTTTGGCCATTGATAAACGTTTAGAGAGTGTGTATAGGTTTGAGAAATCTGTAGGTAAGTTTTGTAGTCTAATAGCACTCAATAGCACAACATAGCAGCGCGCAAGTGCACCCACTTTTAATTAGGATGTACAAAATCATAGTTAAAAATAAAGAAAAAAATTACAAAAAATAAAAAAATGAATAAAAGTTATTTTATTTATTTATACCTCAGACTGTTTGCTTTCCAAAAAGGGGTCATTTGGGGGGTATTTGTTCTGTCCTATCATTTTAAGTGCCTCAAAAACTTAGGCGGTCAGTACATCAGGATTACTAAATTTTTCAATATATGTACCATAGTTTGTAGACATTATAACTTTAACACAAACCAAATAATATATACTTTTTATATATTTTTTTTCAATTAAAGACATGTAGCGGAATACATTTTGGCCTACATTTATGAAGAAATTTGACTTATATTGGATATTTATTATAACATATAATATCCTTTTTTTCCCTAAATTTTCTTTTTTTTTCTTTTTTGCTTATAAAATAAAAAATAAAAACCCAGTTGTAATCAAATACCACCAAAAGAAAGGTCTATTTATGTGAAAACAATTGTATAAAATTTTAATTTGCGTACAGTGTTGCATGACTGCGCAATCGCCAGGTAAAGTAACACAGTGCTGAATAGCAAAAAATTGCCTGGTGGTTATGAAGGGGGTAAAACCTTCCAGAGCTCAAGTGGATAATACATTCTATGCGTTATCTTAGAAGACCTTCTGCATGAATAGCCCCCCAACCCTTCCTTATATTTACCTAAACCCTATCTCCATTTAGTGATGTGCACGAATTAAAGGCTCTCTGTTCTCTCTCCCTCCTCATTGGCTCAGACATGGCAGTGGAAGCCATTGGCTCCTGCTGCTGTCAATTACAGCCAGTGACAAGGTAGTGGGTGGGGGAGGTTGTTCCCGCTGTCTGTGTCTATTGACAAAAGAGGCCGCACGAGTGCTCCCTTAGCAAGCGGCTTGCTTTGGGGGCACTAGGCAGGGGAGAGGACACAGGAGCATCACCAGGGACCTAAGAAGAGGAGGATTGGAGCTGCTCTGTGCAAAACCATTACAAATTACTTTAATTTGTAAATAACTGCTGATCCTATAGGTAGAGGGGATATATGGTTATTTAGTGCAAGCAGCTTTCCTAATAAAGTTTACCAGAGCTGCTGATAGAGGCGGACCATTGGTCCTCTTGTAGGGGGCCCGGGCACACAGGGGAGGCCCACACAGGGAGGGGGATTAGCGATGAATGACATTTACAGAAATCTTCCTCCAGCAGCTGAAAGCTAATCTCTCCTGGCTGCCAGCTTTTATCTTTTGAGAGAGAGACAGTTGTCCCTCACTAATACCCCTCCCTGCGTGGGCCCCCCTCCCAGCCCTAGCTCTAATGTTAGCTTTGCTCCTGAGTTTGTTATCTCTGTAATTTGTTTCCCTCTCTACAGTTCTACTTTTTCTCCTTGTCCCAGCCAGTATATTTTTTTTAATCTCCCTCCCCCTTTTGTAACGCTCCTGCGTTTCATGTATGGTGTGGATTTTCAGCTGCAGAAATATTCCACTTCAGTAGTCATGTAAGAGAGATGCTGAGATACCATTCCCAACCTCAATGACTCATCATGTGTGGAAGGTCTTAATTCAGCTAGTAAATACACACACTCAACAAGCTGGTTCCTAGAGTGACTTTATGTATGTAGTAACACAGTGATGAAGATTTAAGAGACAGGTTGAGTGGAGGTGGTAGGTGACAGACACTTGAAGGTAAGACAGTAGCAGATGGATGCAGGTAGGTTTAGCAATCATGTATGGTAGCAGATGACAGAGTAGCAGGTGGACATACAAGAGAGATCAACCCAGTGCAGGAATAAGTAGCAGTAGTCTTAAGAGCTAGCAATCTAGATATGCAGATGTGATAAATAGTCTTTACTATGCAGAGCTAGATAGTGTAAGCTTAGTATAAGTTTATAGAGGGTTCCCCTGCGGGGTACTTAGCACTAATAGCAATGCAGCCGAAGGTTGGTTCAGGAGGAGCGGATGATCCGGAAGCGGGATGCAGGGATCAGCGCAGCGAGGTTCCGTCAGCGAGGTATGCTTGCAAGCACGAAAGCTTCAAGCCAAGTTAGCATCCAGGTAAGGGTGTTTGAACGAACACATGTGAGTGAGAACCGGCGATTTAAATAGCCATCCAGTCCGGCGCTGAGTGATGACAGCATCAGTCTTAAAGGGAAACACACCTATATGTGTTTCTTCTATCTAGGTAGATGGAAATCACCCGGAAATAATGTGATAGGAGGCACTGAGAGTGCCAGAACCTTACACCTTTGCTCTGTCTCCCTGACACAGTCACAGCTGATCATCTGCATTCCCATGGGGTGAGGAATTTACTGTTACACTGGTTCCATAACTGCCTTTTATCTGTCCCAGAGCAGTTTAGTGTGCTTTATGTAGCTGGACTTCCCACTCCTCTCCCCCAAACTGCTTCCTGACCGATGCAACTTTGCTTCTTCTCCTGTACACTGTCAGTTCCCTTTGCATCCACGTATCAACTCCTATTTACCCATTTACGTAGTAACTGATCTGGCAGTAGTAAACTCCATTTTGTATCTTGTATCTACAGGTAAACCTATAATAGCACTTACCTGTAGATTCAGTGAATATCTCCTAAACGTAGCAGCTAGTGATAGCACCAGCGCATGTGCACTGCACTCTCAATTGATAACATACCATCCATTGTGCCAATGATACCCCCACGCCTGCGTGTCAGTTACATCATCGCAGTTTGGCCAAACGACTGGAGCCCAAGAACCCAGAAAGAAGACCAGATGAACATGGAATCCCTCTTAGCAGTGACAGCACACCGCTGGAGAGATCTGTTTTTTAGGTTAGAAAAATATAATTAAGGGCTCATTCCCACAGGTACTCTGGCTGTGTGAAGGAGGCGTTTGGGCTGGAGCCACCTGTCATTCTATGGGGATGCAGCACCTGTATGAACACAGCCACAGGCCCTAATTTGACATGTGTGCAGGTGAGCGGCCCCCAAATGCACACTGCCTCTGTTCGGGCTGTACACCTCCATCCCCACGTTGGTCAGATTAGGACCTGCAGCTGTGTTCGTACAGCTCCAGGAGGCTCAAGCCACATAAATGAACCACTGATCCACACTGTACAGACCACAGCACCCCTGTGAATGAGCCCCAACGCCTCCCCCACACACAAACATAGATTTATTTATCAACTCAGTTTCTTCTTTTAGATTTAGCAGAAATTCTGTGAGTTATGTTGTATTTGTGTCTGCTAATAATGATTTTATTGTATTTTTATCAAAATATAGCTGTAATATTTTCTTGGGGGGGCCCTGTTAGGTAGTCTGTACGGGGCCCCGCGATTTCTATCAGCAGCCCTGAAGATTACAACACTATTCCAACAAGCAGAGGACCTTTATTTTTTTCTCTCTGTATCTTTACATTATGAAATAAACAAAGATCTATCAATACAATAATTTTTAGGATAATTTTATTTTTTCTCAAATGTGTTATTTATAAGAGTCAACAAGGTCACATATACAGCAGTAGAATGTAGTGTAGTAAATATTATTATATTATCACATTATGTGGACAGTTCACATTGGCTCACAAACAGGTGGAAAGCTCTATTGATTTTTGTGGTTTTTGGCCTCGGAAGTTCAGTCTGTTGAATTCCAAAGTGATTTGCTGGGAAGTTTTTCCCTTTGTCTCAGGAAGGACCAAGTACAGAAAGATTCCAGAGGCCACAATAGTGAAAAAGAAGATGAGAAAACAGAAATCACCAAGAGCTTCCTGGATAATAGGGAACAGAATAAAAACAAAGGGGGATATGTTATCTATCACGTACTCAGCCACTTACTGTATACCCCAAAGACATACGTTTGCACACAGAATAAATGATACATACAGTATAAACATAGGTGTGTGCACCGTGCAGCCTATTGCATTAGAGTGTGCACACCAAAGCTCAAACACACACATATATATATATATATATATATATATATATATATATATATATATACACACACACACACACACACACACCCATATATATATATATATATATACAGTGCCTTGCGAAAGTATTCGGCCCCCTTGAACTTTGCAACCTTTTGCCACATTTCAGGCTTCAAACATAAAGATATAAAACTGTAATTTTTTGTGAAGAATCAACAACAAGTGGGACACAGCATGAAGTAGAACGAAATTTATTGGATATTTCAAACTTTGTTAACAAATAAAAAACTGAAAAATTGGGCGTGCAGAATTATTCAGCCCCTTTACTTTCAGTGCAGCAAACTCTCTCCAGAAGTTCAGTGAGGATCTCTGAATGATCCAATGTTGACCTAAATGACTAATGATGATGAATAGAATCCACCTGTGTGTAATCAAGTCTCCGTATAAATGCACCTGCACTGTGATAGTCTCAGAGGTCCGTTTAAAGCGCAGAGAGCATCATGAAGAACAAGGAACACACCAGGCAGGTACGAGATACTGTTGTGGAGAAGTTTAAAGCCGGATTTGGATACAAAAAGATTTCCCCAAGCTTTAAACATCCCAAGGAGCACTGTGCAAGCGATAATATTGAAATGGAAAGAGTATCAGACCACTGCAAATCTACGTAGACCTGGCCGTCCCTCTAAACTTTCAGCTCATACAAGGAGAAGACTGATCAGAGATGCAGCCAAGAGGCCCATGATCACTCTGGATGAACTGCAGAGATCTACAGCTGAGGTGGGAGACTCTGTCCATAGGACAACAATCAGTCGTATACTGCACAAATCTGGCCTTTATGGAAGAGTGGCAAGAAGAAAGCCATTTCTTAAAGATATCCATAAAGAGTGTTGTTTAAAGTTTGCCACAAGCCACCTGGGAGACACACCAAACATGTGGAAGAAGGTGCTCTCGTCAGATGAAACCAAAATCAAACATTTTGGCAACAATGCAAAACGTTATGTTTGGCGTAAAAGCAACACAGCTCATCACCCTGAACACACCATCCTCACTGTCAAACATGGTGGTGGCAGCATCATGGTTTGGGCCTGCTTTTCTTCAACAGGGGGGAAGATGGTTAAAATTGATGGGAAGATGGATGGAGCCAAATAAAGGACCATTCTGGAAGAAAACCTGATGGAGTCTGCAAAAGATCTGAGACTGGGACGGAGATTTGTCTTCCAACAAGACAATGATCCAAAACATAAAGCAAAATCTACAATGGAATGGTTCACAAATAAACATATCCAGGTGATAGAATGGCCAAGTCAAAGTCCAGACCTGAATCCAATCGAGAATCTGTGGAAAGAACTGGAAACTGCTGTTCACAAACGCTCTCCATCCAACCTCACTGAGCTCGAGCTGTTTTACAAGGAGGAATGGGCAAAAATTTCAGTCTCTCGATGTGCAAAACTGATAGAGACATACCCCAAGCGACTTACAGCTGTAATCGCAGCAAAAGGTGGCAATACAAAGTATTAACTTAAGGGGGCTGAATAATTTTGCACGTCCAATTTTTCAGTTTTTTATTTGTTAAAAAAGTTTGAAATATCCAATAAATTTCGTTCCACTTCATGTTTGTGTCCCACTTGTTTATTTCTTCACAAAAAATTACAGTTCTATATCTTTATGTTTGAAGCCCGAAATGTGGCAAAAGGTCGCAAAGTTCAAGGGGGCCTTCAGGGCTTTTTTTCAGCTGGAACATTGTGGAAATCAGTTCCACCACCTCTGGCTCAGGCCCTCTGCTCCTTGTTTACCACTATCACTTGTATACACAGAAGTCCGGCTTCTGTGTTTGACGAGAAATAACTTGTCTCCCAGTGGCTCCCACTGAGTGCAGGATGGGGACAAGGGAGATGCAATGCAGGTGGAGCTTTTAAGTGGGGGGGAAGGCGAAGATCAGGACAGTGGAGGGGTTTTGTATACAGAGATCAGAGGGGTGAAAGTGAGATGTGAATGAAGGATTCAGAGGCAAGCAGCTGTGGATAAAGGATGAACCCTTCACTCTGTGTGTAGCGCACCCCCGAACTCTGTACTCTGTACATAATGAACTTCTGGTATTTATTGCCCATATAAGACCCTCCCACTGTTTGTGAAATATGACCACACTCATTATTTGATGCGGTTTGGTGGGTGTGTGAGGGGGTAGACGGGTTTGGGGGGGGGGGGTCGTGGTTGAATTCCTGAACCTATTTTCTGAGAAAAAAAGCCCTGTGTATATATATATATATATATATATACAGGGCTTTTTTTCAGCGGGAACGCGGGGGAACGCAGTTCCGGCACCTCCAGTCTGAATGTATGCAATGGCAAAGGGGGTTCTGGGGTCAGTGGGGTGAGCTGAATGGCCTATTGATGCTGACTGCCGGGGGAACTATTGTTGCTGTGGGCTATTGTTGTTGGGGGGGGTCTTTTGTTGCAGGGGAGGATTTATTGGGGGGCGATTGTTGCAGGGGGCGATTTATTGGAGCGGGGGCAATTGTTGCAGGGGAGGATTTAGTGTTGCTGGGGGCTATTGTTGTTGGGGGTCTATTGTTGCTGATTGCAGGGGATCTATTTTACTGTTTACTTATTTTTCTATTGTTGCAGGGGAAGATTTATTGTTGCTGGGGGAATCTATTGTTGGGGGATCTATTGTTGCTGATTCCAGGGGATCTTTTTTACTGATTTTCTAGTTATTAACAAATTCTATACAAATTACCTAGAACCCCAACATGATACTTGGTTCTGTATTCTCTAAAAGGGTGGGGGGGGGGGGGGTGTAGTATGGTAAGCAACGGGTTAAGTTGCTGTCTGCAAAATGTTACAATTATGTATATGTCTGGGAGCTGGGTGTGGCTGAAGTTAGTTGCATGCTGATGTGCAGTGAATAAAGAAGCAACCTGTAGAGCTTGTCTGTGTCAATACACTACATTTTGGCGACGAGGATGGCTAGCTTTCTGGATTTACCGGCTATCGGACCGTACCTGTAGAGCTTGTCTGTGTCAATACACTACAGGGGGGGTACTGGGAGGTGGGTAGAGGGTGGAACCAAAGCACAGCGCTCGGAGGTGGGTAGGGGTGGAGATAAGGGGGGGCTCTGAAGAGGGGAGTACCTGCACCTATTCTCTGAGAAAAAAAGCCCTGTATATATATATATATATATATATATATATATATATTGAACATACAGTCTTCCTTGTGGCACTCTGCCTTGACAACACATGGTCTCTCTGCCTGCAGAATCAGAGTGAGAGAGAATGTTTCCACACTTCTCCTTTAAGCAGAGTCGCTCAGTGGGAGATCTTGCCACATACAGCAATATTTCTAATGAAAATAGGGTGATTAGGGTGTGCCCAGGCACACCCAGCATACCCTGTGCACACACTTATGAGTATAAACATAGTAGAGTTGCTACAGTTATCTTAAAATTTTTCAAAACCTTTAAAATTTGATATGATGAACATTTGGGTTGTCGTTATTATTCCTTGCATTGCAATATTTGTTTTTATTACCCTATTAGATGTGAAAATGTCATTATTCTGAGTCATTGCTGCCATAATGTCATATACTCACCTGTATGTAGGGAAAGGCCATCCCAATTAAATAGAAATTAGTCCAGTTCAAACAGCCAATGATTACAAACACGGCAGCTCGAGTGGAGTGATTACACATTTCAATAACTATTGCCAGCGTCAGCGTTCCTGTGAAGACAATACTATGTTATGTGGTGACAGATTATTGGACCAACTTATCACCAGGGTATCATAACACATATTACTAAACTAGTTCTATATTAAAGTATATGTAAACCCTAACCTTGTAAAACAACCCATTCAGTTTAAAATAAAAAGAAAGGCAAAACATTTATGTATAGATATAAAAAAAAAAAAAATTATAAAAATGTTTTCCCCTTTTTAATAAGTTGTCACATTACCTCTGTTCTCAGCTGCATAAGAGCTGGGGGGAGGAGAAACAGCAGCACACTGAACTTCCTAGTGAAAGGCTGGCGGGGGTCAGCAGAAGCCTAATCATTGGAGGAGAGCACACTGAGTTCCCAGCACAGCTAGAAAACTGATTACACTGTGCTCTCAAGCTTAGCGTGGTGAGTTTTTAATAGGAAAGCAGCAGGACTGACAAGAACACCAGGGATTTATATAAAGGAAGCAACACAAAGAGAACAGGATACTTTTTCATACAAATACATGATACAGCAGGCACATATCAGTAATATGAAATGTTGAGTTTACATATTCTTTAATGCATTCTCTGCATTAAGCTAAAAAGCCTTTAATTAGCAGTACCTCCCAGCCCCCCCTTAAACGCTTACCAGAGTCTATTCTCGATCCATCGCTGTCTTGTCTGCAGCATCCCTTCTCGCCTCTCCCTTCTCTCACAGGCATGGCTTAGAGCAGTGGGAGTCATTGGCTCCTGCTGCTATCAGTCAAAGCGTTTGAGCAGAGGGCAGAGGCGGGGCGGAGCTGCTCTCTGTGTGTTTATAGATGCACACAGGCTGGTTCAGGATTGAGCCCACACATCTGCCCCCATAGCAAGAGCTGGCAGGACACCTCAGAAGAGGAGGTTCAGGGCCACTCTGTGAAAAATCATTGCACAGAGTAGGTAATTATGACATGTTTGTTATTTAAAAAAATGTTAACCTTTACAATCACTTTATTATCAATTATGTGACAAACCACACCTGGATGATTACCACTCACACCCCACTACCAGCTCACTTGCTCGTGTTTTCTTGCCACCTACTTTATCTTGTGGTCACATAAGCGTGTGTACAGGGTGTTCCCGGTGCCTGGGCATACTCTAATTACCCTGTGCAGTGCCAATCTCCCCTGCTTCTTGGTGCTCCTGTCTCACCTCTGCCGTGCTGCCAGCTTCCCTCCTGTCCTCTCCTGCCAGCTGCTGTGGGGGATGTTTCAGGATGCAGAGTGGGGGAAGGGGCCGGTAAATATTTAATTACTGGCCCCTTCCTTTTCTGAATGAACACAAAGAGTGATCTGTACCGGTCGCTCCTGTGTTCATTCTCAACTGAAGAAGAGTAAACTACCGTATGTTTACTATGCTTCAGTTTGTGAATGAACAGAAAGCTGCTCAGCACAGAGCACTTCCCATTAGTTCACTGTTCAGTGCAGATGAGGCTGCAGAGAAAAAGACTGGGGAGGCTCTGTCCTCAGTCCCTTTTTCTGTCTCAAAAGTGAGACATCAGAGGTCTATTTAGACCCTTAATATTTCACTAAATTCCCTCAACGAGGCTTCTAAAAAAAAATAATAAAAAATAATATTGTAAAAAACAATAAAAAAATAAAATTTAAAAAAAATAATAAAAATAAAAACTACTGACACCAATCTCTGCTCTACTGATATACATGCATGTGTGTTTTTACTCTGGGATGCACACCCTAATGCAATAGCCTGCGCACACCAATGTGTGGTCAGTTGTACTTGCAAAAAGTGCATGCCCCACCCCTGTTCTCTTCTGGCTGGGGCAAAGGCAATGAGCTGTCATGTTATTGCTTGGCTTCAGCACTCTGTTGGTCACTGACAAAGAATCAGTATGGAAATAAGGAATTATGTCCTTCCTCTTTTCATTTGCTACATGAGTGTTCCAGATCCATGAACCAGAGATACAAACCAGACACAGCCAGACATCTAGCATTTTTTTAAGGAAACCAACGGTACCAGCCCTTATCTTTCTCTAATAACAGGTATACTACAGTGCCTAAAGCTAAAGTCCAGGAATGATGTTTATTGCATACTAACATTGGTCCAGCTTGGCAATGAAAGTATGTATATCTCATACTTGATGGGTTGCTAGGGAAGCTGATAATTCCTGCGCAACTGCAGTGATAACTGCAATCCACCAGGTCCTGTGTTAAGCTACTTCCCCTTTGCACACTGACCACAGAGGGTTACTCATTCAGCACTGCTAGCATTCATAGAACACCTTGAATTTTTTCAATGAATACAAGGCATTCTCTGACTAGATGGAAGATGGAAGGTGGAGAGGAGGAACAGTGAGGTCACAATCTTTACGTCTTTATGTCCAGGCGGAGAACTCCTAGGATTCATCAGCAGCCCTTCAGGTATGAGATATGCATGTTTGTTTTAAAGCTGGGCACACTTCCAGAGAATAGAAAGAAGATACAAAAAGACCTTCTTAAACAATCAATGCAAAGAATTAGAGGAAACAACAGAATGGGAAAGACTAGAGAGCTTTTCAAGAAAATTGGAGATATCACAGGAAAGTTTTGTGCAAAGATGGGCACGATAATAGACAAAAATGCAAGGACCATGCAGAAGATGCAGAAGAGATAAAGAAGAGATGAAAAGAATACACAAGAACTATAAAAGAGAGATCTGAATGTCCCATATAACCACGATGATGTAACCATTGACCTTGAACCAGATATCCTGGAGAGTGAAGTAAGTGGGCCTTAGAAAGCATTGCTAATAAGAAAGCTAGCGGAAGTTATGGTATCCCAGCTGAGTTATTTAAATGCTAAAAGATGATGCTGTTAAAGTGCTGCTCTCAATATGCCAATAAATTTGGAAAACTCAACAATAGCCACAGGACTGGAAGAGGTCCGTTTACATTCCGATACCAAAGAAGGGCAGCGCCAAAGAATGTTCAAACTACCGTACGATCGCACTCATCTCACAAGCTAGCAAGGTTATTATGAAAATTCTACAAGCTAGGCTTCTGCAGCATGTGAAACGAGAGCTGCCTACCACAAGTAAAAGCTGGATTTCGAAGAGGCTGAACGCTGGATCATGGAGAAAGCAAGGGAGTTCCAGAAGAATGTCTACTTCTGCTTTATTGGCTACAGTAAAGCCTTTGAATGTATGGATTACAATAAGATGTGGCAAATACTGAAATAAATGGGAATACCAGATCACCTCACCTGTCTTTTGAAAAACCTGTTTGTAAGTCAAGAAGCAACAGTTAGAACAGGACATGGAACAACTGACTGGTTCAAAACTGAGAAAGGAGTGTGGCAAGGATGTATATTGTCACCCTACTTATTTAACTTGTATGCAAAGTACATCATGCGAAATTTCAGGATCGATGAATCACAAGCCCGAATTAAGATCGCAGGTAGAAATATCAACAACCTGAGGTACGGAGACGATACCACACTAATGGCAGAAAGTGAAGAAGAACTAAAGAGTCTCTTAGAAAAGGTGAAAGAGGAGAGCGCAAAAGCTGGCCTGAAATTGAACATTAAGAAAACTAAGATCATGGCAACCGGTCCCGTCACTCCTTGGCAAATAGAAGGAGAAGAAATGGAAGCAGTGACAAATTTTATCTTCCTAGGCTTCAAGGTCATGGCAGACGGTGACTGTAGCCATGAGATTAAGAGACACTTGCTTCTTGGGAGGAAAGCAATGGCAAACCTAGACAACATTATAAAAAGCAGAGACTTCATCCTACCGACAAAGTGCTGTGTAGTCAAAGCTATGGTATTTCCAGTAGTAACCTATGGCTGTGAAAGTTGGACCATAAGGAAGGCTGAACGCCAAAGAGTTGATGCTTTTTACCTATGGTGTTGGAGAAGACTTGAAAGTCCATTGGACAGCAAGAAGATCAGACCAGTCAATATTGAAGGAAAAAAACCCTGAATATTCACTGAAAGGACAGATCCTGAAGCTGAAACTTAAATACTTGGCCACCTAATGCAAAGAGAGGACTCATTGGAAAAGAAAAAGGAGAAGAGGATGATAGAAAACAAGATCGATAGATGGCATCATTGAAACAATGAACATGAAGTTAAGCAAGCTCCGGGAGGCAGTGGAGGACAGAAAAGTCTGGCAGGCTGTGGTCCACGAGGACACGAAGAGTCTGACTTGACTAAATTACTGAACAACAATAATGTGTTACATACACAAGAAACGCTGTGAGAAAGAAATGTTAATTATTAACGTAATTAACGTTAATAAAACACACAATGAAAAAGGACTGTTTGACTTTTATTTATTTCACAGGGTGTTCCAACAAGGATTTTGTTTTTCTTTTGTACATATTAAGATGATAATAAATAAGAGGTTTTTACACATTATATAGGTGAATGATCTTTTTATGTTTGCATGAGATATGCATATGCATAGAGATCATTCCTGGTGTTCATTTTTACCTCTAGCCAGGTATAAAGTTAGCAAATGAATAGTGCTTTGTTTTTATTACAGCACAGCTTATATTGGGAAAGGGAAAAGAAGCATGATTGCTGCAGTGCTCCAGTGCTTATGAACTAATAATAACATGCTGATAGGAAGAGAGAGCATAGTCACAGACAAGCTCATCAGTCTGCTGCCCCCTCTTTCACTATCCATCCACAAAGTGTGGGACGGCCCTGACCGTGTTGTTCAGCTGTAGGATAACAAATTAAATCTCCTGTACTGTGCTGTGCTATGCTGTCTGGCAGGGTTGTGAAAAACTCAGGACTGAATGTATTTACCTGTTGGCCTGGAGTTCAACTTTAGGTGACTTTCTTTGGTTAAAATACTAACAGCTGTGGAAATCCAGTGGTGTCAGTCACTGTCTGGGCAAAGTGGGCTGAAAGAAATTAAAGTGGATGTAAACCCCATTCATGAAATTTGACCTGGGCATACCCATCTGTAGTGTATACTTATTTCTCTTCAAAGCCCTAACTCCCGTAGCTTTCTCCTGCTCTGTTCCTCTGTTATCAGCATGATAACTTCTGACAAGTTCTCCGTCAACTGAGATAAAACCAGGCTGACATTTGTGTCAGAGTGGATGCATAGAAATAGATTAGGTCCATTCCTGGATCTTGTAAAGGACTTTTGCTTGCCTCCTTCCCATGTCTTCTACTACAACCAAGTTATAGCCTACACCCAATCTCTATGCACAGACAAACTCAAGATATTCTCTCTCTCTTTCCTTGACACTCTTATCAGTCACAAGACTTATTTGATTTCGGATATTTATAAATATTTGCTGTCTGATCCACAACGCCCACTAGAGGGTTTTCTCCCCACCGCCAGACATCCCTGACCAGGACCGGGAGCTTAAACTTCTGAAAGGTTACAACAAAGTCTGCAAATATATGATCAAGAAACCTGGAGGGAAACACAGTTTAAGATTCTTCACAGAGCTTACATACCCTGTTAGACAGGACTCTACCTCACTTCCAAACGTGCCCCAAATGTGAAGCCCACAAATCTTCGCTATATCACCGTCTGTGGTTGTGCCCCTCATCTCGATCTTTTGGGATCAAGGTGCATCTTTTCTGGCGGCCATTCTTGGGAAAGAGACGTACCCAAAACCCCTCTTCTCTACCTCTTCAGCTTTGAGAGCCAATATCAGGATGGCCCCCGGCAGCAACATAGGAGAGCCATTATGAAAACATGGATTTCATCCCTGCCACCCACCTTGGCCCTACTGCAGAAAGTTAACGGATTTGCTTTACAGGGAAAAGTTGGACACGGAAATGCAAAACTACGCTCTGGCTGGGTTATTCTTCTCCCGCTGGAAATCTTACATTGAGCACTAATTTTCCCCCGAGGAAATCACATCCTTAGTGTCCTCTTTTCAGTACACAGAGTGATATAACAAGGCTAACCTGTCCAATTCGTTGGGACTGCTAAAACTCTGCTAAGTCAGAGTACCTACGTTTCAGTCCACTATTTAACTGCTTGTCTTTAGGCTGCTCAGGTGTTTACTACTTACTAATGTGATGTATTCAGGCCAGCTTGTCTGAAAGGTAGCAAATGTCATATAAGCTTCATTACTCTGTTCTATTGGTTCTACTTTCTAGGTCTCTAGTTTGATTAGGTTTTCTCCCCCTTGTCTCTTGCCTCTACCGTGAGAAAACCCTATTCTTTACCAGTTGTCTTAAGATATTGTTGTTAACACAAGATACAGCCCTTAGCTGTTACTCACACTGATCTTACCCACAGCGCTATAACTAGTCTGCATGTATGTCTAGATCAGACCTGTACTCTATATTTTACAGTTTATACTTGTGAGTTCTAATCTTGTGTGTTTGTATATTTGAAAAATTTGAATAAATATATGGTTAAAAAAAAGATAAAGAACAAATAGCCATTACTATGCCAAAATAAAAAAATAAAAAAAAAGAAAGAAATAGATTAGCAGAGAGCTGCTCTATTCACAGAACAGCTCTGCATGATTCTTCCTTTTTTCTGCCTATGTGGATAGAGGGTGTGTTGCTTTCCTCCAATCAGCTGTCTCACAGTGTATGGCCAAACTTCCCTCCCACAGAAAATTCTAACAGGATGCTGACTAAACAGTCTAGAAAGCTGAAGACAGCACATATAAAAGTAAAACTTATGTAGGGAGATTTGTTTGATCTCTGTGTATCATCTGATTCTGTTCACTACACTGGGTATATATGAGGGTTTACATCAACTTTAAGTGAGGACCCTTGAAAGCTATAGCTGGATCCAAATAAAGGTACAATTTGAAACCTTTTTGTAGACAAGTGTACTGCATGGGTTAATGTGTGATGATTTCAGGGTTAACTGTGGTGCGGTGCTTCAGCTTGGATTTGGTCACTTTCCTAGTGAGGAAGTGGTTACCCAATGACTTTTTCAGTGGAAGATAGTAGGAAGGCCACAGTGCAACAATGTAGTTCTGGCTAAATGGAGGACGATACCTTATGGACCTAAGCACGGGGATAGAGACAGGAGGAAGAGAGACTTAGAGCTCGTCTTTGGGAAGTGACAAGCTACAGGTACGCACAGCAATGCTACAACCAAAGTCACAGTTCTTGTAACATTCAAAAGTGTGTTCTATTGTTTATTGAAAGGTATGCTATGGTAAGCAATGGCCCATTGAAGCATGTTGCACTAGAAACGTATGAAAAGTCTGTCATCTGACATCAACACCCTAAATTTCAGTAAATAATTGATGTTATTCAGCAATGCCTTTCTGGTCAATCTATAGAAGAATGAAGTGTATATTCCTGCAGTAATTTCTAATGGTGGAATGTAGTGTACTGTTATGGTGTAATGTAAGTGAGTACGAGAGTGAAAACTTCTGGTAGAAAAGGAGGAGTGACCAGTTCGGAAGCAGTGGTGGCCAGTGACAGAGGGTTCCAGTCAGTGGGGAAGATTATTTACCGGTTGATCTGCCCCTCATTAAGTCCCTATTCTAGGGCTCACTGTGAAATGGAACTTCTCAAGGGCAAGACCTGGACCACAAGTGTGCAAAGTCTTATAAGGTTTGCAGTGGCTTCCCATTATGCCCTTGGGCAGAGTTCAAAGCAAAATATGTAGAATTGGTGGAGGGTAATAGGTGTTCAGTACAGTGCTCTCAAACGTCTTTGCGTAACGACTGGGACATGAGTGCCTGGAGTTAATGAAGAAACCTGACAAGGTGGTCTGTTACTGTAAGTGGCCTCTAGGGGTATTATTTTCATAACAGCTAAATGATACATACATTTAAATTGGTTGGCACAATTTTCCCCAGTGCAGACAACACATTTACATACACCAGTTTGCCTAATTTGAAAACATCTATGGAGATGAACTATATTACAGTACATTGGTGTTACCTTGTTACACATAGATGTTTTATTTTCCCCTTCATCACAAGAATGTGTTTCTCTCTCTCGGCCTGTGGACCAACTGCACCACATTTCTCTATATAGATTGGACTTATACCAAACTCTTAAAATGGAACTAAACCCAACAATTTAACTGTTTCAAAAAAACTGTTACATTCCTAGCATGCTGGGAATGCTAACTGTCACATTTGCTTGTGTTCACGACAAAACTGTCCAACTGTCAAATAGCTGGTGTCATAACTGGTCACATGTGCAGCACCATGCCAGTTGCAGATCAAACAGAAGCTAAGATGGCAGCTTCTATGGCTGAAAAGGATAAGAGGGTTCAATTTTGCTTTAAGGAGAATGCACAAGTTTCAAGCCTATCCCTTTAGTCCATGAATAAAAAATAAGGTGCTGGAACGCGAGAAAATCCTCTAGAGCTGTCGAGGGGCATGATGAGCAGTCGCACAGATGCAAGCACAATTAGTAGAAGACGAACCGCAACTCCATACATTCCCTTAAATATCTTCAAATTTATTGATATTCCATAAAAAACACTAGTGGTACAGCAGATGGTAACATGTTTCAGCCATGTTGGACTTGTTCAAGGTCGACATGGCTGAAATGCGTTAACATCTGCTGTACCACAAGTGTCCTTTATGGAGTATCAATAAATCTGAAAATATTGAAGAGCATGTATGGAGTTGCAGATCATCTTCTTCTACTGATAGTCCTTTAGACCCCCAGGACCACACCCTAAATATCAGTCCAGGCTTGTTCTGCCAGTTACACTGACATGAATTCCAGCAAAAACTGGGAAACTTAATCCAGACCAGTTAGTCGAGTAAACATACCCAAAGGTCCTGTCACCTCCTTAGATTCTACAGAATAGCTTGTCACTATCAAGAATCTGCAGCCATTATGTAGTTATAATTAAGATAAAACCGTACATACAATACCTGGACCAACACCAAAGAAAAAGATGAACAAAAAAATGAACAATACACTGCAATATGGCATCCAGGAAGTCCAATTCTGAAAGAATATATATAAAAAGTTGTGTAAATATGTTGTCCTTTGTCATTTTCTTTAAATTCTAATAAAAAGGAGATATCTGCATTGTACAATATACATCCGGGTGTCTCTTTACCTGAAAGGATAGGGTGACTGTGAGAAGGGCTAACATGGTTGCCATCAAACCATAACTTCCCAGCAAAAGAGTTTTTCTTCCGCAATGCTCTATCAGTACACTCTAATAGCCAAAAAACAGATGATCACTTCATGTACAAAAGACACGTCAAGCAAAACCAGCCAGATTATGGTGTAGATTAACCATGTGTTACAATGTGATTATAAATAAAAGTAGGCTGTACCGGGGGGATTTAGTACAACTGTTACAATGTGGATAAAGCATCTAATTTCTATCCACAGTTTTGGAAGATCTGCTTTAATTGATACCACAGACCTGTGATCTGTTATTTCACTTTATCCTCACAGGTTCAATTGAGTAAAGTGAAATATTGCTCATGAATATTTTATATTCACCCCATATTGCCAGCAGGTGGCAGGCTCTGTGCAACAGTGTTAATTTCGTCGACTAAAACCGACTAAAACGTTTTCGTCGAATAAATTAACACAATTTTAGTCAACTAAAATACAACTAAAACAATTCAGATGACTAAAATAAGACTAAAACTAAAATGGCATTTTAGTCTTAAGACTAAAATACGACTAAAACTAAAATGGCATTTTAGTCAAAAGACTATAACTAAAACTGAATCGAAATTTGCTGCCAAAATTAACACTGGTGCATGCTCAAAGCTTAATACCATAGATAATAAAATATTAGATTTTTCACTCCAGGACCAGCAGTAGTATATAATGAGTTTGGAAATTGTAGAGAAATGCTTAAATAATGCATTACAAATTACAATTGAACTACACCCATTTGATTATAGATGACTAAAATGTAGGAAGTTTTAGTCGACTAAAATGTAGGACGTTTTAGTCGAATAAATACGACTAAAACTAAAACACTTGCAGAAGACTAAAATGGGACTAAAACTAAAATGCCATTTTAGTCCTAAGACTAAGACTAAAACTAAATTGAAATTTGCTGCCAAAATTAACACTGCTGTGCAATCCCTGTTTACTCTGTAGGCTCTTTCTTACAGCAGATGCGGTTTAAGGAGAAGGTGGGGTGTCACAGCATCTTACTCTCTCCAAGGAAAGGTTAGCAAAAAGCATGCTGGGCTTTCTTGCTAAAAAGCCCAGAATGCTTTGTAAACTAAATATCATGTATGTACCTGGAAATAAATTATTTATTAAATAAAAATGTTATATGAATATTTAAAAATATTTGAAATGATATGAATATATATACAAAAATGACTATATAAATTATATAAACACCAGTTTATAAAGTTGATGTACAAAAACAAAAAAAAAAAGATCTATGCATGGATTAAAAGAGAAGAAAAGGTGATGGAAAAAAACTAGAACATTTCTGCGGGTTTATAGCATCTTTTGTATAAACCCATCTTTTTGTGCACACACACAAAAAAGAAAATATTGGATGGAAATGAATTTACTGTAACTCAAATGTGATTGAAATCATGATTAGGACAGTATTTTAGACAAATATTCATGGCATCACCCAAATATGGTCAAAAACTCAGAATGAGCATTAAAAAAATGCAAAACAGATGCTTTCATTGTCAGTGCAATACTTTTGTGCACTATGATCTACTGTTTACTCAATATAACTACTTTGTATCACTTCAGATCATTTTGGAGAAGCATTGCAAGTTAGAATAATATTTCTTGAAACTATTCACATGGGCCAGTTGATTTTACAATCTACAGCAAGGGTCTCCAAACTTTCAAAACAATTTACTGTCCTTCAGACTTTACGAGGCCTGGACAGTGGTCAGTAGGAGTCGAAAGGGTCCCAAAGGAGTCGAAAGGGTCCCGGGGAAGAAATAATGCCCTGTTCAGTGGGAGTAATTGTGCCTTATCATTGGTGTCATTGGGCCCCGTTGTTGGTGTCATTGAGATAAACTGTGCCCCATTGTTGATGTCATTGTGAGGAATTCCCCCTATAGTTGGTACCATTGGAGGAATTGTGCCCCATCATTGTTGTCATTGAGAGGAATCGTGCCCCATCGTTGCTTGCAGTAGGAGAAACTATGTCCCATTTCTGGAATCAGTGGATTAAATAATGCCCCAAGGGCTTGTAGCAGGTTTTCCAGGCATTGGGCCTGATGTGGGTCTGCCATTGTTACCGATTACCTCTCCAGCCCATGTGAGCTGTGATCCTGGGTGTGAGAACTGACACATTGACAACTCTGGCATCTTTTTTGGTTGTTTTATTGTAATTTTAGGGGATGGGAGAAGGGAATGAGTGGGATACTCCTTTGGCTCGACTATATACAATGCTGAGACTGTTATAGAAAAATGCCCTTTAGCGCTGTCTTGAAGCCAGCCGACGCTAGCCAACGCTGACAGACACTTGAAACAAACTGTAACTCTGAAAGCTGTGCTGGAACTCCAACTTAAGTCCAGAAGATCCAGGACTGTAGCATAAGGGACTTCTGACACTGCTTGCACTCAAAAGTCACTGACTACCCCCTCCTGCCTTACACTTGCTTGAGGTAGCTTGTTGTGAAATCCTGTATGGCTGCAACTCTCAACAGGTGCACTCGCACTGTGCACTTTCTCTTCAGGGCCCAAACTGCAGGCGCCCCCTTTAACACTTCAGGGTCCTTAACCTAGGTACCCCTTCTCCGGAGTGGTCCTCAGTATTCACGACCTGTGTAGGCTTTCCTGGGACTTAACCCCTCTCGCTCTCCGCTGGTTCTCGGCACACCGGATTCCCCTCAGCTCAACTCAGCACTGTCTGGATTCTCAGGCAGCACCCAAGACATCCGCTTCCTCTGACAGGAGGAGAGACAGCCATTCTCTCCCTCCTGGGATTCTGCTCCCGCCAAAGACAATGAGTCATGCATCCCCCTCAGACTTATACCCACTCCCAGAATCCTTTGCTGCAGAATCTGCCTTCTGGGGTAGTTACAAGCCCGAATGTGTCTCTGATTGGGTTTCCTCCACTGCCCTATGAAAAGCCTCTCACAGAGCCAGTGGGGAGACTCCCCTCTCAGCAACACACCTGGAAACCATGACACCCTACCAAATCACTGTCCTGCTGTAAGGCAGACAAGGCCCACTATGCATTTACCTAGCACCTACCTGTAGGGTGCTACAGGCTGGATGAAAGCAAACAAAGGGCTGCATCTGGCCCCCAGGCTGCAGTTTGGAGAGGACTTATCTGCAGTATGCATTTCATTTGCAAATCTTACAAAGCTATGTCACACAATGGTTATAACATATCACTCTTATATGTGCTAAGTTGCTACAAAATTTAAAGGGAAAAGCACAGATGGAATCTATTTTTGGAGAGTTAACATTTATTTATTTGTTTATTTATTTTGTTTGTTAGCAATACTTTTAATTATTTCAATAAAAGAAAGAAAGCGTCTACGTTTGTTTGGATCAAAGATCACAATGGGTCACAATAGGTAGCAAATTGTAAATCATTGGCAACAGTGTGTCCTACACATACACTAGAGCTGGGGTCCTCAATAGGCGGACTCCGGGCCGCCTCCGGACCCACACGGACTTAAATCTGGACCGCTTCGGCGGTCTGCTTCCTTCTGTCATCAGCGGGGGGGGGGGGGGGGCAGAATTGAGAGGATCAGGAGGATCGGAGTGGCTGTGTCTTACACTTGCAGCGCTGCATGATTACAAAAAGCCGAATACAAGTTCTTACCCGGCGGAGAGGATGTCCTACAAAGTCCCGCCTCCTGGGCCGGCTCATACCTATGATAGACAGAACACTGGTGACGTCTATCATAGGAGCCGGTGTCCAGGAGGCGGGACTTTGTAGGACATCCTCTCCGCCGGGTAAGAACTTGTATTCGGCTTTTTGTAATCATGCAGCGCTGCAAGTGTAAGACACAGCCACTCCGATCCTCTCAATTCTGCCCCCCCCCCGCTGATGACGGAAGGAAGCAGACCGCTTCGGCGGTCCAGATTTATGGGGGCACGCACACTGGTCAATCTGCATTAATGGGGGCACGCACACTGGTCGCTCTGCATTAATGGGGACACGCACACTGGTCAATCTTCATTAATGGGGGCACGCACACTTGTCGCTCTGCATTAATGGGGGCATGCACACTGGTCAATCTGCATTAATGGGGGCACGCACACTGGTCAATTTGCATTAATGGGGGCACGCACATGGTCGCTCTGACTTAATGGGGGCACGCACACTGGTCGCTCTGCATTAATGGGGGCACGCACATGGTCGCTCTGCATTAATGGGGGCACGCACACTGGTTGGGGGCACGCACATGGTCGCTCTGCATTAATGGGGGCACGAACACTGGTCAATCTACATTAATGGGAGCACGCACACTGGTCGCTCTGCATTAATGGGGGCACGCACACTGGTCAATCTGCATTAATGGGGGCACGCACACTGGTCGCTCTGCATTAATGGGGGCACGCACACTGGTCAATCTGCATTAATGGGGACAAGCACACTGGTCTCTCTGCATTAATGGGGGCACGCACACTGGTCAATCTGCATTAATGGGGGCACGCACACTGGTCGCTCTGCATTAATAGGGGCACGCACATGGTCGCTCTGCATTAATGGGGGCACGCACACTGGTCAATCTGCATTAATGGGGGCACGCACACTGGTCGCTCTGCATTAATGGGGGCACGCACATGACGCTCTGCATTAATGGGGGCACGCACACTGGTCAATCTGCATTAATGGGGGCACGCACACTGGTCGCTCTGCATTAATGGGGGCACGCACACTGGTCGCTCTGCATTAATGGGGGCACGCACACTGGTCAATCTGCATTAATGGGGGCACTCACACTGGTCAATCTGCATTAATGGGGGCACGCACATGGTCGCTCTGCATTAATGGGGGCACGCATACTGGTCAATCTGCATTAATGGGGGCACGCACATGGTCGCTCTGCATTAATGGGGGCACACACATGGTCGCTCTGCATTAATGGGGGCACGCACATGGTCGCTCTGCATTAATGGGAGCACGCACATTGGTCAATCTGCATTAATGGGGGCACGCACACTGGTCGCTCTGCATTAATGGGGGCACGCACATGGTCGCTCTGCATTAATAGGGGCACGCACATGGTCGCTCTGCATTAATGGGGGCACGTACATGGTCGCTCTGCATTAATGGGGGCACGCACATGGTCGCTCTGCATTGGATGGGGGCAAGTTTTGGGGAATGCCTTTTTTTGTTGTTGGCGTTCTGTATTTGGAATTTGACGGTCACTTTTCCGGACCTCGGACTGAATGGAAAATTTGTAAGTGGACCTTACAAGTTTACATTTGAGTACCCCTGCACTAGAGAAAAAAAATGATGTAATGGGAAGACATCAGATGTCCTTGACCACTGACCAAGTATTAAAGTCAAGAAGGAATAAATCCCCTCCTGCAATCAAAGAGGACATTCCACTAAATCCACTAAAAGGCATCTTTAGGTAACATAAACCAACAAGTGTGACAATAGAAAGAGGATGATCTATGATCCAAACATCATGAAAAATGAAGAGCATAATGAGTAGAGGAAAAAAAGAAAGAGAAGAAGCAGAATATTACAGTAAATGAGAAGAAATGGAAAGAAGATACAGACAATTGCTCCTCGAGTATAGGGCCCAGTCTGAACCCTTTTTTTTTTTTAAACTACTCACACATAACATGACAGCCAGCAGTTCAAAGCTTCCCATTCCCAGGGAAATATAGGGGATCTTTTCCTCAGGCAGCCCAGCAGTGAGAAATACACTTCTTGCGTAAAAGAAAATCTGAAAAGTGTCTAATTATTAGAACATTTCATCCATATTAAAACAACATTATTATTATGTTAATCAGTGTGGGGTCGACAGAGCATTAAATGTGCAGAGAAATGAGAAGATGGCACACATATGAAATCTTCTTGAAATCCAACATCAGTATACAGAAGCTGAAGAACATAAGCATTTACTTTGGTCACCATGCCAGTTTCACTCAAGTTTCAATTACTGCAAAACTCTAGCATCTATTCTGTATACTATATAGCAGCCTTTTTCAACCCTGGGGTGTCTTGAAGTTTCTTTAGGGGTGCCTCAGCAAAATGCCTAAAAATTGCCCAAAAATTGTATATAAGGCGGGGGGTGGATGAAGGCTGCCTTTTTAGTTATATTAAGTCACAGATTTTCATTGTGCTCCATTACAACCTTCTAGCTTCCATCCTGCTAACGACCAATGACATCATCAGATTATAAGGAGGATGTCAGCCACCTGCATAGTATGCTAGTTTGACCCTCCCATACCCCTTTGGGGTCTCTATAGCTAAGTGATGGAGAAAAAATAGAAGAGAAACAATGGAATACAAGTCAGTACCAACAGCACCTCTAACGTTGGGTGTTCTACGTGTGCGGATTTTGCTGCATTATTTAAAACTATTAGAATAGTTTTTACAATTTAGGATTTGGTGCCCAAAGACTGTCCATAATTTTAAAGGGTGCCTCGAGATTGCCCATCATTTTGGAGGGGGCCTTGATATTGTCCATAATTTTAAAGGGTACCTCGAGAATGCCCATCATTTGGGAGGGTGCCTTGAGATTGTCCATAATTTTAAGGGGTGCCTCGAGATTGCCCATCATTTGGGAGGGTGCCTTGAGATTGTCCATCATTTTAAAGGGTTCCTTGACTAAAAAAAAGGGTGAGAAACACTTTTATATGGGATAATACTTTTATGCGGTTTTCTGTTGCAACACTACAACAGGGGTGTCCAAATTGCAGTCTATAGGCTGCATGGGGCCTAGACAGCTATGAATGTGGTCCAACACAAAAGAGTAAACTTACTTAAAAATTATGCATTGACACGTACAAACACATGTGCTGAAGAAAAAATTGATGGTGTCTCTTTACTGGACTTTTGTAAGTTTTATATTTCCAAAGACAGATATCCCACTCTTCACAATCACACCTTATTCATATCATCAGTTTTCGGCAGCATCTCTATTTGTGAGCAACTATTTCCAAGTAGCACAAATGGCATAATTAGAACCAAAATATCTGATGAGCACCTTGAGAATTGCTACTACATCCATTGAACCAGGTATTGATGTGTTAGTTTATCTAATTTTATGTTTCCCTAAATATGTTTAATTTTATGTTGCCCTCTTTTACTTTTTGAATAAAAAATATTAAAAAAAAAAGTTTTATTACTCAGATAGGTACATTATCTATATCAGTGATTGTTAAATTGTGAACTGCCCGACTTTTTTCTGCTCATCAGCAATACTTATTGTTAGTGTATTTTATGTGTGGCCCAACACAATTTCTCTTCTTCCAATATGACCCAGGAAGGTCAAAAGATTGGACACTCCTGCACTACAAGTATGTTAAATAGGCTCTCCTACTAATGAATAGGTATTCTGTTTCTTTAATTTGTTTATTTTTTTTCTTTTATATATCTTTAAAAAAAGTTCCAGTGTTTCTTTTGAGCAAAAAAAAAAAAGAAAAAAACAACAAATTTTCCCATCTACACAAGCAAGGTGAATGGAGGAATCCTTCCTGCTGCACTACTCTTCAGCTATCAGAATATATTGATCAGCACTGCAGCCAATTGGCTGTAGTCACTGATCAAATTAACTTTTTCCAGTCTCATTTGACAGAAGTCGATCGAGCTGGAGCTTCTATAAATGGATTGAAATTTCTCTGGTCCCTGCTAAACCAGCCACATTTCGATCCATCTATGGCCAACCTAAGTTGGAGGTGCTACAAAGCATAAAAAGACCAATTCACTGTCAAAGCCTATTTCCAATTCCTAGCTTTCATTAAATAATACCCTCATGTGAAAAATTCTTACTATGGACATTGTGGTTTTTCTAGACCTACCTCTTTGGGAACAAAAATCGGATGGATGTTTTGATCACTTACACTAAGGGGTCTGTTTATAATAATATGTATTTTTCATACCCCTTTTTACAAAACATCTCTAACGTTACAGAACAATTCTTGCTGAATTTGACTAAATACTACTAGCTTGGCAGAAGAGGTTTGGAAATAATGTCCATCATGAGAATTGCTTGAACACAATGACAGCAAAGACGGTAATGTTGTATCCTGAGCCTTAGATAACATTTTTCTTGGTAAATGAGTTTTGTAACTTAGTTCTGTTATGTGTTATCATAAGAAACAATCCATTATTTACTTATTGCAGGTATCTGCTTAACATTTAAAGTAATCACTCAACTGCAGTGATGCCCGATAACTGAAGGGTAATTGTGATGACAACCACAGCATAGAGCTGCCAGCGCATAGATGGCTCCTTTATAACTTCTAGCACAGTCATGTTCTTGGTGTTTTTTCGCAGCTCCCCCTCTGCCAGTATGTCATTTAGTTCTAATTGGTATTCTCCATGTCCCCATATCCTACGCATAGCTAAGAAAAAGAAGATTGACAAAAAATGAGTAATATATTTTATAATGTTGGTCTTCGTGTTCCTGCATTCTGTGCATAACTGAGCAAATAAAGGCAGAAAACAATTGAGTAGCAATTTTTTTATAAAAATCAATGGCAGGTTGGTTTACTAGTTTTTCGTTATACAGTGCATTCGGAAAATATTCACAGCGCTTCGATTTTTCTTCATTTTGTTATATTACAGCCTTAATCCAAAAATGGATTAAATTCATTATCTTCCTCATAATTCTACAAACAATACCCCAAAATGACAACATGAAAGAAGTTTGTTTGAAATCCTTGCAAATTTATTAAAAATGAAAAAGAAAAATCACATGTACATAAGCATTCACAGACTTTGCTCAAGCACCTTACGGCCTCAAGTGTTTTTGAGTATGATGCTACAACCTTGGCACACCTATTTTTGCACAGTTTCTCCCACTTTTCTTTGCAGGACCTCTCAAACTCCATTAGGTTGGATGGGGAGTGTCGGTGTACAGCCATTTTCAGATCTCTCCAGAGATGTTCAATTGGGTTCAAGTCTGGGTTCTGGCTGGGCCACACAAGGACATTCACAGAGTTGTCCCGTAGCCACTTCTTTGTTATCTTAGCTGTGTACTTAGGGTCGTTGTCCTGTTGGAAGGTGAACCTTCACCCCAGTCTGAGGTCCAGAGCACTCTGGAGCAGGTTTTCATCAAGGACATCTCTGTACATTGCTGCATTAATTTTTACCTCCATCCTGACTAGTCTCCCAGTTCCTGCCGCTGAAAAACATCCCCCATCGGGCTTCACTGTAAGGATGGTATCGGCCAAGTGATGAGCAGTGCCTGGTTTTCTCCAGACATTACACTTGCCATTCAGGCCAAAGAGTTCAATCCTTATTTCATCAGACTAGAGAATTTTGTTTCTCATCGTCTGAGAGTCCTTCAGGTGCCTTTTGGCAAACTCCAGATGGGCTGTCCTGTGCCTTTTACTGAGGAGTGGCTTCCGTCTGGCCACTCTACCATACAGGCCTGATTGGTGGAGTGCTTCAGAGATGGTTTTTCTTCTGGAAGGTTCTCCTCTCTCCACAGAGAAACACTGGAGCACTGTCAGAGTGACCACCGGGTTCTTAGTCACCTCCCTAACAAAAGCCTTTCTCCCCCAATTGCTCAGTTTGGCCTAGGAAGAGTCCTGGTGGTTCCAAACTTCTTCCATTTACAGATGATGGAGGCCACTGTGCTCATTGGGTTATTCAGTGCTGCAGAAATGTTTCTGTACCCTTCCCAAGATCTGTGCCTCCATACAATCCTGTCTCGGATGTCTACAGACAATTCCTTTTACTTCATGGCTTGGTTTTTGCTCTGACATGCACTGTTAACTGTGGGACCTTGTATAGACAGGTGTGTGCTTTTCTAAATCATGTCTAATCAACTGAATTTACCACAGGTGGACTCCAATCAAGTTTAAGAAACATCTCAAGGATGATCAGTGGCAAAGGCTGTGAATACTTATGTACATGTGATTTTTTCATTTTTTATTTTTATTGACTGACATAAAGCGTTGTTGATTTATGTAAAAAAGATCATTCAATCAAAGTTTGGCCAGCTTGGTCAGTTTACTGATAGACATCTATGTCAGTGGGATGAGGGAGGGAAGGGGAGGTGGGCACTAAGGGGTGCACTAAAGACTAAAGAGATCTAGGGGGGCTTTGAGGGAGGAAGAGGGTTGAAAGGGCTCTAAGGGTTTGTTCAGATGTGTTGCTATCATTGCTGCCCCTTTAAAAATGGTTTGCAGTGGATTACTTTTCAAAACACGTTTGACAGGCCGAAAGGAGGCAATATGTCACCTCTTTACAGCCTGTTTTATCCCTGACAATATCGACCCATTATGCTGCAGCAGCATGCATTGTATGTAGTTTCAGTATGGCCCTATAAACTTAAATGTGTCCCAAGTGGCAGCAGTACAACCCACCAAATGTGATATGCTATTTCATTTTTGCCACATGGTTGGCATGTGTACAGCCATGAGCAGCTGTATCTCCTTGTTCAGGCGAATGGTCTGGGGTGTAAAAAAACATAGCTCAACTGCCTGCTTTTACATCCCCCCACCCGCCTGTGTAAACAAGTCCTGAGGCATTGTTTATACTTGGGTTGGAAGACAATAAAAACAGGTGGCTGAACCACATTTTTATCACTTCCCAATCACCCCCAAGCTTCAAAGAAAACCATAAGGAGATAAACACTCACACAGCAAATTCATCCCTCTGTCAATTTCTATAGGCAGTACTTTCCACTGAACACGACCCATCCAAGTGAATAGAACAGCTAAGTAACCACTTAAAAACTGTATACATGCATGCATGTACACAGTTGCAGCCCAGTAGTGCAGGATTTTAGGGATTAAAACAGGCGGTAAACAAGTGACACAACATCTCCTCACCACATGTCAAACACCCTCTAAAAAGTGATCCATCATGAATAACTCTTTAGAGGGCTACTGCAAGTGTAAAAGAGCCCTAGGACATGAGATGGGTCTAGTGGTTCCAGAGGAGGAGAAGGGAGGTCAGGGCCTGAGTTGTCGTCCCCCCCCTCGTGTTCTCACAGATCACACAGCACCCATGAGGAATGAAGGCGACTTCTCCTACTTCTCCTCTCTGGTCTTTAACATGACAAGGGAGACAGGAAGAAGGAAATTCTGCCCTCACTCCGCAGTGGTGCTGCACTGAGACTAAGGAAAGTTCTCAGTGCTGGCTTTCTTCCTCCCACAGCAAGCTGGAGGAAGGAGAGACCATATGTTCCCCCTAGCATCTTTATCGGCCCCTGCCTCTTCCTACAGGAGTCACACTGCAGTAACTCCTGTCAATGAGGAGCAGGATATGCAGCGTCCAGCGCACCCTCCCTCAACACAGCACCCAGGGAATGTGTCCCTTCTGCCCCCCCCCCCATCTTGTTCTGGCCCAGGGCTAAATTGATCAGCTCCTGGGTGTCTACTCCTGCTACCGAGTGCTTCCTGGTAGCAGGTAGGGTAAACACAATATGTAACAGCCCTTACACATGTGTTTACATCGGAAGTTATGTTACAGCACTTCCTGTTAGAATGGAGATTCAAGCAGAGCTGAAGCAGCTCTGTCCAGCCTCTACGTAGATCACTGCTTAACTGATTTATTGCTGATGGATTTCAGCCAGCAGTAGGCCACTATTAGAAGTGATCTGTTGCTGCAGAGCTTCATGAGGAATGGATCAGGTGTCCAATGAAAGAAAAATACACAAAAGAACATAAATAAATGTAATAAATTAATTAAAGTGATCGTTCACAGAAGAAAAGAATAAGGTGAACACCGTACATCCTCCCCAGCCCCCAGTCAATACAGTACTTACCTCTGTAGATGCCTACACAGCTGGTACAGTGGTCTGGAGATTTGAAATCTCCACGTTTCTCCCTCTGCTTTTTGCAGGGCTTCTGGAACAGATCAAAGCAATTCTCTGTATTGGCGATGACCAATCAGAATCGCTCTAATCCATCCTGGAAGCGCTGCAGAGAGAAAGGAGAGAAGAGTGGGGATTTCAAATTCCTGGATCGCTGTACCGGCTGCGTGGGTACTAACAGCTCAGTGTGGTATGTACAGTCGGGACTGGGGGTGGGGAAGGTGTACAGATTTAGTTCACACCTCAATTTTTGTTTCTGAAAAAAGTGAACTTACACTTCAAAAAAACCCTCTAGGGTCACACCAAATATGTTAAATGTTTTAGGTGACAGTTGTCTATTATTTATATTGTGAGATCCTTTCAGACATGTTGAGAGCTGTACTTGAACCCATCTATATTCCACAAGTTTACCACGCCTGCTCTCGGGAGATGAGTTACATTAGTTTATCATTGCTACAGTACAACGGGTTTTATTCTGATTTTTTTTTTTTCATTTTGGTGTTACAGATCATATAACTATTGTATGTCCAAAAGTGTCTAGTGGAGGAAGTAGAGGTTCATATTTCCAGGGAAGCATTGGATTTCAGGTTTCATCTATCTTTGTATGAATCAGAACTTCTAGTGGTGACGTGGAGAAGGAAACCACAAGGGAATGGTGTTATCGTCATCTCAGGAATTATTAGAGCCATGTGGATCTCCCTCCAAAAAAGTTGCAGTGGGATTTAACGATATAAACACTGCTTCCTACAGCTTTTAATGCAAAGCTTTCATCACTCAGAAATGGAATCTATACAATTAGTTTAATTTCTATTTTGGATTTTGTTGCCATTAACAGATCCCAGGGAGAGAGATGTGTGGTCAGGATGCACTGGACTGTTCAAAATGATAAAGATTATAAATGTACCTCTACATGTTCCTGTGTAATATCGCAATCTTTTTTCCTTTAGAAGAATTTATCGTTTTTACAGATTTGTTTTAACAATGTACACATATTCACACATTTTAATAATGGCTATGCTCATCAAAATAAATACTATTTTTTGGAAAAAGACGGCCAAAAGGCATATGCAGCAGCTCTTTACATCTTAGAATTGTCCCTACTTCTCATTTTTATTTCTCATCATTTAATATAGTATTTTTTTTAATTTCATTTAGTATACTTTTCGCTTTTCAATTGTTGATATGTTGAAATTTCTAACATATTATTTTTTCAAAATCATGCCATGGCTCTTATCTTGCAGCTGTTTTTTTTTTTTTTTTTGGTGGACTTTACCTTTCTTACAGCGCTCCTGGTCTCTCTTCACTAACAGCAGGTGTGCAGGGGTCTCTGGATAAAAACGCATAACTATCAACTGCAGGAGATCAGTAAAACCACACAATGACATCATCAGGGGCCACAGTTCCTCTGTTCCCAGAACCTCACTGGAGAATATGAACATTTTATAGGTGAAAAGAAAAATAGACATTTATGACCTTCAGACTGTTGTCAACAGCATAGTCAAGGGCATACTTCATTCATTAATTTTAAAATAAGTAATCTTTCTTTAACTTCAAGGATCATTGGTACAGCAAAATCAATGTTGTATATTTCTGCAATATAAAGTAAATAAAAGCTAATCAACCTAATTAAAAAAAAAGAGAAAAATGTAGATGTAGCCTGTGGAAGCCAGTATTTAAAAAGGCTATCGTATTGCTAATGCCATAAATGGATTAAACAGTATTAAAGGTGTATATACATACTCAGGTCCCAACTGATTCCCCAAACCAAGTTAGCCAAATCTGTTAGAAAATCTGTCATTACAGAGGCATAGTGTCTGCCGTTGCTGATCAGAGGTGCTAAATGCTCAGTTGTCAGGTTGTCCAAATGTATTTCTCTAACCAGGAAGAACTATGCAGATAAAGACTTTTGTTGTTTTTCGAACTTTCCCGATCTGCATACTGGTGCCAGGTTAGTGATTCTAAAAATAGCGAGAGGATCAACATGGCAGCCAGGCAACTAGTATTTAAAAAAGAAGATGGGCAATGGAAGCCATCCTATTTCTTTATTTACAGATGTGCTTTCCTGCATTGGAAATCAAATTCTCAGCCTCCCTTAAGCTATCACACCAAACCCACATCTAGTACTTATCAATATTTCATACATCACAGCAGTCTATCTCAACCAGGGTTCCTGCAAAAACTGACAATGGTCCCTTGAGTGGCAAGCAGTGACAGATTTATTATAAATTACCAGACAGCGCATGCATAGTTCTGACACCAACTTCATTCAGTCAGTACCATGGGATCAGTAGAGACTTTCATCTTCTGATATCAATGATCTTTTTAACTTTATGCAAGAGGATATTCTTCCCATTGATCACCATTGTAAGGGACATTCTTCCCAATGACTGCCATTGTAAGGAGCATTCTTTCCACTGACTACCATCGTAAGGGGCATTTTTCCCACTGACAATCATTGTAAAGACACTCTTTTACTGAGCATCAATTATATTATAGGTCCAGTCTCCTATTGACCACCAATGAAAGGGGGACTTCCCCACAGATCATCATTATAAGGTGCCCTTTTTCTAACCAGGACCAATGTAAAGGGACCTATCTACTCTGATCCCCAATGCAAGGGGTCCATGTCCACCTTCCTCAATCTGAGGGGGAACTTTTACACTAACCACAAATATAACACATGTCATGTCTACATTAACCACAAATGTAAAGGAGCAGTTCTACAGTCAATACTAATGTAAGGGGGCACTTTTTTAATTGACTTCCATGTAGAGGGGTCCTTCTACCCCAGGGGTTGGCAAACTGTTGATAGTTATCTACCCTTCGACTGTGGGCAGGTGACGGGAAGAGAGTAAACACCTCCCTGTTTCGCCGACAGAGCCCTTTCCCCAGAACTGTGAAGCAACGCAGGTACACGCTTATCCAATCCAAGGCTGCAGAGGCACCCCCTGTCCTTTCGTGCAGCTGCAGGGTGGTAAAAGTAGCTTGGGTGGGTTCGAGCTCTTGCTGTGAGTGCTGTGCACCCATCCCTGATCCAAGGGGCTTGTGAGGAAGGTGAAAGAGGAATGCCAGCAAGTGAAATTGCAAGTGAAATTGCTGACGGGGATCAGCTCCAGAACATGCAGGTTTGCCACAGCAGCTTCTCTGCACAACTCTGCATTAAAAAACAACTTCTTTGCCCTCCTGACACCCCACCCAAGCCCTGATCCCCCAGCACTGTGCCTCCTGATCCCTCAGTGTCATGCCTTCCTGACCCCTCAGTACCATGGCCTCCTGACCCCACAGTATTATGGCCTCCTAACCCCCAGCACCATGCCCTCCTGACCCCCCTGCACCATGCCCTCCTGACCCCCAGTGCTGTGTCCAGGAGATATTGCATAATATGTAAGTTGTTTTGGGACTTACACTCCGTGCACCCCATTCATAAATTCTTCATCCTCAATGTGTTAGTTTAGTTTAATATGTGACCTTAAAGCCAAAACTGTAATCTTTTGATTTATATATTTCTCCAAACTAGTCACCTCCTACCATGAGCGAATGTGTTGTTTGTATAACTTAAAAAAATATTTTTTATCATTTCTATTTGTTGCACTTTATTTTTTATTACTGAAAATAATATTTCGCACAGACGCAATGTTAAAAAGTGATCTGGTCTGGTTGTCAAATATACCACACGTGTTACACATACTCTTTTATTTTATAGTATATCAAAAATATACTGATCAAAGAAATGTAACATGAGCTACAGCTATAATAGCTTCATCAGGTGTTCCCTAAGATCTGAACGTTATATTGAAAGTTTCAATTTGGGAAATACAAACATTTGGATTAAAGCAATACACAAACACCTGTTCAATATACAGTAGATACGTAGCTGGATTTCAAAGACTTGCATAATAATATAAACATCACAAAAATCACAGATTTACCCCTTTCCTATAACCTTAAGACATGTGCCATTATTTACTCCTTCAGATGGCACACACAGTACCAGCGCATGCCCTATTTCTTCAATCTCTACGTCCTTTTTCTTTTTTCGGATCACTTTACCTAGATGTCTCTTTCTTTCTCCTAGGATACTATAAGTCAAACTCTCTGCTTCCTTTTTCTTTTTATATTATTTTCCTGATCATGGAATATAAACAAGTTAGCCTAAAGCAGAGGTCTCCAAACTGTGGCCCTGGGGCCAGATGTGGCCCCTCGCTTGCCTTTATCTGGCCCTTGAGGCATTATCTTTGCCACTGACACCCACAATAGGGCACTATTCCTTCCACAGACACCAACTATTTATCCCCCTAATACCAAAGATTGGGCATTGTTTACTCCCCATGGGCACAGTCCGCCCCCTCCCCTAAAGTCTAAAGGACAGTAAACTGCCCCTTTTTTCAGAAAGTTTGGATACCCTGGTCTAAAGTATCAAGAATCAAGATCACTCATGTATACTAAGCAATGGAAGTGTACACAAGTAAATATTTTCAGCTATACCTTTGCTTAAAGTGAGTCACATCCATAATCCTTGTAATCTTTATAAAAATGTTACTTTGTGGTGGTTATGATCCTATGATACAAAGCTTACCTGAGCCCAACAACTTGTCCAAACAGCTTCCCTGTGGTTACAAAGAAGGGGGCTGTAGTATTGGTGAATCCTCGAAGGTTCCTTGGAGCAGTTTCTCCAAGATACTGCACATAAATGTTAATGCCCAAACCTGACAATACAGAAATTCAGTTTACATAAATACATCTCTCTGAGTCAGGAAAACAACCTTAGAAGCTGATGGACGGACCGAGCGGCACACTAAATCCTAGGCTCTGAACTCTCTCTTCCCATTCTGCTGTCCATCATGCTCCCTTTCACTTCTGAATTACACCACCAGATTCCTCAACATCCCGTGCTTCCACTGAGCCCACAGCATGGTAAAGATAGGACCGCATAAACTGCCTGCAGCCGCTGGAACATTGGTCAAGTTCCTCACTCAAAATGTACCAGGGCCACTGAGGATCGCATAAGTAATGTGGAAAATACTCTTGCACCCCTCACTACTACCATGTGGGAAACCTCCAGAGAGTTAATAGCACTCAGAGCTAAAGTGGATGACCTTGAAAATAGCTCCCGCCGAAATAACTTATGCTTTGTGGGTTTCCCTGAAAAATCTGAGGGGACCAACCCAGAGCAATTCCTACTCAGTTGGCTGAAAGGAACCTTGGGCCAAGATGTCATCCATGCCTCCTTTGCCATTGAGCGGGTGCACCGCACTCCTCCTCACCTTCCCCTGCGGGCGCTCCACCATGACCCCTAATTGCTCGCATTCTTAATTTTCAAGATAAGGTGGCTATTCTACGTGCTGTGTGACTGAGAGGCGAACTACGCTACAACAACCAGATCATTCACATCTTCCTGGATTTCTCTGCTGAAGTGCAAAAACAGTGTGCCTCTTCTACCTCCGTTAAGGCCAGACTGCGAGCTCAAGAAATCCAATATTCCATGCTATATCCAGCAAAACTTAAAGTTATCCATGCAAGCAAGTCTTATTTCTTCATCTCGCCTGCTGATGCCTCCTCCTGGCTGGATGAAACCTTTGGTGGCTCACAATTTCCTCGCAGACGTTGAATGATGATGATCTTGCTATTACTGCCTTATGCACGGTTTTGAATTTTCATTAGTTCCAGTTTACCTGTGGGATAATTTTAACCCCCCCCAGATGTTCTTCTACACTCATCCTGTGCACTCTCTCCTTACCTAACTGGAGGACAATCCTCTTACTAGATGCACTGTTAACCCTTCTCTCATCGCAACGCTGGTCATACTCCTTACTCTGGGTACCGACCCACATGAGGAACCATACTCACTGATGTTCCGTCCTTTATCACTTTTGTAACCCCCTACCTGTATGTGACTGCATCACGGGGTTTGTTGACAATTTTTTCCTGTTTGGGATATAAGCTCTCTATAATTGGGATGGATTAGAAGGGTGGGTGGGTTGGGATACTAATGTGCTATTATTATTTTCCTCTTTTGTTGTTTTTTACTATTGTTGTTTATTGAATGTCCATGCCTCCTTTGTGTCTCAATTACCATAATCGCTCTGTCATGCTGGCTGAGGACTGCTGGACACCCTATAGAGTGTCCTGCACTCGCTAATATTCTTATGTTTTCTTAATATGGCTAGTCATTTGAAGATTCTTTCATGGAATGTTAGGGGTTTGGGTTCACCCTGCAAATGGTCCCCGGTCTTTTCCTTCCTTGAGAAATACAAACCCCACATAATCTGTCTGCAGGAGACTCATTTAGTGGCACCTAAACACCTTGCCTTGAAAAAGGCTTTGATTGAACGCTCTTTCCATGCTTTTCACACCTCCCACTCTAGAGGAGTCTCCATATTATTAATTCCTCCCGACTGAGATCAGCCAAGTCAAAACTGACCCAGAGGGTCGTTTTGTCCTTCTATCACTACAGATTGTCCGATCCTTCTTAAACTTAGTCAACATTTACATACCTCCACCCTTTTCAGCTGAAATTCTGACTAAGGTTGCCTCATTCACTCTTGATTTCCGCCATGGTCCAGTGAAGTACATTGGCTATTTCAATGCAGTGATTGATCCTGCTTTGGACCGTGTGCTGGGGGTGAGGGGAAAACCTTTTAATCTCTATTGGACTGGATACAAGTATATAATCTCACGGATGTATGGAGATGGAGGCATCCAGATGTTAGACAATTTACTTGCCACTCAGACTCCTTTCACACAATGTCCCGTATTAATATGGCTTTTGTCACCCCCTTTACCCTCCCTCTCATATCGAGTGCCAATATCCTGCCCCGTGGGGTATCTGATCACACTCCACTTATGATAGAGATGAATATCCTTCCCCCTTCTTGCCCACCCCTGTGGCGTTTAAACCCGCAATTGTTTGATGATCAAATAATCCTTAATACATGCAGGAACCATGAACAAATATCCCCTTGGGGTGGGACTTTGAAGGCACTAAGTACTAGACAATGTGAATAAAAATCAGTTTCTGTTAAGTTAGCATAAAAACACCAATGCTACAGTATATGGACATGGTTGTTCATGGAATACATATACATATTACAACAATATTATTAGGCGAAAAAGGATTGAGGTGCTGTACGCGTTTTCGGGCTTTCACAGCTCCTTTTTCTGGGGTGTGGTTGACATCAACCTTCTACATAATATAAGTAAATTAATCACGTTTGTACAATATTGCAGAATTATTCTTTGCTCATTACAGTTTTGGGCTAAACTTAGATTCCATTGGAGTATACAGCATTGCCATGTCAGCATTTAAAAACAAGATCTCAGGAGGGCTGTAAGTTTAACCCAAGACTATAATGACCAAAGAATAATTCCGTAATATTGTACAAACATGTGATTAATTTACTTATATTTTGTAGAAGGTTGATGTCAAACACACCCCTGAAGAAAGAGCTGTGAAAGCCCCAAAACGCATCGGATGGAGGACTTCAATCCTTTTTCGCCTATTAATATTGGTGTAATATGTATATGTATTCCATGTACACCCATGTCCATATAGCATTGGTGTTTTTATGCTAACTTAAATACAACTGATTTTTATTCACAGTATTTTTTACTTAGTGCCTTCAAAGTCCCACCCTAAGGGGAATTTTGTTCATGGTTTATCTATTAGGGATGTGGCACATTTAGGGAGGAACCCCACTGATTTTCTCTAATTTATGCATGCATGAAGGGCATAACAGATTATTGGACTTGTAATCTTCACTCTGTTAACTCTTATATAGAATGGGAGGCATTTAAGCCCTCAATGCATGACACATTCATGTCCATTACTGGGGTGCTTAGAAAGAATACTAAACTTTGCACTGAGAAACTTGAATCTACCATGCTGATAGCAGAGGTTGATTATAATTCCAATCCCACTGCCCATACACATGCCCCCTGTTACACGCCCATAGAAGTTATGAACTTTGCCTCTTAGATCTTACACAGAAATGCATGCTATACACTTCTCAAAAAATACTTGAGCATGGAAATAAGGCAGGATGATTGCTGGCCTATCTGGCATGTCTGAATTACTCTCCTACTATTGGATTGTCAAGGATGTTAAATACCTTTGCCACTTATATACAGAACAAGGCCTCAAGTCCTTTATTCAACTATGAGAAGAATTTAGTCTTCCCCTTTCGTCTCTGTTTTTTTTTATTTTCAACTTCGCCATGCTCTAAGAGCACAATCTGGCTCACTCTCATTTCCACTACAGATGGCCCCCCTAGAGAAGTTACTTAGGAACACAGATACTACCAAACTGATATCCCAATACTACTCTGCATTGCTAGCTGATTCTAACCCTAGGTTTGTGGTAGCACAGGCCCGATGGGTTACTTTAGACATCCAGTTAAATGATGATGATTGTGCGGAATTAGCAGATACTTACAAAAGCTCGGTCATAGCCTCTAGAAATAGAGTTATTCAGATTAAAATATTTCATCACAGCCATCTCACCCCCTATCGAATGTGTAAAATGGGATTAAGATCCACTTCAGAGTGCTTTAGAGGTTGTGGAGCTGAGGCTTACTTTATTCATTGCTTTTGGTCCTGTCCATTGGTTTTTCTTTCTGGTCCGCGGTCGATAATTTTCTATCCACCGTTCTCGGTGTTCCTAATATCCTATATCCTAAAAACCTAAAAACTGTTTATTGGGTATCTTTGGTGAGCTATCAGTCTCTACATACACTAAACGATTATTACATATTTTATATTTTTTTGCGAAGAAGACTGTCCTCCTGAGCTGGAAGGAGACCTCGGGGCCCATGATAACCACCTGGCTCCACTTGATTAACAATAGCCTGCCTCTTTATAAACTCACCTTTGAATTGCGAAAATGACCTCTTCTTTTTGACAAAATATGGAATAGATGGGTGTCCAGCCCTCTTATCCTGACATCTTCAGGCTCAGGAGACTAGTTTATATTACTTTACCTCTCCGCATGACTAAATGATCTGCTGTATGCTGCTATATCTCTACTAAACTTCAGATTACTATAAATGTATTCCCTTCTATGTATAATTTGTACATAAGACTAAGGAGGCACTGTAGAATTTTGGTTGCGATTGCAACCGTTAATGTTAATGTCTATTGTTTATGCAAAACCTTAATAAATATATCTTTAAAAAAAAAAAAAAAAGCCTTAGAAAGGATTAACTGTGCATAAAGCTAAACTGCTAAAGTATCATTTGTGCAAGGTGTAAGGTAATGAGTGCAGTAATCTGTGTAGAATGATGGAATGTAACGATTGTTTTATTTACTTCTCAATTGGTAATTACTATACTGAATATACAGTATAACATGAATAGTAATCAGCAGAGAGAATCGATTCAGGAAAATCACCATTTTTTTTTTTTATATCTGTGTAGATCTGTCTTATCTGCTGACAGTCATCCAATATAGAAATGCATGCCATCGTGATTCCTGAGTTGCATGGTTCTGGTAGCTGTAACAAATCGCTAGGTGTATATTCAAAAAAAGCCACAAATATATGTTTAGATAATTAGCTATATTTTGACTAAGGACTGATTTATAAAGAAGTGCAGCATGAAGTCTCCCATGCCCTGCAATGGGGTCTTTGGATAACACTATGGATAACATTTGTCAAAAATACTGTCATATGACCTTAAACACCTTAAACAGGTGACACGTATCCTGTTTCCAGAGCATGTTTTTTTGTTTCCCCTCTTTTATTAGAATAAATGGGGCCTTGCTGAGTCCTAACTATACTGAGTGCAAAAGGGGTCAAGCAAGCGTAAATGCTGTAGAGGTGTTTACAGATATACCTATAGCTATGCCATAAAGAAACCTGCCAACCACAATCAGTTCATGGGATCCCACCATCTTGCTGAACCCAAGACATAGTGATGCAGTTATTCCCATCAAGCTACTAAGCACATGAGATGGTCTTCTGGGAAAAAAGGGAAAAAAATATTTGTTAGTGGTCAATATATGGCGAAATATAGTTTCCTTTTCAAGTTTTAAGGCTAACATCTATGAGATAACTCTTTGAGGGGGCAAATTAGACATCCTGAGGGCCACATTTTCTTTATTTCTAAAATACTGCAAAACTTAAGGGGAATCAGTATTTACAATTATAAATTCACTGAAACAACTTCATATATTTAGTAATTTAATACGTGTATTAAATTAGTGCAGTTTTACAATAAAACAGAGAGGGCAAACTATCCAGTAAACCTGTTACTTTGCCCTGGATAGGTATAGTGCATGCTAGCTGCAGGCTCATCTCTATTTGTTTTCAGTTTAATGTCTGCTGTTGTTCATTTTTCTATTGCACCTTGCCTGGGAAAACACCCACATTCTAGACAGAGCTAGCAGATGTTGCATTTAATTTAAAGTGAAACTAAAGGCAAATTTTCTTAAATTTTGGACAGAGTAAGGGAGGGTTATAACCCCCGTCAACTGTTTTTTTGCCATCCCATTGTCCCATTGTGGCGATTTACATACACTTCCTGTCCCATAGCCAAAACAGGAAGTGAGAGGAACCCCCCCCCAAGTGAAGGAATCCTTGGTTGTCACCAGAACTAGTATCCCCATTGGAAGATTTACTCTCTACTTCTGACCTGGAGACAACCCAAAATTGGGAATTTTCTTTCACTTTTGATGATAATAGTAAACAGGACTAATAGAAAGACTGAATATCCCTAACAGAGGCACAGACCTACAGTAAAAACCTGACAGGTGTTCTAATCCCTCCCCACTCCATCCAAGACTAAAAAAAAAGTTTGGAGTTATTATAAATATGAGGCAGTCACAAGGCCATCATCCATGTTATGTATATAGAATATAGAGAAATGGTTCTATCGGACTATACAGGCCAGAAAGGAGTATTGAACGCTTTTTGATAAAATAAAGCAAAATGTATTAATAATTGATAAAATTGTATAAAAAGAAATGCTAAATATGCATTGTATATACATTCAGTACCCCTTTATGAGTATACAATACATGTGGCTAGGATTATGATTTTACAACATGTACTCTGATAATAGTTCACATAATCTGACACGTTTCGCTAAGACTTAGCTTCCTCAGGGCTTAGGGAACCAGAGTTGTACCTCTCTATAACAGCAAAACATATTGTTACTTTCCATACTATCTAATATTTTATACATTTATAGATATTTATAGATAGTAATCACATAGTTTGTATACAATCCTATAGATAGTATGTAATCGTATGACACCCACCTCAGGGCCAGCTACAAATGTATCAGCATAGTATACACCCCAACGCCCGAGGGGATGCTGATACATACGTAGCTGGCCCTAAGGTGGGTGTCATACGAATACATACTATCTATAAATATCTATATCTATAGATATACATATAAATATCTATAAATGTGATTACTATCTATAGTTATCTATATCAACAGAATAATAGTAGCGCTGAAACACTATATAAGAGTTCCTAAAATAGACAGTGGATGTCCACTAAAATAACAGTGTGATAAAACACTTAGTCCTCACAGTCTTTAATTGACTAATACCATAAGTCTATTAACGGGTGAATCTAAACATCAATCCCCCTTCCAGATCTTCAATAAACATGAAAGTCCAATGTTATTAACGGTAGTTGTTGGGTAAGTACTGCAAAACCTCCGTGTAGTCTGGTCGGGTCACCACAAATCCACCACCAAGTGCAGGGGGACAATAAGAAATGGCCACTCACCGGATAGATATCCTCACCTACTCTCATAAGTGAGCACCACTCGCATAATGATCACAAATCCACATGTCACCATAGGATAGGTTAAATCGAGCAAGAGATGGTTCCCAATCCAGTGTAGTGTCCCTTTTCTGCCAATGCCTCCCAAATATGTGGAAAATAAACAGATATCTCCACTAGTGCAATACGTCTCATAAGGCTTTATTTCAAAGTAAAACAACACATAATGCACTCACTTGTAGTTGGATAAATCACAGCATACCTCATAAAGGCAGTATCGGGACCCCCTCTCCTAATCCGATGTGGCTCCACGCCAGATCGGGTAGTTCCGGATGTCCTTTGCTGCCGTAAACCACGATTGGGTGCGTCGTCTGGCCACGCCCCGACGCGTTTCGTCACTTCCTGACTTCAACTGGGGGCGCGGTCAGGACGACGCACCCATCCTCTTTATGCTCCGCAATCACAGCGTCGCAACCAATGATAGAGCAACCAGGTCAACCGGAAGGACATCGTGCCGACTTCCGCCGGAAGATAAACAAACCATGGACAGTTCCCCCGTCTGCTATTGATCACCCACCACCTCTGCGGACACCTGGCAATATGGAAACTACGCCCATAGATCTAAGCAACCCAGACCAACTCCTAAAAGGACTCTAGTCTGATCGGGTGACCTGTTACTCATACACGAGCGGGCACTGCCGATAATTATTACATTACCAGACAAATGACCCGATCTAAATATGTCATATACCCACAGTGCAAATAGCTGCGATATTAAGCATAACAAGATAAAATCATGAATATGCATAAACCTGTGTATATCAATACAATACATAATAGTATAAGACATATTAAAATATATAAAAAAGAGAGTATACTAAAACTCAGGTTAAAATCAAATGTTTAAAAATGTTTTAAAATCAAACAAGTTTAAAATCACATATAAATTATATCTTGAAATGGAATGTCATAAGACTTAAATAGATGGCAGATGTTACTGCTAATGACTGAAGCCATAAATAGGGATATCCATGTAGGGATAAAATATATATAGACACGAGATAAAATTTGTAGACACTAAATAAAATTAAGAGTCACTGATAAAACAATTGATGTCTAATTCGATGTTTAACCCCACAGGGGCAAGGGATTGGGTCAGGAATATCCACTTCGTTTCGCATTTCGAAAGCTCCCTGACCCAATTAGCCCCTCGCCATGATGGAGTGACTCGTTCAATGCCCCAGAACATTAGTTCACTCGGGTCCCTTTGGTGGTACTGTCTGAAGTGGGCTGATACGTTATGTTCCCATTTGCCATTGATAATATTGGTAATGTGTTCCCCAACACGAACCTTCAATGCTCGTTTGGTCCTCCCAACATATACCAATTTGCATGGGCACATGAGCCCATATACCACATGGGTGGTGTCACACGAGATAAAAGATTTGATTTTAAAAACCTTATCAATGGCAGGGACAGAGAAAGACTCCCGTCTTCTCAGATTGGTTGGGGCAAGGGAACAAGCCCTACACTGCCCACATGTGAAAGACCCTTTACGGTCTGGGAAAAAAGAAATCTTAGGTGGTTCTATCACCTTTTTTACCACCCGGTCGCCAAAGTTTGGAGCCCTACGATAAATAAAGGATGGTTTGCTTGGTAGGGCTGGACCCAGGGTTTTATCCATCAACAGTATTGGCCAATGCTGTTTGAATATAGCCTCTACCTTTTTATAATCGTTGGAGAAGTCGGAGAGGAAACTCCACTGTTTGGGGTCATTCTCTGGTTCTCCACCTCTGACTCTAGGGTTCAATGGTCTTGGTGCTTCCAGAATCTTAGTAATTTCCTTATCCAGCCCAGACCTTTCATAGCCCTTGGCCACAAATCTCTCCTTCAGAATTTCAACCTGGTCACAGTAGTCATTAGTAGATGTACAATTTCGTACTAATACTAAGGTATTCTTCAAACCCACAGATAGAAACAGCTATCTGGCCATTCAAAGCGGACACCATCCGAACTGGCTTAAGAACATCCCTAGGGGCCAGTTCTTACGTGTAAGACGAAATTGTACATCTACTAATGACTACTGTGACCAGGTTGAAATTCTGAAGGAGAGATTTGTGGCCAAGGGCTATGAAAGGTCTGGGCTGGATAAGGAAATTACTAAGATTCTGGAAGCACCAAGACCATTGAACCCTAGAGTCAGAGGTGGAGAACCAGAGAATGACCCCAAACAGTGGAGTTTCCTCTCCGACTTCTCCAACGATTATAAAAAGGTAGAGGCTATATTCAAACAGCATTGGCCAATACTGTTGATGGATAAAACCCTGGGTCCAGCCCTACCAAGCAAACCATCCTTTATTTATCGTAGGGCTCCAAACTTTGGTGACCGGGTGGTAAAAAAGGTGATAGAACCACCTAAGATTTCTTTTTTCCCAGACCGTAAAGGGTCTTTCACATGTGGGCAGTGTAGGGCTTGTTCCCTTGCCCCAACCAATCTGAGAAGACGGGAGTCTTTCTCTGTCCCTGCCATTGATAAGGTTTTTAAAATCAAATCTTTTATCACGTGTGACACCACCCATGTGGTATATGGGCTCATGTGCCGATGCAAATTGGTATATGTTGGGAGGACCAAACGAGCATTGAAGGTTCGTGTTGGGGAACACATTACCAATATTATCAATGGCAAATGGGAACATAACGTATCAGCCCACTTCAGACAGTACCACCAAAGGGACCCGAGTGAACTAATGTTCTGGGGCATTGAACGAGTCACTCCATCATGGCGAGGGGCTAATTGGGTCAGGGAGCTTTCGAAATGCAAAACGAAGTGGATATTCCTGACCCAATCCCTTGCCCCTGTGGGGTTAAACATCGAATTAGACATCAATTGTTTTATCAGTGACTCTTAATTTTATTTAGTGTCTACAAATTTTATCTCGTGTCTATATATATTTTATCCCTACATGGATATCCCGATTTATGGCTTCAGTCATTAGCAGTAACATCTGCCATCTATTTAAGTCTTATGACATTCCATTTCAAGATATAATTTATATGTGATTTTAAACTTGTTTGATTTTAAAACATTTTTAAACATTTGATTTTAACCTGAGTTTTAGTATACTCTCTTTTTTATATATTTTAATATGTCTTATACTATTATGTATTGTATTGATATACACAGGTTTATGCATATTCATGATTTTATCTTGTTATGCTTAATATCGCAGCTATTTGCACTGTGGGTATATGACATATTTAGATCGGGTCATTTGTCTGGTAATGTAATAATTATCGGCAGTGCCCGCTCGTGTATGAGTAACAGGTCACCCGATCAGACTAGAGTCCTTTTAGGAGTTGGTCTGGGTTGCTTAGATCTATGGGCGTAGTTTCCATATTGCCAGGTGTCCGCAGAGGTGGTGGGTGATCAATAGCAGACGGGGGAACTGTCCATGGTTTGTTTATCTTCCGGCGGAAGTCGGCACGATGTCCTTCCGGTTGACCTGGTTGCTCTATCATTGGTTGCGACGCTGTGATTGCGGAGCATAAAGAGGATGGGTGCGTCGTCCTGACCGCGCCCCCAGTTGAAGTCAGGAAGTGACGAAACGCGTCGGGGCGTGGCCAGACGACGCACCCAATCGTGGTTTACGGCAGCAAAGGACATCCAGAACTACCCGATCTGGCGTGGAGCCACATCGGATTAGGAGAGGGGGTCCCGATACTGCCTTTATGAGATATGCTGTGATTTATCCAACTACAAGTGAGTGCATTATGTGTTGTTTTACTTTGAAATAAAGCCTTATGAGACGTATTGCACTAGTGGAGATATCTGTTTATTTTCCACATATTTGGGAGACATTGGCAGAAAAGGGACACTACACTGGATTGGGAACCATCTCTTGCTCGATTTAACCTATCCTATGGTGACATGTGGATTTGTGATCATTATGCGAGTGGTGCTCACTTATGAGAGTAGGTGAGCATATCTATCCGGTGAGTGGCCATTTCTTATTGTCCCCCTGCACTTGGTGGTGGATTTGTGGTGACCCGACCAGACTACACGGAGGTTTTGCAGTACTTACCCAACAACTACCGTTAATAACATTGGACTTTCATGTTTATTGAAGATCTGGAAGGGGGATTGATGTTTAGATTCACCCGTTAATAGACTTATGGTATTAGTCAATTAAAGACTGTGAGGACTAAGTGTTTTATCACACTGTTATTTTAGTGGACATCCACTGTCTATTTTAGGAACTCTTATATAGTGTTTCAGCGCTACTATTATTCTGTTGACATTGTTACCAAATATTCATATTTGTTCAAGTAGCAGCTTCAGGGGTATTTTATTACCAGCAGTTGCTGGTGCATCCTAAAGCGCGGAGATAGTCACACACATTTTGGGCGGGAACTTAGGATTATTATTTTATTATAGTTATCTATAAATGTATAAAATATTAGATAGTATGGAAAGTAACAATATGTTTTTCTGTTAAAGAGAGGTACAACTCTGGTTCCCTAAGCCCTCAGGAAGCTAAGTATTAGCGAAACGCATATATGAACAATTGTCAAAGTACATGTTGTAAAATCATAGCCCTAGCCACATGTATTGTATACTCATTAAGCGGTACTAAATGTATATATAACGCATATTTAGCATTTATTTTTATACAATTTTATCAATTGTTTAATACATTTTGTTTTATTTTATCAAATGGTGTTCAAAACTCCTTTCAGGCCTGTATAGTCAAACAGAATTGTTTTTCTATCTCTAAAGTTTTGATTTAACTATACTTTAAATTTGAAGTTGAAGCAAAGGAAAAAGAAATACAACTAAATGCAACTATATAAAAATCTAATTTTATGTATTCCTAAATCTAGCTAAGTACCTGTTTATGTGTTGATATCAAGTCTTTAAAAATCCCTTGTTCAGCAACACTCAGACTGAGAGGACCGTTCATACTGTTTAAAGTGAGTATTGTATTGCAACTCTAAACAGACTGTAGCAAATCACTACCTTATCTGGAAGAAGATCCCATCAATAAGTATAACAGCACTTCCATGAAAATACTCACTTCCCAAACCTTCGCGTCATGTACCCAGATGATAATGATCCCAGGAGGCCTCCAAGACTGAGCACTGAAGCTGTCGTAGACCAGAGCAGGGTAAGTGTTTCTGTAGGGACAGGGGATCCATACCTTCCTATCCAGGTCTGGTTGATAAAGTTTCTGACAAACTGCAGAGGATAGAATCCAGAAGGGTTTTATTTTCCTGCCTCTAAACATTGAGCTTAAAATATGCCTCTAACCTTCCTTATGTTCATGGACAAATAGGATAACATTGGGCTGCTTCTACAGGCAAACACAAAACTCCTGTAGTGGCAGCGATTTTTAAGCCAGTGTGCATGGACCCTAAAGCTAGCTACAGACATTAGATTAAAGTTGAACATTAATACTTATCCATCCATTGAACAGTGTTTGCTCCGCGCTACATGGACTCTAAAGTTTATGTGAGCAGATGCCCAGAATTATTCTTAGACCAGGCAAACTGTATTAAACACAAGGAAATAGAACTAAATGTTCTAAAAAAGTTGAATCATTACAAACTACTCCTTTCTAGAGGACAGAGTTGCTAGTTAGGCTCATTGATCTGTAGATTACATATCTAAATGTACTATAGATTTTGTATTTAGAATTTGCAACCAACTAAATTGATATGGATAACTCATCAAAATCAATAGCTGATTGAGGTGATAAGGATGAAACTTTACTCCTGTATAAAGTGTGACTTCCTATCCGTCAGGTAGAATGTCTATTGCTACTATAGTTATTTCCTAGCTGTTTGACTGCATCCTGAGATGGAAACACTCTGTCAGGACCCGGACTTGAACCTGTGTGTCTGGCAATGACTCTACTTGCTGAGCCACCTGGAATGCTGGACAGCTCCTTGGACAACTCCTTGGACAAATCCTTGAATGATCTTGCCGTGAATCTTGATTGCCTGGAACCTTGAACTCTTTGCTCCTCCCATGAACTTCCTGATTTAAGCCATGTCTTTGCACTTCCTGGTCGCCAGAATATTGTGACTTCACCAGCCAATATCTCGCTTGTCTCTCCTGCTGACGTCCCTATCTATCGACACTTGGCTTGTTCCTCGACTACGCTTTTGCCTAATCCCGACCTGCAACTACTTGTTACCGACCTTTGGCTATTCCTAGACTACGCTTTTGCTTGATCCTGACCTGCTATATCTGCTACTGGACCCTGGCTTGCTCACCTCCTGGTGGGGCGATCCTGAGGACCGCGACCTGGTACTAACATGCAGCAAAATCCATCTCCACCATCAGGAGCGCTGGTGAACACCGGTTAGTACTTAGATTCCGCACCTCAGGTGAGCCTGCGTCATCTGCCAGTGTGACCTGCCTGTGTTCCTATCCAGCTGGTTCCTCTGTAAGCTGCTATAGCTATTGGTCTTCGAGCCTGACTCCAGATCGTGGCAACCTCTTTGTTGGTCTTTTAACTGGGAAATGCTTTCTTTTATTTATTTTTTATATATATATATATATTTTTTTTTTTTTTTTTGCATATTCTACTTATGAGAGCACCCAGCTGCGTTTACGCAATCTTTTTGTGACTTTTTGGATTGTATCCTGCTTGTCTAGCCCCCATGTACTAGCTAGAGAGCTCTTCTAGTCCTGTTTGATGAGCGTTGCCATGGGGATTGCTGATTGGATGAATACCCATATTTTGTATGTTACCTTTATCACAGGCAATTGGAATGGTCATTTCTAATACTTTTACATCGTCATGTATGGCAATGGTGAGTACCTATGCAGTTATTAAGGCCACTCTAGCTTTCCCTTGATGGATGTGTATCTATAGCTTCACTGGTTATATGCTACTTTTGTGTGCTGAGCATATCGTTTGTACTCGTATGGAAAGCTTTCTATAAATAAAGATTACATAAAAAAAAAAAAATAATAATAATAATAATAGCTGGACTCCCCCCTTTTTGAAATACAACTCCTATAGCATTCATATCTTTGCAATCTGAGGAACATTTTGATTTTGATTAGCATTCAGGAAACTCTGGTAGTTGCTGAAAGTGTTAAAGTGGTATTGAACCCAAAAATACAAATGTACTACAGTGCAGCTAACCAATCCTTAAAGGGAAGCTCCAGTGAAAAATGATATTTTTCCTATTAATAGTATGTTACAGTATCTCACAAAAGTGAGTACACCCTTAACATTTTTGTAAATATTTTATTATTTCTTTTCATGTGACAATACTAAAGAAATGATACTTTGCTACAATGTAAAGTAGTGAGTGTACACCTTGTGTAAATTTGCTGTCCCCTCAAAATAACTCAACGTACAGCCAGTAATGTCTAAACCACTGGAAACAAAAGTGAGTACACTCCTAAGTGAAAATGTCCAAATTGTGCCCAATCAGCCATTTTCCCTCCCCGTAGTCATGTGACTCATTAGTGTTACAATGTCTCAGGTTTGAATGGGGAGCGGGTGTGTTAAATTTGGTGTTATCGCTATCACTCTCTCATACTGGTCACAGGAAGTTTAACATGGCACCTCATGGCAAAGAACTCTCTGAGGATCTGAAAAAAAAGAATGTTTAATCTACTTAAAGATGGCCTAGGCCAGGGGTGTCCAGACTACGGCCCTCCAGCAGGTGTTGCGGAACTACACATCCCATGAGGCATTGTAAATCTCTGACATTCACAGATATAACTAGGCATGATGGGAATTGTAGTTCCTGAACAGCTGGAGGGCCATAGTTTGGACACCCCTGGCCTAGGCTATATGAAGATTGGCAAGACCCTAAAACTGAGCTGCAGCATGGTGGCCAAGACCATACAGTGGTTTAACAGGACAGGTTCCACTCAGAACAGGCCTCGCCATGGTCGACCAAAGAAGTTAAGTGCACATGCTCAGCGTCACATCCAGAGGTTATCTTTGGGAAATAGACATATGAGTGCTGCCAGCATTGCTGCAGAGGTTGAGGGGGTGGGGGGTCAGCATGTCAGTGCTCAGACCACATGCCACACACTGCATCAAACTGGTCTGCATGGCTGTTGTCCCAGAAGGAAGCCTCTTCTAAAGATGATGCACAAGAAAGCCTGCAAACAGTTTGCTGGAGACAAGCAGACTAAGGACATGGATTACTGAAACCATGTCCTGTGGTCTCATGAGGCCAAGATAAACTTATTTGGTTCAGATGGTGTCAAGCGTGTGTGGCGGCAACAAGGTGAGGAGTACAAAGACAAGTGTTTCTTGCCTACAGTCAAGCATGGTGGTGGGAGTGTCATGGGCTGGGGATGCATGAGTGCTGCCAGCACTGGGGAGCTACAGTTTATTGAGGGCACCATAAATGCCAACATGTACTGTGACCTACTGAAGCAGAGCATGATTGCCTTTGGAGACTGGGATGCAGGGCAATATTCCAACATGATAACGACCCTAAATACACCTCCAAGACGACCACTGCCTTGCTAAAGAAGCTGAGGGTAAAGGTGATGGACTCTCCAAGCATGTCTCCCGACCTAAACCCTATTGAGCATCTGTGGGGCATCCTCAAACAGAAGGTGGAGGACCAAGCTCCATGATGTCCTCATGGAGGAGTGGAAGAGGACTCCAGTGGCAACCTGTGAAGCTCTGGTGAACTCCATGCCCAAGAGGGTTAAGGCAGTGCTGGAAATAATGGTGGCCTCACAAAATATTGACACTTTGGGCTCAATTTAGTTACTTCCACTTAGGGGTGTACTCACTTTTGTTGCCAGTGGTTTAGACATTACTGGCTGCGTTTTTATAGAGATATGAGTCTTGCGCTCTAACAATTATTTCAAGTGGAAGATCTATGTGATTAATTTATTATTTATATGATAATTTTGTTATTGTATGCTATACACCAACAACATCTCTTCTGTTTATATATATATATATATATATATATATATATATATATATATATATATATATCATACATCCAACATGAATAATATTTATGTAATATATTAGCATACCATATACTTATAGATCTCTGTAGCGCAGTACTTCCCCTCCACAATATTACTGGCTTCGTGTTGAGTTATTTTAAAGAGACAGCAAATTTACACTGTTATACAAGCTGTACACTCACTACTTTACATTGTAGCAAAGTGTAATTTATTCAGTGTTGTCACATGAAAAGATATAATAAAATATTTACAAAAATGTGAGGAGTGTACTCACTTTTATGAGATACTGTAAATATCTTTATCTTTGATACTATGCATTTTTTGGCTAGCTGCTTGTGTAGTTTAGAAAGTCTTACCTAAACTAGCCAAACAGTTTCTACCTGTTCTTCCCTGACAACGCAATCTCCCTTTATCTGAATTTGCTACGCTGTCTTTGACTTCCTGGAAAGGTTGTCAGTGTTTCTTAGACAGGCATGCCTTGACCTGCCCAGCCCCACCCCCCATCCCTCCTATTCTTCACTATGATCTCCTCCTGCCTTCATAGCCTTGTTTAGGCTAGTAGCTTCTCCTGAGAGAGAGGTGGAGGGGTGTCACATGACCGGCGCAATATATGAAAGAAATAAGGTACAAAGGAACATTTTTGAAAGTTTAGAAGGGTACAGATTGATTTCTATTGCTCATCACATGTGAGTAAAGAGTTCTAGGCTCCGCTTCCGCTAATGCGACTTGTCATGCGACTTTGGACACATAAAGTTGCATGACAAGTCACAGCCCATTGATTTCCCATCTTTGCCACTTTGAAAATGTGCCTGCACTACTTTGATGTGACTTTGATCCAGAGAGCGTAAAGTTGGATCAAAGCTGCACTCAAAGCCACACTCAAAATTGCACAACTTAAGAGTCACACTAGTTGAAAACGTAGCCACTAGACTAGAGTGTCACTTTGGAGTGCAACTTTCATCCAACTTTACACTCTCTGGATCAAAGTCGCATCAAAAGTTGCATCAAAGTAGTGCAGGTACCTTTTCAAGGTCAATGATTTTCAAAGTCACACAGATGGGAACGGGTGCCATTGATTAGTCGCACTAGTGGAAACATAGACTTAGTGTGGTTGCCTGTACTATGATCACTGTAGACTGTGAGGCTCCAGAGTACTTCCTGCTACACTGACAGTTCCCCCCTCCCGCTGCCCTGTGTCCAGTTTCCTTCTCCTAGAGGAGACTTAATTCAAAGCCCAGTACAGCTATACTGTACATGTGCACCCCAGTGTCCTGTGTCGATGGATCTTTTTTTATTTCTTAATTTTATCAATGCATCCTTACTGATAAGAGAACACTGGGCAGGAAACTATGATCAGCTCCTCCCATCCTGTATACGCCCACTTACACAATGTCCATCCCTGGAAGTGATGTCACTAGCTTTCAGTAACCACACCCACTTGCTGCTCTTGGAATCAACAGTAAAAGTAATTGAAGACATGTGACAGCACTGAAAACTGCAAAAAAAAAAAAAAAGGGAGAAAAACTGGGATTTTTTTTTTTTTCATTTTGACACCTAAGGCTGAACTCAGCTTTCAGTAATGACTGCAGGGGAGATTTTAAGGTATTAGGCCGTACTTCCACTGTAAATGTGGCGACTGAATTTGTTGTCTTTTATTTTAAGCCATGGGTGTCCAACCTTTTGGCTTCTCTGGGCCACATTGAATGTAGAGACATTTTCTCGGGCCGCATATAAAATATATACTATAGTTAAGGTATATAAGTAATAAATCGCCGCCGCGCCCTTTCCGCGCCGCTGCGCCCCCCACTCGCACTAATTTAACTAGAGGATGATCAAATGAAATGGAATCAGTATACAGAGGTTTACTTCTTCTGAGAGATATTAAAGGAACACTCTAACCACCATGACCACTTCAGTGATTTGAAGTGGTGATGGTGGTAGGAGTCAGAAACACTGCACATGCTGGGATATTTACAGTTATGTGCTGGGGTTAGTTGCACCCCTAGCACATATGACAGCCAGAAAATGACATGTCCTTATTAATACATGTATGATACAAGGACATGACATATTATGACAAAACACAACTAGTTATTAAAAAACATGCAACAATTTACACACGCTAATGCACATACCTTTTCTACTTATTTTGCAGACTGCTGGTGGCTACTGCTGGTGGGTACTGCTGGCGCGTACTGCTGGTTATGCAGGTACTGCTGGAGGAAGCAGCGGCTGCAGTAGAGAGCAGAGCCGCTGCTTCCTGTATGGCTCCTGTCACAGGCGGAGTGCATTTCATATCACTCCGCCTGTGACAGAGCTGGAACTACACAGAAAGCAGCGGCTCTGTCACTGACTGCAGACATCCTAAGTTTCCCGCAGGAGCCGAAAATCGCATGGCACTTGCAGCCTAGTGCATGCCCATCCAATGCAGCCTCACCAGTGCATGCCCATCCAATGCAGCCTGATCAGTGCCCATCCAATGTAGCCTCACCAGTTCAAGCCCATCCAATGCAGCCTTACCAGTGCGTGTCCATCCAATGCAGTCTTCAATGAAGAGAGAGGAGAGCCGCTGGATTACACAGAGCGGGGATCTCCCGCAAACCTGGCGACCGCTGTCATAAGAAGTCCTGCCTCCTGGACCGGCTCCTATGATAGACGCCACCAAGGTGCTGTCTATCATAGGAGCTGGTCCAGGAGGTGGGGTTTGGTATGACAGCGGCCGCCGGGTAAGCAGGAGAACTTGCTCTGTTTGTAATCCGGTGGCACTTGCCCCCCCTCCTCCCCTACAAGGCAGCTTCTGTTAGTTTGAAGCTGCTGTGGCTGTGCCCCTGACTCTACTTCCTTCTTCCCCAGCAAAAAAAAGAGGGGCAGGTTGGACACGCCTGTTTTAAGCTTTTTTTCTTTATTTTTACTTAGTGGTATGGCTAGTAACATACTTCTTGTCTTATGGTATATCTACTCTGGATGAAGGAGCAAATGTCACACTTTTGGACAGCAGCATTTTACAAAATAAATAAATTAATCACTAGCAAATTAAAGTTAAACTGATATTGCTTTTAGGCAGTTACTACAATTGTTTTTTCCCTTTAATTTTCCTCTAATTGCCACATTTGCTGGACAGCTTGGTCTAATAAAGTAAGTTGAAAATTAACAGACTTACTGGCCTGATCATTGGGTTAAAATAAGTGAAAAAAGCTTAAAACAATGCAGCCACCACATCGAAAGAATTGGTAAAATACATTATACACATCTCAAAAAAACGAAAGGAGCGCTTTGAAAACACATGAGATCTAAATGGGGAAAATCTCATGCTGGATATCTATACTGATATGGACTGGGTAATGTGTTAGGAACGCAAAGATGCCACATTGCTTGATGGAAATGAAAATGATCAACCTACAGAGGGCTGAATTCAAAGACACCCTGAAAATCAAAGTAAAAAAATGATGTAGCAGGCTAGTCCATTTTGCTGAAATTTCATTGCAGCAACTCAAAATGGTAGTTTTTATGGCCCCCACGTGCTTGTATGCATGCCTGACAATGTCAGGGCATGCTTCTAATGAGAAGATAGATGGTGTCCTGGGGTATTTCCTCCCAGATCTGGACCAGGGCATGACTGAGCTCCTGAACAGACTGAGGTTCAACCTGTAGGCGTCGGATGGACCAAAACATAATGTCCCAGAGGTGTTCTACTGGATTTATGTCAGGCGAGCGTGGGGGCCATTTTTTTAATGAATCTTTATTTAGTTTAACAAAGGAACATACAAAAAAGGTGTGACAACAACGTCAAGGGTGAAGGAGGGGGGGTGTAGCCAAACAGTGCCACAACTCTGGGGGTACAAAAGTGCAATTTGGTACATATCGTAAAAAGGCAGTAGACTGTAAACATATTGTAGTGCAAAATCAACGCTTGACAGAGGGCAGGCTGCCGGAGGCCACGAACCATAGTGGACCAAAGACAGCCACAGGTGTCTATTAGGTGCGGAGCCCGGCTCGGGGGAGCACCAAAGCAAAAGCTTACCACAGGGGGAGGGGGGCCAATGGCCTCCATCAGACCTCCCTCAATGCGGCACCTTGACCCGGGACCCCCCCCTCGAGCCCACCCACCCAAAGCAGGCAAGAGGGGGGTGCGCGACAGCAGTTCAGGCCCCCACTGGATAACTGCGGAGCCTCCAGGCCAACCTAGTGGTCTGAGAGGGTTGGGGGGAAAACATATTCAGTTCCGGCAGTCTGCCCAACACATTCTTAAAGCATCCCACCTGAGATCGGCTTGGCTGCATGTGGTAGAAGAAAATAAACGGGGAAAATAAAGGGAAGAGTGGAGAAAGAAGGGAGAAAAAGGGAATAAAGAAGAGAAAAAGGAGAGAAGAAGGTAGGGGAGAGATCCAAGGAAGGGAGAAAGAGAAAGAGTGTCATACCTGCCGGGATCTGGAGTGCATCGTGCACCACGCCTCCATGAGGTCCCCTCATCCATCTGAAAGTCCAAGATACCCTTCTGAAAAGGGGCTAAGGGTTGGGCAGGGGGAGATCACCTAAGGACGGGTCGGCCAGCACCAATAGGGCCTGGTCAAGGCTCGAGGGAAGTACGGCTGGGTCACCCGAATAATTGAGCCACAGTCTCTACCTTGTGTCATTACGTTCCCGCGTCCCTCTACATTTAGCCACCCAATCCTCCGCATCTCTTATGTTGTCTACCATCCGCCGCCACTCTGACCCGCTCGGGACCTGCGGCCGCTTCCAGTATATCGGGATCAACCTCCTAGCAGCATTAAGGAGGTGAGGCAGTAAGTTACAGCGATAACAACTGAGCGGCATACAGGGAACATGCAGGAGAAAGTGGAGGGGGCTGAAGGGCCCATCCAAGTCGAGAATGGACTTGATCTGCGTCTGGACGTCGCGCCAGAAGGGGGCAATGACTGGGCAGTCCCACCACAAATGAAGTAGGGTACCAGTGCCTTCACAATTCCGCCAACACGTAGAGGTGGCCGAGGGATATATGCGGGCCAAGTCCGCCAGTACCCGGTACCAGCGCGTCAAGAGCTTGTAATTAGTTTCTTGCATCTTAGATTCAACCGAGCTCGAGTGGGTTAGTTGGTAAAGAAATGAAAGCTGAGTGTCGGAGAGCTGTAGTTCTAAATCCCGCTCCCACTGCCGAACACACACGGGTATGGAAGCGGAGGAAGCTGCACCCAACAATTAGTACAACTCTGAGACCATATGAGGGATGGGGGCCTCCTATATGAACAGGCGCTCAAAGGGCTTAAGAGAGGCCTGGGGACGGATGGAGGGGCCATGAACCGCAAAGAAATTATGTAGCTGTCTATATTTACAAAAATTCATAGGGGATCCACCAAAAGTAATTGCACAATTAAATCAAAAGCAGTTTCATGGCCAGGTGTGAGCTACTCCTTTGTTATTTCTTCATCAATTAAGCAGGTAAAAGGTCTGGAGATGATTCTAAGTGTGGTATTTGCATTTGGACTCTATTGCTGTGAACCTACATCGTGCGTTCAAAGGAGCTGTCCATGCAAGTGAAACAGGCCATTGTAAGACTTCAAAAACTAAACAAATCCATAAGAGAGATAGCAGCAGCATTGGGAGTGATCAAATCAACAGTTTGGAACATTCTGAGGAAAGAAGAACGCATTGGTGTGCTAAACAACATAAAAAGGCCTGGATGTCCACGGAAGACAACAGTGGTGGATGATCGCAGGATCCTCTTTATGGTAAAGAAAAACCTATTCAGAACAGCCAGACAACAGGAAGGACACTCTCCAGGAGGTGAGCGTATCATTGTCAAAGTCTACAATCAAGAGAAAACTTCACAAGAGCAAATACAGAGGGTTCACCACAAGGTGCAAACCATTTAAAAGCCTGAAGAATAGAAAAGCCAGATTAGACTTTGCCAAAAAACATTTTAGCCACTTGCCGACCGCCGCACGACTATTTACTGCGGCAGTCAGCCGCTCCTGGGCAAAGCGACGTAGACCTACGTCGCTCACCCAGAAGCCTGTAGGGGGAGAACGCGCACTGCCGGCTACACGCTCTCGCCCCTGCTCATTCCCTGCCTTCCCCGCGCGTGTGACCGGTGGCTCCGATGTCCACCGGCCACTAGCGATCTTTCACAGGAGAGGGAGAAGGACAGACGGCTGATGTAAACACAGCCGTCTGTCATTCTCCCTGATGTAAGCACAGAGGCTATGCGATCCTGCTATGTAGAATCATGCCCCTAGGGATACATTTAATCCACTGATCACCAATAAAGTTAACCCCTTCCCTGCCAGTGTCATTTACAGTAATACATTATATTTATAGCACTGATTACTGTAGTAATGTCACTGGTACTCCCAAAAGTGTCAAAAATGTAAGTCAGGGGTCGGATCTGTCCGCCGCAATGTCGCAGTCCCGCAAAAAAAAAACGCAGATCGCCGCCATTACTAGTTAAAAAAAAACAATAAAAATGACATAAATTTTTCTCATAGTTAGTAAACGCAATCACTTTTGCGCAAACCAATTAAAATACGCTTATTGCGATTTTTTTTACCAAAAATATGTAGCAGAAAACAAATTGGCCTAAAATGTTAAAAAATTTTGATTTTTACATTTTTTTTGAGAATTTCATACAAAAAAATGTGTAAAATATTGTTATTTTTTCAAAATTGTCGCTCTTTTTTTGTTTATAGCGCAAAAAATAAAAATTGCGCAGGTGATCAAATACCACCAAAAGAAAGCTCTGTTTGTGGGAAAAATAGGACATCAATTTAATTTGGATACAGCATCGCACGACCGCGCAATTGTCTGTTAAATTCATACTGTGCCGAATCGCAAAATAGGCCCTGGTCTTTGAGCAGGAAAATCCTCCGGGGCTTAAGTGGTTAAAAAGCCAGACCAGTTCTGGAAAAGCATTCTTTGGAGGGATGAAACTAAGATTAATCTGTACCAGAATGATGGGAAGAAAAAAGTGTGGAGAAGGCTTCGAACAGCTCATGTTCCAAAGCACACAAATCCATCTGTAAAACATGGTGGATGGCAGTGTGATGGCATGGGCATGCCTGGCTTTCAGTGGCACTGGGTTATTGGTGTTTTGTTGATGATGTGACAGAAGACAGAAGCATACAGATGAATTCTGAAGGGTTATAGATATACTGTCAGCCCAGATTCAGCCAAATGCAGCAAAGAGTGGAAATACAAGAGTCCAATTGCCCCCAGAAACAATGCCAGAACAGGTCAGAAGCACAGAGGTTAAGAAATGATAAGCTCAGAGTCCTGTCTACAAATGCTCGCAGTTTAGGTAAAAAAATCAATGAACTTGGGTCAATAATGGCATCTGAGAATGTAGATTTAGTGGCTGTTACGGAGACATGGTTTAATGAAAGAAATGACTGGGACATAACCATACCAGGGTACTCTTTATACAGAAGAGACAGAGAAGGCAAGAAAGGAGGAGGAGTGGCCCTGTATGTGAAAGATAGCATTAAATCTAACCTAATACAAGTTGGTGAGGCCAACATAGAGTCAGTCTGGGTTACGTTGCAGTTTGCTAATCATGCAGTAACTCGTGTAGGTGTGATATATAGACCACCTGGTCAAGTTAAAGAACTAGATGATCTACTAGTTGAAGAAATAGCTAAAATGACAATGAAAGGAGAAGTTATCATTATGGGAGATTTCAATCTTCCAGATATAAACTGGAAAACCAAAATAGCAAGTTCTACCAGGAGTACAGATATTCTAAATTCCCTACTGGGGTTGTCTCTGCAACAAGTGGTTGAGGAGCCAACCCGGAGGGAGGCCATTTTGGATTTGGTATTCACAAATGGGGATTCGGTAGAGGATGTCATTGTAGGCGAAACCTTGGGATCTAGTGATCACCAGTCAGTGTGGTTTAATATAAGAACTGTGAAAGAGTCACACCACACAAAAACAAAAGTTTTAGATTTTAGAAAAACAGACTTTTCAAAAATGAAATTAGTCATAAATGAGTCCTTATCAGACTGGAACGGATTACATGGAGTCCAGGAGAAATGGGACTACTTAAAAGGTGCATTATTGAAGGCAACAGAAAATTGCATTAGACTTGTCAGTAAAAGCAAAAAAAGGAAGAGACCACTGTGGTACTCAGCAGAAGTGGCCCAAATCATTAAAAATAAAAAGCTAGCATTTTGTAATTATAAAAAAACCCAGAGCAATGAAGATAAGGAAATCTACAAGATTAGGCAGAAAGAGGCCAAGCAAGTTATAAGAACTTCTAAAGCGCAGGCAGAAGAAAAACTAGCTCAGTCTATGAAAAAGGGGGATAAGACATTCTTCAGATATATAAATGAAAAAAGGAAATTAAAACAAGGAATAACTAAATTAAAAACAAAGGACGGAAGGTATGTAGAAGAGAATAAAGGGCTAGCCGACTGCCTTAATGAATACTTCTGTTCAGATTTTACAGAAGAAAAAGAAGGAGAAGGACCTCCACTTGAAAGGATGACTAATGAATCATTTGATGCATGTGTCTTTACAGAGGAAGACGTTCTAAGATTGCTGTCTAAAGTGAAGACAAATAAGTCACAGGGTCCTGATGAGATACACCCAAGATTATTAAAAGAGCTTAGTGGTGAGCTGGCAAAACCATTAACAGATCTATTTAACCAATCATTAGTAACAGGAGTCGTCCCGGAAGATTGGAAATTGGCAAATGTTGTGCCCATTCACAAGAAAGGTAGTAGGGAGGAATCGAGCAACTATAGACCAGTGAGTCTGACATCAATAGTAGGCAAATTAATGGAAACCCTATTAAAGGATAGGATTGTGGAACATCTTAAATCCCATGGATTGCAAGATGAAAAACAACATGGGTTTACTTCAGGGAGATCATGTCAAACAAATCTTATAGATTTTTTTGACTGGGTGACTAAAATAATAGACGGTGGAGGTGCAGTAGACATTGCATATCTAGATTTTAGTAAGGCTTTTGACACTGTCCCACATAGAAGACTTATCAATAAACTGCAGTCATTGAGCATGGACTCCCATATTGTTGAGTGGATTAGGCAGTGGCTGAGTGACAGACAACGGAGGGTTGTAGTCAATGGGGAACATTCAGAACAAGGTCATGTTACCAGTGGGGTACCTCAGGGATCTGTACTGGGACCAATTTTGTTTAATATCTTCATAAGTGATATTGCAAAAGGCCTCGATGGTAAGGTTTGTCTTTTTGCTGATGACACAAAGATATGTAACAGGGTTGATGTTCATGGAGGGAAACGCCAAATGGAAAAGGATTTAGGAAAACTAGAAGAATGGTCAGAACTCTGGCAACTGAAATTTAATGTGGATAAGTGCAAGATAATGCACCTGGAGCGTAAAAACCCAAGGGCAGAATATAGAATATTTGACACAGTCCTGACCTCAGTATCTGAGGAAAGGGATTTAGGAGTAATTATTTCAGAAGACTTAAAGGTGGGAAGACAATGTAATAGAGCAGCACGAAATGCCAGCAGAATGCTTGGATGTATAGGGAGAGGTATAAGCAGTAGAAAGAGAGAAGTGCTTATGCCGCTGTACAGAACACTGGTGAGACCTCACTTGGAGTATTGTGCGCAGTACTGGAGGCCATATCTCCAGAAGGATATAGATACTCTAGAGAGAGTTCAGAGAAGAGCTACTAAACTAGTACATGGATTGCAGGAAAAAAATTACCAGGAAAGGTTAAAGGACCTTAACATGTATAGCTTGGAAGAAAGAAGAGACAGAGGGGATATGATAGAAACTTTTAAATACATAAAGGGAATCAACTCGGTAAAGGAGGAGAGCATATTTAAAAGAAGAAAAACTACCACAAGAGGACACAGTTTTAAATTAGAGGGGCAAAGGTTTAAAAGTAATATGAGGAAGTATTACTTTACTGAGAGAGTAGTGGATGCATGGAATAACCTTCCTGCAGAAGTGGTAGCTGCAAACACAGTGAAGGAGTTTAAGCATGCATGGGATAGGCATAAGGCTATCCTTCATATAAGATAGGGCCAGGGACTATTCATAGGATTCAGATATATTGGGCAGACTAGATGGGCCAAATGGTTCTTATCTGCCGACACATTCTATGTTTCTAAAGTTGATTGCACGGTGCTTCACAGTACAGATGGACAATGATCCAAAACAAACTTCAAAAGCAACCCAGGAACTTTTGAAGGAAAATAAGTGGAATATTCTGCAATGGCAGAGTCAATTACTTGATCTCAACCCAATTGAGCATGCATTTCACTCGCTGAAGGCAAAACTAAAGGCAGAAAGACCCACAAACAAAGACAGCTGCAGTTAGAGCATGGCAAAGCATAAGAAAAAAGGAAACCCAGTCTTTGGTAATGTCCATGGGTTCTAGGCTTCAGGCAGTCACTGCCAATAAAGGATTCTCAACAAAATATTAAAAATGAACTTTTTTGTTTTATGATTATATTCATTTGTCCAATTACATTTGAGCCCCTGAAAATGGGGGGACTTTGTATTAAAATGGGTGTAGTTCCTAAAATTTGTACTTGATATTTATGTTCAACCCCTTAAATTAAAGCTGAAAGTCTGCAGTACAAATTAATTTGGATTGTTTCATCATAATTTTATTCTGGTGGCATGCATAGTCAAAAGTATGAAAATTGTGCCTGTGTCCAAATATATTTGAACCTAACTGTATATATACAGTCATCAGCCACTTTATTAGGTACACCTGTTCAATTGCTAGGTAACACAAATTGCTAAACAGCCAATTACATGGCAGCAACTCAATGCATTTAGGCATCTAGACGTAGAGAAGATAACTTGCTGAAGTTTAAACCAAGCATCAGATTGGGGAAAAAATGGGATTTAAGTGACTTTGAACGTGGCATGGTTGTTGGTGTCAGGTGGGCTGGTCTGAGTATTTCAAAAACTGCTTATCTACTGGGATTTTCACTCACAGCCATCTCTAAGGTTTACAGAGAATGGGTCGAAAAAGAGAAAATATTCAGCAGTTGTGTGGATGAAAACGCCTTGTTGATGTCAGAAGTCACAGGAAAATAGGCAGACTGGTTTGAGATGATAGAAAGGCAACAGTAAGTCAAATAACCACTTGCTACAAACAAGGTAAGCAGAATACCATCTCTAAATGCAGATGGGCGCTACTCCTGTCAGCTGAGAACAGGAAACTGAGGCTACATTTCGCACAGGCTCACAAAAATTGGACGACAGAAGATTGGAAAAACATTGCCTGGTCTGATGAGTCTCGATTTTAGCAGCAACATTCAGATGGTAGAGTCAGAAATTGTCATAAACAACATGAAAACATGGATCCATGCTGCCTTGTATCAACGGTTCAGGCTGATGGTGAAATGGTTAAAAGTAAAACGTAAAACTTCGCTTGGGTCTATTAAATATGAAAAAGCTGCTGCACATATGTTGGATAAAACATAAAAAACAATATAAAATAGAAAAGCAGCGCTATATAAAACAAGTCCAATGGTAAAGGTAAGGTCCAGCTGATTGGTCTCCTTGAAGTGCCACCAGAGAGAGAGAGAGAGAGTGACCCCAATCACACTGCCGCTTACCGTCCCAATATTAAAAGAAGGCTCAAAAGATCCACCAAACTGCTCCTCTAGAAATCCTCAGCAATTCCAAGATCAAGTCAATTAGGTGCGACTCCATACAGATGATACAATGCAGACTGATCACTCATATATACCAGAAAAAAGCAAAAAAGAAAACCATAGTGCAACACCTAATGATTCACCATTTATTTTCTTTAGCCAAAGAACTTCTTACAGGTAAAATGAATGAAATGAGCTTATCTGCCAAAAATGTTTGACCACCAACGAGATGACCGCTGCTTTGCTCTATGGTGACGTCCCGCGTCACAGGTCCCGCCCGACGCGGTGTTTCGTCCAATAGTAGACTTCTTCAGGGCCGTGATCAGCGAGTGCCACCATGCTCAATATATAGTAGAAACAAGCGGTATGTCACTTCCGGCGGAAGCATCACCCCGCACCAGAAGCTAAACAAGACAGCGCCATCTTTAACCAATGAAGGAGATGGCAATCTAAAATAGATTTAGTAGCGGTCTACAAAAACCAAAACAACTCAGAATATCTTTAACAAAAAGACCTCCAATAGTATAGAATAAAGAACAAAGCTTTTTCGCTATGGCTATAAAAACAAAATATATTGTTTAGGCAAACCTATATGAATACACGGCCTACAGTGAAAATTACCATAGAAATTGGAAAACAGCGGCATCTTGTGGGCAATCAAGCAAACTACACAGAGCGGCTCATAATACATTTAAAATAATACATATAAAATACATATAAAAACATAACAATGAAAAAATATATATGTACAGCTCCCATAAGACATACATACAAATACATGAACTTAACACCTCAAAAAAGACAGAAAAAAAGGGGGGATTAGAACACCTAACCATTCGCTATGGAAGCATTCACATCCCACTCCACATTTAAGCCATGCAGAGCATAAGTCTTGGCCCTATAAATCCAGCGTACTTCTAGTCTGGAAATCTCCCTAACGATATGGCTGCCACGCCAATCTGCCACAAATTTTTCAATCCCAATGAACACAGTCCCCTTGGGATCTTTTATTATTATTATGGCAGAGGGCATAGTGCTTCGAAAGGCTGTGGCCTGGGAAACCCTTACAGATATTAGCGACGTGCTCAGTCAGCCTGGTCACCAACATCCTCTTGGTGATGTAAACCACGTACCTAGTTGAAATGAACTGTTTGATTGCAAATTGTTCATGTGTGGAGGAGGATTTAAAACTTTGAAATCTCCTAGGGCGATGTGCATTAAGTGAACAAATGGAGCACCTACGACATGGAACAAAACCTACCATATTTTGAAAGAAAAAGGAAGGTTTTTGCGGTGGATTGATCACATTTGGGGCTATTTGAAGATTCAAAGGAGGCACTCCTTTAAAGATGACCAAAGGGTTCTCAGGAAGTTGCGGTCCTAAGACAGAGTCGTTACGGAGCACCTTTCAGTGCCTCCGCAAAATTCTTTTTATTGCAAAGTGCTGTTTGGAAAAGGTGGTGAGAAATGAAAAGTCAAAACCATTAGTAGCCTCCCTAGATCTAGGGACTAACAATGATTCTCTATCTCTGTTGCTTGCATCCGTCAAGGCCTGATCAATCTCTAGAGGGTCATAACCTTTCTCTAGGAATGGTGTTTTTAAAATCTCTGACTCCCTCAAGAAGTCTTCCTGATATGTGCAATTCCGACGTAACCGAAGGAATTGGCTTTTTGGCACAGACCTAAGCCATGACGGATGATGGCAACTAGACATATTAATGTAACCATTCCGATCCGTCTCTTTGAAAAATGTGGAAGTACAAATGGAATGTCCATCAACCCTGATGTTTAGGTCTAGATAATGAATCTCATTCTCCCTTGCCTCATACTGCAAACAGATGCCTCTGTCGTTGTTATTGAGTTCTGTAAAGAAATCATGAAGGGACCCAACACTTCTGGCCCACAGGAGGAGCACGTCGTCTATATACCTCCGCCAGAGGCGCAACTCTGGTCTAGGTTTGGCATAGACAACGTCCTCCTCCCATTTGGCCATGAACAAGTTCCCCATGCTGGGTGCGAACTTCGCCCCCATGGCCACACCCTTGTTTTGCAAATAATATCTGCCGTCAAACCAAAAGAAATTGTGGGACATGCAATATTCAAGCAAACTCATAACAAAATCTTGCTGCTTAGGGTGTAAGGTACCCCCTCTTGACAAAAAATATACAACTGCCTAACGTCCATGTTCATGGGAGATGACAGTGTAGAGGGAGGTGACATCCGCTGTCACCAAAAGACAACCCTTTTTCCAACTGTATCTCCTTAAGGATTTTGATCACTTGCATGGAGTCTCTCAAATAAGAGGGAGTCTCAATGACCAGGGGCTGGAGAAAAAAGTCTATATATTTGCCTGCCCTAGATGTAATAGAATTGATCCCACTGACAATCGGCCTGCCAGGGGGATCAATCAGAGATTTCTGAATTTTGGGCAGGAAATATATGACTGGTACTCTTGGTACCGATGGTATAAGGCACAGGTGTCAAACACAAGGCCCTAGGGCCGAATGCAGCCCCCCAGGCTATTCCATGTGGCCCTTGCACCTCTCCTGCAGCTGCGGCACCCCCCTTGTCTCTGCCCTCACCTTGTCTCAGTAGTTAGCAGCAGAGAGGACAGAACTCCTTTGCCAGATCCTGCACTCCTCTGTGCAGCTGCAGAAAGGCTTGCCTTTGCCCCCCCTTCTCAGAAGTCTGCAGTAGAGAGGAGGGCAGAACTCCTGCACCTTTCTGTGCAGCCAAAACACCACCTTGCCTCTGCCTCCCCTGGTCTCAGCATTCAGCAGACTCTGGAAGCTGACTCCAGCCCTCCACTGGTTCTCCTCCAGACCCTGCACTTTCTTCTTCCCAGATCCATCCGCATCCTCTTCCTGGCAGCAGCACAAGGTAAGGGGGTGCATTGTGGTGTAAGGAAGGGTGGGTGACTCTTGACTTCTGATGGTGGGGGGTAGGGATGCACCGATCCGATATTAGAATTAGATATTGGACAAATTAGACATTAGATACTGCCAAAATAGCTGGATCGGTAAAATTAACCGATCCATGGGCCGATCCAGTTTTGCTGAGTCCCAGCTCAGCTGTCACTTACTTGCAGGGAGCCGCTGCTTCCTGTTTAGGTCCGGCTCACAGGCGGAGTGATATCAGAGGCACTCTGCCTGTGAATTGAGGAGTCATACACAGGAAGCAGCGGCTTTACTCTGTACTGCAGCCGCATGCATATTGTGTATGTGTGTAGTTCCGGATCGGTATCGGCAGATACACAAAGCCAAGGTATCGGGAATAGAAAAGTCGGATCGGTGCATCCCTAGTGGGGGGGGGGGGCTCTTGACTTCTGATGGTGGGGGGGTTGACATCTCATTTAAGGGGGCTTGGGGTGCTCTTGACATTTATTTTTACAGTATAACCGGCCCTTTGAGGGCAACCATAATGCTGATGCGGCCCACAATGAAATTGAGTTTGACACCCCTGGTATAAGGAATTCTCTTTCCTTTTATTAATGATGTTATTTATAAACCCTTGTTCCACCAAGTTGCTAAGCACTTTCCTAAACTTTATCGTGGGATTACCAGTAAGCGGGCATAGGTGTTGGTGTAAGAAAGGAGGCGCAGCATCTCCGCCATATATGTCTCTCTGTTCATGATTATGACACCGCCGCCTTTATCGGCAGGGCGAACAACTATATCTGCCCTTTTCTTCAAAGAGGCTAAGCCTCTTTTAAACCTCAAATCCTAATTGCCCCCAATGCAGAGTTCAGCGTGCGTGCGTGCCCCCAATCTTGTGACCAGCTAATTGCCCCCAATGCAGAGATCAGCGTGCGTGCGTGCCCCCAATGTTGTGACCAGCTCATTGCCCCCAATGCAGAAATCAGCATGCGTGCGTGCCCCCAATGTTGTGACCAGCGTACATGGTATAATATGGGGGAGAAAGAGTTGGAAATGGCGCTACCCAGAGTATGTATAGTGAATACACAAAATAAGTGGGTGTAATTTTAAGGAAAAAAGTGCTCAGTGCAAATTACATACAATAAACTTGGTGCCCATATAGCAATGTGTAAATGTTATACATGTACCAAATATAAATATAATGCTTAAAAACAATGGGCAAAATGTGGATAAATATTTAAAAATGTGGCAAGGTATGGTATGATGTCCGAATAAATAAATAAATATTGGATAAAATGTGATATATGCAATGAATAAATTAGTGGGATAATAGTGAAGGAAAAGGCTTAATGTGAGAAAAAACTCCAAATAAAACCACTAGAGGTCGCACTTACCCCACATCAAGATACTTCTCATATACTTAGTATAGGGTGTAAAAAAATTCTCAGACCTGTCCCCAAAAAGGTCCTTACGGACCGATGGATCTCATCTGGGTATAAGGGAGAAAAAGGACCTCTTAGTGTGGCATATGATATGGAGTTTCAAAGGGTTAGTAATAACTCACACTTAGGTATTATGTGCAGCAGATAGTGTCAGACAAGGTGCAGGCAGCGCCGGCGAAGCTTCCGCGTTCCACCTTCGGCGAGCCCCGGACCGGAAGTGACATTGACGTATAGGTTCCGCCCTACGCACGTTTCGTCATTGGACGTCTACGGGAGCGGTCCATGGTGGTCCAGCGTACATGGTGCCCCCAATACAGAGATCAGCGTGCGTGCCTGCCCCCAATGTTATGACCAGCTCATTGCCCCCAATGCAGAGTTCAGCGTGCGTGCGTGCCCCCAATGTTGTGACCAGCTAATTGCCCCCAATGCAGAGATCAGCGTGCGTGCGTGCCCCCAATGTTGTGACCAGCTCATTGCCCCCAATGCAGAGATCAGCGTGCGTGCGTGCCCCCAATGCAGAGATCAGCGTGCGTGCGTGCCCCCAATGTTGTGACCAGCTAATTGCCCCCAATGCAGAGTTCAGAGTGCGAGCGTGCCCCCAATGTTGTGACCAGCTCATTGCCCCCAATGCAGAGATCAGCGTGCGTGCGTGCCCCCAATGTTGTGACCAGCTCATTGCCCCCAATGCAGAGATCAGCATGCATGCGTGCCCTCAATGTTGTGACCAGCTCATTGCCCCGAATGCAGAGATCAGCGTGCGTGCGTGCCCCCAATGTTTTGACCAGCTAATTGCCCCCAATGCAGAGTTCAGCGTGCGTGCGTGCCCCCAATGTTTTGACCAGCTCGGCCCCCCAATGCAGAGATCAGCGTGCGTGCGTGCCCCCTTCAAAGCTGCCAGTCAGTGACATGTGTGGGCCCCCCCGAGGCATCAAAAACTTACCTCGAGTCACTCACTGACACGGACGGCTGCAGCACTTCTTCTCTCCTGTTCTTCCAACAGAGTCCCGAAGGCGACCACACTCTGCACTCCTCCCACGGGCAGGCGCGGCGGCGGTGACTCTCCTGTATCCGGCGGGCAGGAAGGTGATCACGTGACGCCAGGGCGGTGCACCGCCCCCAGGCGTCACGTCACCAGGTCCCGGGGATGTCCTCCTGTGATTGGTCCAGGCTGGAGTCTGGACCAATCACAGCCAGGAGTCCTGTAAAGTGGGGAGTGTCGGGTCGCAATGCTCTGCACCCCGACACTCCCCCAAAAGGCTGCCAATAAGCGCCGCACGCGGGGTTGAAAACCCCACCCCCCCCCCCATACCACTCCGGCGGTCCAGCGCCCCTAGTGGGCTGAAAATTAACAATTTTTATTTATTTATTTATTTTTTTATCTTTTTTCCTTCCTCTTTTTTTTTTGGGGGGGGGGGGCGGCGCCCCTGCGCCCCCTATGGGCCGGCCGCCACTGGTCCCTATCATGTTCATAATGTCGGATAGCCTGATCTCTCCAATCCCTAGGGTAATCCGTGATAAACTGGGTGTCTTCAAAGCAAGGTGAGAGAGGCGGGAACCTTTTAGGTGTGGTGACCGGATGGACAACATGATGGGGATTCAATTGTTTAGAGCCCCTACCTCTACCCCTTCCTCGACCTCTACCATGAACCCTACCCTTGTTTGACCAAGGGCATGATGTGGTGAAGGAGAGTAATTAACCGGGAGAGTCAAGCTCCCTTGGAAGTTTGTACTAGAATTATCCAAAGTATGGATTTCAATCCGTGGCAGGGCCCCATTAGCTACTTTAGGGACCTCCCCAGTAGTTCCTTTCAGCTGCCATTTGAAAACCCTACCTGAACCATAATCTTCCACATCTCTTAGAAATTTCTTACGCTTTTTGAATTTCTGTTCCATCTCTTCCTTTTCAATATATTTTCTAAGAGTTTCTGATCTCTTTTTATAGTCCTCACTCTCTTTGAATGACTCCATATCATTTTTAATTTTTAAAACCTCCTCGTTCAGTTTAACTAACTTCTGTCTTTTTTGTGCTGCCATAAAACGAATCAAATTGAAACCTGCCTTGTTAAAATAAGAAAACCATTCTTTGTGATCTAAAACATTACTCTTGAGGGGCCACCTCTCAACGTAGACTTCGTGGAACCATCCCGTCTGCTAAGTAATGAAATGGTGTGGGGGATATTTTCTTGGTGCACTTTGGGCCCCTTAGTACCAATTGAGCATTGGTTAAATGCCACGGCCTACCGGAGTATTGTTGCTGACCATGTCCATCCCTTTATGACTACAGGGTAACCATCTTCTGATGGCTCCTTCCAGCAGGATAATGCACCATGTCACAAAGCTCAAATCATCTCACCACTGGTTCCTTTAACATGACAATGAGTTCACTATCCTCCATTGGCCTCCACAGTCACCAGATCTCAATATAGTAGAGCACCTTTGGGATGCGGTCGAACGGGATATTCGCTTTATGGATGTGCAGCCCACAAATCTGCACCAACTGCGTTATGCTATCGTGTCAATATACTGTATATTAAAAAGTATACTAAAACCTCTGAGGAATGTTTCCAACACGTTGTTTAATCTATGCCAGGAAGAATTAAGGCAGTTCTGAAGGTAAAAGGGGGTCCAACCCGATACTAGCAAGGTGTACCTAATAAAGTGGCTAGTCAGTGTGTGTATATATATATATATATATATATATATATATATACAGTATATTTTTTGGTGTTCTCTGTCCACAAATGTTTTCAGCCAGCAAGACAACTGTATCATTTATTTATTTATTTATTTATTTTACTATCTTTCTATTCTTTAAATCTGATCATTAGTGTTAGTGATTTAGTTGTCCTCCCATATATTTTCTAGTTATTCACTATCATATATCATTGGCATGGAGTCTCTGGGATCTATTAAATTGCTAACCATTGTATAGTCTTCTGTACAGTAAAAGAAGAGAGCTCATGCTTACCACTGATGAAGAGCTGATCACTGACACTTGATAGCCAAATGGCAAGCCACTACCAAGGCCCAGCACAATGATTAATGGAAGCAGTTTCCAATGATCGACCTAGAAGAAAGTAGACAAAAATACTTAATGGTACAACGTATATATGTTAAGCAGATTAGAAAGTTTTGTGCTTACCTGATTCTTTTAATATATACAGTATGCATCATTTGTCTAATGCATATATGAATCTATATATTTAATGATATTAATGCTATACACATGTATTTTTAAGATATTGCTGGTACAGTGGATGTATTTGGCTGCACTGGGCAACTATACCAGGTGTTGCCTGTTGTAACGTGAATGACATATAAGAATTGTGTGCAAAAAGGAAACTGGAGCTACATAGTGAAATAGATATGTGTCCACAGTTCAGTGACCCAGTCGGAGATTAGCAGTCCAGTATTGAGTGTATTTAGAAAGGTTGGATATTTACAACATATACAGCTTTCTATTTGTATGAAGAGACGCAGAGGCAGATGTCTGAAATGAAAAGGAAATGTTGTCCCTTCATTGCTGAATCATGGGCAAACATCGAACCTCCCTGACACCTTACTGGACAAATGGATGTACCATGTTCAGGCCCCCAAGATGCTATTAGCATGCTATTTATACAGACATTGTGATGGTAATGCATACTGGACACACGACAAGCTGTGTGTGTGGCAGCCATGTTGTGCGGAATTCATAACAGTTTGTAACACTGGGGGGCCTAATGGCAGCAGTAGTCTCCTTTCACATCCCCCCAGGAAGCCATCTGGCACAATACACAACTGTTAACTGATGCCAGGACTTTCTTATCATTCCATTGATCGAACACAAAGACCTCTTCAGTCTTGGTACCTTCATAAAACTGTCTGATTCACAAACTTGAATAGCTAGACAGTTAGCAGACGTTGGATCATAAATACCTTAGTGGATTCCACATTTATGCTTGACTGGTTAGCAGCCAAGACTCTAAAACGTCCACATATTTTATAACTCATGAAATAACAATAGCACAGCCAGAATGTAGACATATTTACTTTCCTCAGTTAATTTGTAATGTTTCAAGTCCAGGCACCCATATGTCAGACCATATGGGCAACCACTGACACCCGGTTATCTCTCCTAGGTAAAGTAGATATCTGAAAACTGCCATATGTAAGTATATTCATTCCGAAGCAAGTTCCACGCTGGACTATTATGCACATTAGAAGTCTGTAAACAGTTATTATCAAGAGATATGAATACTTATGGACTGAAAACACTCCCATGATATCATAGAAAAAGTAGGCTGCTCCTGAAGTTGACAGCTCTCCTTTTACCATCAAACTAAGGAACACCTAACCAAAGTTGAGAGAGCTACTGTACCATTTTTGTTTATTCATTGGAATCTGCAAAGCAGGACATTGGTAACTATTCTTCATTTTCAACTCCTTTTTATTTCTCTGTTGCAATATTGTCTATTTGTGGGTGGCGGTAGCAGTTTAATTGGTTAATCTTTGTGCAGGGTGCAGCTGGAAGTGCCATTGTTACATAAGTGACAGCATGGTGTGAGATTGGCTAGTTCTTTATCACAAGTTGGTGAGAAGAGCAGGGGCTTGACATTCACGATTGTCACAGACATAGGTGCAGCAACCATTCCCATATGCTGTGCTTTTTCTTTCTGACACCAGGTGGTAGTATTATGTTTTATGTTGTAATGTTTGCTTTAGTGGAACTATGTGATTATGATGTAATTTCCTGTCTCTGTGTGTCCCTGTTGCTTTCTAATAAAACAAGAAGGTCTCATTCATGTGTCCAGCAACATCTTTACTGGTAAGAGTCATATCTACTGCAACTTTCCAACAATTACTGATTAAAACAACTTGTTGTATTATTATACTGATATGTAGAACTCTACTGTATAAGTAGTGTTGTTCTTCAAACTGAAAGTGTTTTTGTAACTATAAGCTTTTTATCCATCCTAACCTTGAAGGAGAATTAGAGTGGACCCAAACTCTAAAAGTGAAAATTTGCTGTTTTATAGAGAACATCAGAAAAGTTAATTGTCACTCCGCAGTACCCAGAAAAAAAATCTACCTTTCTTCTTGAAGTCTCATGAGATTTGGAATGAGATTTGGTGTCACTACTCTGTTGCCTACTGTTCTTGGAGGAGAGGAAGCTGTACCAGAGGATACAGAAGGATCTTCCTGCTGCTGCTTCATCCATTCTGTGGATCTGTGATTTCTATACATCTTCTGCTGCTTCTCGATCACTCTCTTATCAAGAGTCATATCTCCTGATATTACAGGGGTAGCTCTGACATGAGGAAGCAAAGCCCAGCTCTATCAAAACATCTGCCTTCAAACAGAGAGACAGCATGGAACAAGGTAGATCAGTAACAGGGACAAGATCCACTGTAGAGAGACTACAGACAAGAATTGGTGGAGAGGCCTATGCTTTTCTCTTGCTTTTGTGCATGACTTCCAGAGTACCTCTTGCATCTAGTCCAAAAAATAGCATTTGTTTACTAGATGCTGATTGTAACTCTTCAATAACACCATTGGAAAAGTATTCAGTAAGCTACAAATACAGTATATAGGTCCCAACTGATCCTCTTGTTGGGGACACTGCGTATTCTAGAACCAAATTCCTCTTTCCCTCTGTTTCACTTATTTGTCTGACTTTTTGGTAAGATGTATCGATGTCTGCAAATAACAATATGACAAATAAAAATATTACATTGCACCAACATTGAGCATACGGCCCCTTTCACACAGGCTTTCCAATCAGCTCCACCTGTCAGTGTTTCAGATGGACCTGATCAGACGCTTTATGCAGGTCTATGGCATCTAAAAGGACTTGTGTACTTTGACATTCACCTACTTTGGACTCTACTCAAGTCCAGAAAAATAATGAAAAATTATCGTCTTCTGTGCCAGTTTCCCACAACTTATTCAAACACACTGCCCTTGCAATCTGCAGCAAGTGTCAGTGCAAAGTTAACGACACCCCAAACACAGATCGCAAACACAGTGCGTTTGCCTGCACCGGATCACATGGTACAATTGTTGCAGTGGGTTTTCAAATGTAATGCATGCACTACTTTTGGTGTGGTGCGGTGCGATTTCAGCCCAAAATGAATAGGCTGAAATCACACTGCACAGAACTGCATGTGAATCACCCAGGAGCATGCAGCGCGATCCTGTGCGATTCACATGCAGTTCCTAGTGTGAATGGGCCCTAAATGCGGCCAAAAACTAAATGGGCACAGATGTTAAAAACTTATGTCTGCCCCATTCTTCTACAGTTCAGCTGGGGATCTGCTCTTGGATCCCCTGATGAACAGAGCAGAGCACCCACACGTAAAAGAACCCTAAAATATTTATGGTCTGTGTAACTGTGAGGTGTATAAGTGCAATAGGGGGTGTGCCCTTGCCTACTCACTTTGTCCTCAAGCTTGTTGTTTTCTCCCCTATCTAACTTGAGAGGCACGCTAATGCTAGCCAGGAAACACTACTGTTTTAAAGTTAGAAGGCTCACCTAATCTACTATAGTGTGAGTTCATTCAGCTCCATACAGCAGCAATAGAAGTGTATAGTAGTGCTCATCCTGAAGCCTTTGTTTATCATTTACTCTCTTCCTGATTTCCGCATCAGCAATTGCATTCAGTCTTTAAATGGAAACCTGAATCTAACTGGTGGTTATGAGAGGTGTCATGGGAAAGGCATTTTGTGTGTATGTAGCACCCTCCTAGTTTGAAGTAGGCTGCTAGGAAAATCTAGTTGGCTCCTTTGTAGGCAGAGGAGCAGGGTTGAGAGTTGTCCAGTAGTTGGCTGGGGAGTCTATAAAATTTCTGAGGCCTGGCAGCCAAGGTGCAGAATTCCAGGGTCCAGCCATCTGGAGGAGACCCCTGTGCTAGGTGCTCTTCCCCAGGGGCAGAGACAAGAGAGGGAGAAACCTCAGGAGTCTGGTGAAGACATCAAGGTCCCAGCTTGACTTAGCTGGGGGCTCTACCAGAGAGAGAGAGAGAGAGACTGGGTCAGAGTCAGGATAAGAACCAGAAGGTCAAGTGTGAGGAAGCTCCACTATACTGGGACTAAGTACTTGATCATGCTACACAGTAGAGGAGTGACTGTGGGGTGATTCACATTACAAGTCAGTGCTTGATGCAGCTAAGAGTTGTGCAAGACAACCAGGAGCGTGCCATACACAGACAGTGATTAATACAGTCAGGAGCTATGCAAGACAACCAGAAGAAAGTCATTGCAGCCTAAAGTTTTGCAATATAGCTTGCAGCTTGTACAGAGCAGCCAAAAACCTAGCAGTCCTCAAGTTCTACAGTTTCACAGTTCAGGGTATCCAATGCTCTCCATCCCAATCCAAGTTCCTTCTCAATAAAAACCTTGAAAAGAAACCCTTAGACTGATTCTTGAACCCGTGGAAGAATGTTGAAAATGCCATGTACCTGGCTGTGCAGGCTGTGAATAGGGGAAATAGGTCAAATTACCAGCTGCTCCTGTGGTGGTAGCAATACATTAAAAAAAAAAATGAAAACACTGCAGCTAATTTGTCATCTTACACTGTCCGATTCTGAAAACAAAGGAAAGAAAATTTCCTGAATTTTTTGTTGTTCAGTTACTGAGCTTTCCTTGGTGTAATGTCTGCATTAATGTACACACATTAATCATCCATGATGGCTAGAAATGTCACATTATATGAAATATGCTCCTGTCAGTAAATACCATTATCTATAGACAGCTTTAAAAAAATAACACTTCCTCTGATAATTTCCTCCTTTAGTTTTATGCAATTGCAGTTATAATAACTAATATTTTTGCCTGCAGTTTTCCTGTTATATCCATTATATTGTATATTTTTTAGGTATGTGTGTACTCACCAGTTCAGAGAAAAACCCACCCATATCAGATAGTCCTGTGACACGGGGATGTGAATGAGTACTAAGAACTTCAGCTTAGGACACCACAGAGAGCAAAGGCTGCATTTGTTTAATTTGGATCAATCACTGGTCATATCTGGCCAACAATATGAGCCAATCATAAAGCTGTACTGCACAATAGGTAATTATTGTCACATGAACCTCAACATAATACTAAATCACACAAAAGTGTCTCAATTTCAAACTTGGAATGCACATGCTTGAAGAATGTTGTTGAAGATAAGCCCATCTATAGGGATAAGCTGGTCTTGCTTCACATGCAAAAATGGATAAAAAGTTCTAAGGTAATACACCTGGAAGTAGAGAGAAGTAGAGAGACAAATCTCTGCATGATATATAAAGCCATTGATTCAACTTTCTAGAACCAACAAAAAATTAAAATATCAGTTTTGGAGGACCTGTTATTTCAACCCAATTCAACCCTTTTCTTTTTACATTTTTTTAATTTTAAGGTGCAGCGCGTCTGTAGGTTACCTAAGCACCAAACTTCCTCCGATGGCACAAGGGGAATTATCGACCGCGTATATGTTGTGTACAACTGTGCTACGGATGCAAAGCTTGATATGCAGTTTCTTTCACATGGTTTGTGAGTATATTTTATTGTGGATTATTAAAAAGAGGTATATGAGATAATGAACTAGGCTGGCGCGCCCTTCCTTGTTTGTCTTTATTATGTTGTGCCCAGACTGTGGTGCTTCCTAAGGTAAGGAATCAGGTTTTGCACTTGGCTGAGAAGACACAGGTACCTGATAAAAGGTAGGGCCTCCCTGTGAGTGCGAGAGAGCGCCAGACCAGCATGGCACCCTAACCTGTGTGAGAAAACAGAATAAAACTAAACTAGAAGGCTTAATCTTTTCCGTTCTATTTATTGTACTCCTGCAAAGAAAGACATTCATTAAACTCCAATGCTGAAGGAAAGTGAAAAAGAAAACATTTAGACTGATATTTGCTCTGGATGGTTGTTCTGAGATCCATACCCCTTGCCTTTGTCATTAAATACGAATCGAAAGCCCCGTACACACGTACCGATCGTCGGCCGAACGATCGGCCGTCTTTTGTACAAGGGCTGTCGTGTCTGCTGAAAACTGCAAAAGACTGCACACGAATTTTGTCGGCCAAGAACAGCCGACTGCAGAAGTGATGTCATGTGATGGTTAACTTTCCTTGTCTTTTTTCTTTTCTGAGCATGCCCAGTCTTGCAAATCTGCTGTCTGTCGGCCGAATTCTGTACTTACTGGCGAACAATCGGCCGTTCTGGTGTCGGCATACAAAAATTTTAATGCTTGCACGACAGATTCTGTTCGGCAGAAAGTGCGATGTCGGCTGTTGGAAGCATCATACTAACAAGTCGAAAATCGGCCGATCGTTCGGCGGCCGAACAGTTTCGGCCGACAATCGGTACGTGTGTATGGGCCTGAAGAATTATATTATCTTGTTGTGCCACAGCATGCCTGTACAGCTACTTGCCCCATAGGTAATGCTTAGATTTTGCGGAAAGCGATCGTTGTCAAGGTTGCTTTAAGACATTTATGGATTCAGGGTACAAATTTCACTAGTAACTTCCCTATAAAGGTTTATTAGAGGAGTGAAGTATTCACATTTTTTAGACAGAACCAAAGTTAGGAAAATTTCATTCTTAAAAATAAAAACCTTTTAGAGGATTCTGTTTATCTGATTGGATTTTAAAATACATGACATTTTTTTTCTTTCAAGAAGAAGCACTTGTTAGATTGGTACCTGAAAATATATATTAACATCTTTGTTTTTTTCCATTACTACCATATGATGGTATAAATGAAAAAAGTCCTGCGCTATGGATATGAGGGAAAGAAAGGGCTGCAGCATCCCTCACATATAGCCAAAGGCTATATCAAAGATATTAATCAAAATAAGGGTAAGGGAATTGGCGCTGCCAGGAATAGGATGTATGGGAGAAAATAAATACTGGGTATAGTAGTATTAAATCTAGCGTATAAGACTCAGATTGTTAGGGGTGATAGGAATGGTCAGTAGTAACATACACCCTCATAAATAGATAAACTTCAGTATAAATAAATCCTTGTACATTAGTAGATAAATTCAGTAGTACAGTAAATAATTAAAAAAATATTAAAAAAATCAATATCATCAATCAACTAAAACTTATCATAATATATAATACTCACATAAGCAAATATAATTAAGTGAATGTGATTGATGAGGTGGTCTGGGCTACGATAAGATCAACCCAGTAAAGTGACCAAGTGACATTAAAGTGCAATATAAAAATGAGTAATGACAATAAGTGACTTGTGCAAGGTGTAGCAGGATATTATATCATACAGTTGTGTATCATAATGTGTATAAAAAAAGGGTGGGGAGGGAATATATCCAATAATAAATACTAAAAAGTGACTAGTGCAAAGTGTAGCACCATTAATTATTAGATAAAAACAGTACACAAGAAGGTAGGTACAAGGTGAGTAATAATATATGAAGAAAGTGACATGTGCATATAATCCAATTAATATCAGATAACCACTACACGTGTAAGTAATTTAATGTACAGTATAATGTATCAAGTACGGTAAATCGTGCATAAATCAAGGAAATAAAGTCCATAAATGGGGGTGGTTTTTAATCTTCATGCGACAATCCCATCTAGCCTTGGGTGTGATTTTAGTGAAAAAAGGAGGGTGCCCGAGATTGCTCTAATGCAGATTGCACTCACCAGAGTGCCCAACCCCACGCAGGGGTATTAGGCAGGGGTTATATATATACTGTGTGATACAGTGTAGAGATGACTGATCCTGTGGGTCCTGGGTGATGGTCCTACGTTCCTATCTCCGGATCCAGGGGGTGGGAATGGGGTTCCTCAGCTACCGGTGTGCTCTCAGACTGTTTTTCAGCCGTCTCATGAGGAATAAACAAGGAGGGGACACATAGTGTATTACTGTTTCGAATATATGTTTATTAATACTCAAATAGGGTACTCACATTGGAATGGCAGTAAACAGCATGAGACATGCTGCTGCTGAGGACGTCGGATGACGAAACGTGTACAACGCAGTCACGTCACTTCCTGTTACGGTTTCCCCGTGGAACGCACGGCGTTCCGGAGATCTGCATACCTTGCTGGCTGTCTATTTTGTCCCTATCGAACCAATGCTGTTTACTGCCATACCTGTGACTGCATGAGTGCTGCCGGCACTGGGGACCTACAGTCCATTGAGGGAACCATGAATGCCAACATATACTGTGACATACTGAAGCAGAGCATGATCCCCTCCATTCGGAGCATGGACCACAGAGCAGTATTCCAACATGATAACGACCCCAAACACACCTCCAAGACAACCATTGCCTTGCTAAAGAAGCTGAGAGTAAAGGTGATGGATTGGCTAAGCATTTCTCCAAACCTAAACCCTATTGAGCATCTGTGGGGCATAAGTCTTCTTATGTGTGTTTGATTTCTGTAATTGAGGAATATGACCATCTGGTAAGAATCTTTATTGCAGTGGAGGGTATGTGTGCATGGTGTACTTCCCATCAATTCACGTGGCTTAATATTTGGTGGAATGCATCATTATTCTGAAAAGAAATAGTAACACTGTACTTTCATCAAATTTTATGTTTCATCTGCTTTAGGCACATGGACTAATTACAGTCATATTGAACAAACTATTTAATCCCTATCCCATTCACTGTTTGATTGCATATTTACTTTTGATATTTGATGGATCACTGGAACCATGTCCTGTGGTCCGATGAGACCAAGATAAACTTATTTGGATCAGATGGTGTCAAGCGTGTGTGGCGGCAACCAGGTGAGGAGTACAAAGACAAGTGTGTCTTGCCTACCGTCAAGCATGGTGGTGGGAGTGTCATGGTCTGGGGCTGCATGAGTGCTGCCGGCACTGGGGAGCTACAGTTCATTGAGGGAACCATGAATGCCAACATGTACTGTGACATACTGAAGCAGAGATTGATCCCCCTCCCTTCGCAGACTGGGCTGGGCTGCAAGGCAATATTTCAACATGATAACGACCCCAAACACTCCTCCATGAGGACCACTGTCTTGCTAAAGTTGTTGAGGATAAGGCCCCTTTTACAAAGGGAGTCTGTCAGGCGGACTCAGTTTTTCTCAGCGGGGGATCGATCCGCCGATCCCCCGCTGAGCAGGAGGATGGCAGCTCTGTCTCCGCGCTGTGTGCGGAGACAGAGCTGTCAGGTCCCCATGCATCTCTATGGGAGAATCGGATGAGAATGGACCGTCTGTCCGTTCTCATCCGATCCACCAGAGGGATGGAAATTAGGGTTTCCATCCGTCGGGTTTTGAGGGATCGGATGTCAGTGGACACGGCTCCGCTGACATCCGATGCCCCATAGAGATGCATGGGGCATCCGTTCAGATCCGCCTGCAAAACGGACAGGCATATCTGTACGGACTCCCTGTGTGAAAGGGGCCTTTGGCCTCATGTGCACTGGACGTTATAAAAACACCAGTAGATTTGTAGTGAGTTTTTTTTAGCTTTTTTGCATTGACGTTTTTCAGCGTTTTTTAGCGTTAGTGTTTTTTGTAGTTTTTAACTAAAAATCACCTCTCTGCTATTTCAGTAACTCTGACTTACCCAATTCTTGCAATGCTTGCCAGAACTGCATTGCATGGGTGTTCACACCCATGCCAAAAGAGTTAGGTGCGGGGAAAAAAAAAGGTCCTACAACATTACGGTGCAAATGGGGACCCTTTTTTCCCCGCATCAAAATCACATTGCATGGGTGTGAACACCCATGCGATGCGATTACTGTCTGAATTGATGCAAACCTGACTTTTGCCACCACACCGATTCCCAAAAGTAGTTTCTGCACCTCTGTTTTGCGACCTCAGGGCGATTTCAATAGACATCTGTGCATGAACCCGTACAGATGTCGGTCAAATCGCCCCCGAAGTCGCACTGACATGCATGTTTGAAATCGTGTGCCCTCGGTGCCGTTGCCAGCAATAGGCTCAGATTTGACATGCGATTCAACATGACAAATCGCATGCCAAATCGGCACAATGTCAACAGGGGTTCATGTTCCATGAACAGTACCCCAAAACAGATTGAAAAATGCAGTGTGCACCCATGCAATGCAATTAGGCGTGGGGGAAAAAAGGGTCCTACAACATTTTGGTGCAAATGTGATGCAATTTGAGCCATACAAAATATATGTCTCAAATTGCATTGCACAGACATCACATGTGATGTGCACAGGAATGCGGTGCGTTTTTGGTGCAAATCACATACGGTGTTCAGCATGCACCAGTGTGAACCCAGGATATGTTTCATGAATGACACCTCGAAACAGAACCCAGGCTTCAAAAAAGCAATAGAATAAAAAACGCCAGTTAGCAGCGTTTTTTGGTGTTTATTGATCTTAGAGTGTTTTTACAGCTGAAAAACGCCACACAAAACCCCCAAATTTTTTTTTTTTTTTTTTTTACAGCCAAAAAATGCCCCTGCCAAAAACTGCTGAAAACAGCCTATGTGTGCATGGACACATAGGATAACATGCTGGGGAATTTATTGGCTGCAGAAAAAAAACATTTGACGCCAAAAAACAGCAGCTGTAAAAACGTCGAGTGTGCATGAGGCCTAAAGGTGATGGACTGGCCAAGCATGTCTCCAGACTGAAACCCTATTGCGCATCTGTGGGGCATCCTCAAACAGAAGGTGGAGAAGCGTGGAAGAGGACTCCAGTGAAAACCTGTGAAGCTCCCCACATGGAAGAAAAATATATTTAAAATATATTTTTAAAAAACTTCATTTTTTCCCTAAATATATTGAAAATATATTTGAAATGCTACCATTTTGGCCATATTCAATATATTTCTAAAAATTGTTCCCTAAATATATTTGAAATATAATTTTCTTCCATATGGGTCTGGTGATCTCCATGCCCAAGAGGGTTAAGGCAGTGCTGGAAAATAATGGTGGCCACACAAAATATTGACACTTTGGGCCCAATTTGGACATTTTCACTTAGGGGTGTACTCACTTTTCTTGCCAGCGGTTTAGACATTAATGACTGTATGTTGAGTTATTTCGAAGGGACAGCAAATTTACACTGTTATACAAGCTGTACACTCACTACTTTACATCAAAATTTCATTTCTTCAGTGTTGTCACATAAAAAGATATAATATAATATTTACAAAAATGTGAGGGGTGTACTCACTTCTGTGAGATACTGTATGTGTATAAGCCATATATTCTTTTAACCATTTATACCTATTATCTTGATGTACAACACAATTTTAAGTTATTTTTATACTTTTGTCTCTGGAGTTCTTCTATCTGATGTGCCCACAATAGCCCCTTCCCATTGGAGGTAATTTCTTGTTCTGCTTCATTGAATGTGAGGTATGATCACTCTATGACACCCTCTATGAGTTCTTATTGGAATAATAAACAACATGCTTTGAAATTGTAGATTATTTTTACTCCATAGATCCTCTTTTTTGTTATTGGTGAATATATCATTGATGTAGTCCCAATTTTTGCTATATTATTGTTAAAACACATGCTTGGAAACATATGCTTTTTTATTTTAATGGGACTAAACAGATAATATTCTGTTGCATTATTTTTTTATTAAGTACAAAAAAGAAGTTTTACAGACGTGTCTTTTTATTGAGTCAAAAACGGAAGAGAAAAAGGAAAAAGCCAATTTTATTGGAACACGAGAGCTGACACATTTGATTCATAAAAACTTTCTGTTCTATTTTATTTAAAAAACATATTCGTAAAAAGGAAAATAATTTCCAAAAGGTTCAATGCAAGTCTCTCAAACATTCCTTATTAATACAGCATTGCGTGATAAACACAATTTACATAGCTCACATTATTAAGATCCACAAGGTTAACACATTTCTCATAAATAGCTTCTTTAGGACCTTATCTTGGGATTCAATGGGAGAAAAACCTACCACTTCAGAGCAATGGTGTTGGAACAAATCAAGAGGGCAGCCGGAGGCTAGACGCTCCCAAGGTGGCCATATGGACAGGGAGGACAGGGTAGGTCCCACACCAAGAACCCCTTCTAAGGTTGTAACATCAAGGTCATATCACAGAAAATTCTACTGAATTTTCCACTGGAACCATCCGGGTCATTCGTATCCATTAGGATGCATGTACATATGGGACGCATACACTATTATATGTGTTTCAGATGGTCTACACTGCACTTTAGGTAGCTCCCTGGATATATCCCTGGCTCTATTCAGTGGAATTTAGGCTGTATGAGGTGTTACAGAACAGTACAGCTTTCGTGAACTGTGTCATCAACACTGTACAGTAAACCCCCGCTCCATCGCGGTTCAGTTTTTGCGGTCCCGGTATATTGCGTTTTTTTCTGTAATGTTATTTTACTATATAAATCATTGAAAATGAAATATTTCTGGGTTTTCCATAGCTCTTGCTCTGTCTCTCAGTATCTTTTATGTGTTTAAATGAGTTTCTATTGTTTTAAAAGGGTGTTTAAAGACCTCAAAATGCTTTTACACGTACAGTGACAGTAAAAAAAACATGCCTACAGTGTATTTTAATAGGGTTTTTCTATTTCGCGGATTTTCACTTTTCGCGGGTGGGTCCGGAACGTAACCCCCGCGATGGAAGGGGGGTTTACTTTATATGTCATCACATACTATATTTTGGATGTATTATTTATTTTTATTTATCTTTAGCTTGACTTATATACAGCACATATGGCACCCCAATCTTATTCATTTTAGCTTGACTTTAGATAGTTTTGGTCGTAGCACCTCTTTTTTTTTTATCCAGCGGTAAAAGGTCTTAACCTCCCTGGCGATATGATTATGTCAGGAATTATGTACCAAAAGCGGTACAATTTTTTGCATGGAAATTTGGCGTTATGTATTATAGGCCTACAATTCTTACTAATTACGGACTTAACCGGTTGCTGACCGCCGCACGACTATATACTGCGGCGGTAGGCCCCGGCCAGGCAGAGTGACGTATAGATACGTCACTCGCCTGTCACTGACTTCAGAGCCAATTGCGGCTCGTTCACAGACAAGTCAGTGCGTGTGACCGGCGGACTCGATGTCCGCCGGTCACACTACGATCGCTCCGGTGAAGGGAGAAAGGCGGAGCGGCTTATGTAAACAAGCCGCCCGTCATTCTCCCTGGTGTAAAAATAAAGATCAGACAGTTCTACTATGTAGGACCGTTGATCTTTGTTTTTACACCAATAGCCATGTCCCTATACAGTTAGAATCACGCCCCTAGGACACACTTAACCCCTCCCTCTCCAATAAAGTTAACCCCTTCCCTGCCAGTGTAGTTTTTGCAGTAACAGTGCATATGTATAGCACTGATTACTGCAGTAATGTCACTGGTAACCCCAAAAGTGTTAAAAATGTCAGTCAAGGGTCCGATCTGTCCGCCGCAATGTCGCAGTACCGAAAAAAAATCGCAAATCGCCGCCATTACGCGTTAAAAAAAAACCACCAAAAATGACAAAAATCTTTCCCTTTGTTAGTAAACGCGATAACTTTTGCGCAAACCAATCAAAATACGCTTTTTGCAATTTTTTTTACCAAACATATGTAGCATAAAACAAATTGATTTTTACATTTTTTTTGGGGAATTTCATATAAAAAAATGTGAAAAATATTGTTATTTTTGCAAAATTGACGCTCTTTTTTTGTTTATAGCGTATGATCAAAAAATCGCACAGGTGATCAAATACCACCAAAAGAAAGCTCTGTTTGTGGGAAAAAAGGACATCAAATTCGTTTAGGTACAATGTCGCACGACCGCGCAATTGTCCGTTAAAGTCACGCAGTAAAAAATCGCAAAAAACCCCCTGGTCTTTTAGCAGCCAAATCCTCCAGGGCTTAAGTGGTTAAACTGACCAAAACAAGACTCTAGTAGACATCCCAGATGTGATAAATTTGAAACACAAACGCATGAATTATAATTTAATCAATAATATAATTTTATTATATAATATAATATATATATATATATATATATAAAAAAAGGAGGTGATACAATGTAATCTTAAATTATATATAATAAATTTATATTATATATATTTATATTGCTACTGCAGGGAACAGAACCAGGAAGTCATCAGACCGACGGACGAGCGGCGGGGATCTCGGCGGCGATCACAGTAATGGGAGATCATCGCTGGATCGCCGGGAGAAGGTAAGGAACCCCACTGCAGGCTCTGCACATCTACCCCAAGTGTGACTCGGGGATACCGATAGTAGCATGGAAAATCCACCCGAGTCACGCTCGGGGATACCGCTAAGGGAGTTAAATACCCAGTGGAACTAGCATCCACAACAGATCTAAAAGCTGTAGGAAAGTTTGCTCTTAATAAAGGTAACGCCCTTAGCTTCATACATGTTAACCACTGACAAAACAGTTTAATAGAATTGCTTGTGAGCTTCTTTTTCCCTGTTCGACACTGCATTGTCTTATATCTCAAAACAGAGTGCACAAACAATTCAAAACCACAATCCTACTTTCCCAGAATCCCCTCCAAATCCTGTATCCCCAATTATTCCCAAAGTATTAAAAATATAGATTTAGGTTTGAAAGAAATTGGTTAGACTCAAAACAATATTGGAGCATTTAACCACTTAAGGACCAGAAGATTTTACCCCCTTAATGATCAGGACATTTTTTGCGATACAGCATTGCCTTACTTTAACTGACAATTGCACGGTCGTGCGATGCTGTACCCAAATAAAATTGATGTCCTTTTTTTCCACAAATAGAGCTTTCTTTTGGTGGTATTTGATCACCTCTGACCCTTGGGTTATGCTGCTCTTCCTAGGAGTAGGACACTAGGCGGAAAAGAGTTTAAAAAGTTTGACTACGCCCATAGGGCAGTCCCAGGGGGGTATACTCCCACTTCCTGCTCTAGCTCTTCAGTTTTGTAACAAGCAGTGACAGAAGAACATAACCCCCAACTCATTAGAGGGGTGGGTGCTTTGTCTGTCAATGAACATCAGAGAAAAGTATTTTACTATAAGACAAAAATCCAGTTTTCTCTTTCGTTCATTGACAGATACAGCTCCATATCTTCTTTGACCCTTGGGACGTCCTAAAGCAGTGTCAACATGAGAGGTGGGAAGAACACAGCAATAAATATACTTCCCAGAGGCTAAATGTAGCCAACCAGGTAAAACAGTAGCTCAACCAGGAACAACTGGAGCTCCTGGAAATATACACTCAAAGAGGATTAATCCTCTCCAACAACGGCCTGCAAACTCTTGCGTCCAAAGGAAGAATCTGCAGATGCCAAAAAATTCACCTTATAAAATTTTGTGAAAGTGTGCACGGACGACCAGGTGGCTGCCTTGCAAACCTGCACCACTGACGCCTGATGACAGAAGGCCCAAGAGGCACTAAGCGCCCATGTAGAATGCGCCTTAACAGGGAAAGGAGGATCCTGACCCTGAATGGAATAGGCCTGCACCACTGTCTGCCTAATCCATGTGGAAATGGTCACAGCAGACGCAGCCAGCCCCTTACAGGGTCTATCCGTGAAGACAAATAGGCAATCCGATTTTCAGGACGACTCAGTCGCCGCCAAGTACACCCTGATTGCCCGAGCCACATCCAAAGAATGTAAGGCAATCTCTTTAGGGTGCTTAGCCTTAGGACACAAGGAAGGTAACACAATGCCTTTATTTAAATGGAAACCAGGGACGAGTTTAGGAAGAAATGACTGGCAGGGCCGAAGCACTACTTTATCTCCGTGAACCACCAAGTAAGGTGAATGACAAGACAAGCTGCCAGCTCCGACACCCTACGTGCAGAAGAAAAAGCCATCTTCTGGGACAATGTAAGCAGAGGAATCTCGCAAATATTTTCCAACATTGGTTACTGAAGAACCGACAGCACCAAGTTGAGATCCCACGAGGGCAATGGAGACCGCACTGGGGGAGCCAAATGGCGAACCCCCTGAACAAAGGTGTGAACCACAGAAAGCATAGCCAAAGGACGATGAAAGAAAACCGCCAAGGCTGAACCTGGCCCTTGGTGGTAGCCGAGGTCAGACGCTGCTCCACACCTCGTTGGAGGAAAGCCAAACTCTGAGTCACAGAATAGGAGCAGCGGTGAACCCCAAGAGATTCACATCCGCAAAGTGCGCTCTTCAAACGTGATGGTAAATCTACCTAGAAGTAAATTTACTAGCTTACAGCAGCGTGGGAATCACCTATTCAGACAACCCTCTAGCCTTCAGCACCTTGCTTTCCGACAGCCAAGCTGTTAAAGCAGGCGACTGTAATGCAAGATAGAAGATTGGACCTTGAGCCAACAGATCTCCTCTAAGAGAAAGTCTCCAAGGAGCATCGGCGACCAAACATATCAGATCTGCATACCAAGACCAGCGAGGCCAGTCTGGAGCCGGATGGCCGTAATCCCTTCTGCCTCCAGCCTACGTAGGAGTTTTGGCAGAAGTTCTAAAAGAGGAAAGACGAATATCAGACGATACTGGTCCCAAAGGAGCCACCAGTGCGTCTGTGGCATCGGCCAGGGGATCCAGAGACCGTGCCACAAAGCCAAGAACACTCCTGTTGAGGTGAGAGGCCAACAGGACCACCTCAGGAGTTCCCCACCGGAGACCCAACTGATGAAATACCTCCAGAGGAAATGTCCAGTATCGGTAGTCTGGGTTCTTCCAGAGACCAGACCCCCTGAGCGCAATCTGTACCAAAAAAACGCCACCCCACTCGGACAGGCTGGCATCTGTGGTGACCACCGTTCAGTACAGGGGAAGGAATATTTTCCCTGTCTAAGCGCCGGAGAGCAAAGCCACCAAATCAGGGACCCTCTCGTACCCCGGCTAAACAGGATCAGATTGTCTAGAGACTGTAGATTCTTGCCCCACATAGCAAGAATCTCTCTTTGCAGAGGTCTCGTGTGGACAGATTTTTGAAATTCGTTCCATGGGAGAAACACCCTGGCTGAGGCCGAGTCCAGGAGAGACCCAGATAGTCCAACTAGGTGGATGGAACCAGAGCAAATACCTGGAAATTTAATTTCCAACTGAACTCCTGCAGAGTCCCCACAGTAATCTCCTGGTTGTCCTTCAGAGAAGTTGAAGACTCTGCTCAAAGAAGAAGATCATCCAGGTACTCCAGTATCGCAATCCCCCACTGGCACAACAATGCCAACAACCGGGGCCAACAATTGCGAAAACCTGAGGGGTTGAGGTGAGACCTCTTGATAATGCTCTTCGCCCGCGGCAAGCAGAGGAAGTGCGGATGACCGACATATATTGGAATATGAAGGTAAGCATCCTTAATATCAATAGAGGCCAGGACATCCCCCCTGATGTAGGGATGCCACTACTTTATGAATGGACTCCATTCGAAACATCTGTACCCGCACAAATCGGATCAGAGCTTGTGTTCCAAGATTGGACATACTTTGCTTTCTTTCCTGGAAACTGCAAACATGAAACAAATGTTCCCATTCTGAGCCTGGAACAATCGCCCCTTGTGCTAGCAAGTCTTGCACCTTCCCGAAGAGACCTCACAGGCGGTCTGGGGATAAACGCAGGTTGGAAGGAAAGAACCTCTCTGGAGAAGAAGATCGAAAACTCGATCTTGTAGCCGGCGGACCGAATCAGTGAGGTCCACAGGTCTGGAAAGAAGCGAAGACGTCCTCCCCCTCCCCAGATGCGGGTGAGAGTGGCCCTTCAGGCAGAAGGGGTGTTTGTCTGCAGGTCTGGAAGGACCTGCTCTCAGCATACCAGACCAGGTCCTTATGGAACCTCCGGAGGAGGTCTTTTCAGGGAGACTCCAAACAGACGATTCTCCACAAAGGGAAGATGGCATAAGGCCTTCTGGAAAGTCTGGTCTGCAGACTTGCATTTTAGTCATATCATGCGCCGAAGGATCACTGCTGTCAAGGACAGCCCAGAGACTAAGGGAGCCACATCCAGAAAGGCATCACAGACGAACTGCAACCCCTGGACCAACTTGTCCGTCAGCTACGCAAAGGCAGGAGGAATCTGTTCCCCCTTCAGATCCTGGCACAAAAGCTTTGCCCACTCGGGAAAGTCAGGGACACCATGCTATGGTGAACACCGGCCTAAGGACCAAACCGGCCACAGTAAACATGTGGCGGACCAAAGTCTCGGCTCTCCTGTCAAAAGGATCTTTTAAAACTGGAGACACTTCTACCGAAATTAGGGTGGATTGATTTAGCCTGGAGACCTGAGAGTCCACTACAGGTGGGGCTGCCCACATACTCAACAGAGACTCCTCAAGGGATACATCTATCGAAACACCTAGGCACCGCCATATTGCGTTTAGAACAACTCCACTGACAATTTTGTCACAGTAGGCAGGAAAAAGGAAATACCTTTGCTGCTTTAGAGGATCTGCAGGCCCCAAGGGGACCAGCGCCTCTGATGCAGCAGCTGCATCCCCTATGTTTAAAGTTTCCTGCACCGATACAATCAGTGCATCAACCAGCGCCTTTGCATGCGCATGTGCAGTAAAAGAGGAATCATCCTCACCGTCAGAGCACCCGAAGTGCATGGATGCAGACCCAGTAGAGTCGCTATATGCTAAGCTCACCCTGAGAACATAACAAGCAGGGGCGGTCGCCGACCACAGTCCCGCAAGGAGACGTCGGCTAAAGGTCCACAAAAGGACCACCTATTAGACCTAAGGTTTGCCCTCCATAGAGGACATGGCCCCCTAGAGGGGGGGGGGAGAGGGGGCCCGCCGTGATGCAGACGCACAGGCAGAGTACCTTCACGCACACAATAATGGCTGCATTACTTCGCTAGAAAATGCACCCCCCCCACGGCGCCCCCTGGTTCAAGGGGGGCACCAGGCAGACCATATGCACCCCCCCCGGTTCGCAGCTCTATCAACCTGGTCAGCAGCTCAAACAGCCTTGGCAACAGCTCGGACAGCTTGGCCAGCAGTTCGGACAGCCAGCCGCGAGAAGGCTGCAAAGCCTAAATTTGGGGCCCGATTTGGGAGCGTGAGTCGCGGTTCCACCGTTAGCACTGTTAGCTTGATCAGCAACTCGGACAGCTTGGTTAGGAGCTCGGACAGCTTGGTCAGTCACTCGGACAGCTTGGTCGGTCGCTGGGACAGATAGTTCCGCCAGCCGCGGCCTCAATCTTTGGCCAGCCGAGTGAGGCGCGCATCCGTTGGCAGTATCGTCCGCTATGTCAGCAGCTCGGACACCTTGGTTAGTCATTCGGACAACTTGATCAGGCACTCAGACAGCTTGGTCAGGCACTCGGGCAGCTTGGTCAGGCACTCAGGCAGCTTGGTCAGGCACTCGAGCAGCCGTGAGTAGGCTGCCAAGCCGCAGTCTAAATTTTCAGTCCAATCCAGTCACGTCAGGTGCAGACTTGCGGATGATGAAACATCCACTCCTTCTCAGCCCAATAACCACTGCAGGGAGCCCAAATGACATCCCTGCCCTGGTCACTAACCCCCAGGGGCCCATGAACCCGCTCAGCCAGGTCAGCAACAACCACATCCACCCCTCCCCTTCTACTGGAGCAAGTGGCAAAGCCAGCTCCTACCTAACCCAGGGAGGGAAAGGGGGGGGTAGGTTGGGGCTAAAAGACCACCATGACAGAGGGGCTGGAGGGAATGGAAGGGAACCCAGGGGTCTGACCATCCTAGGAAAAGGCCCATGTCCACCCTGAGGGACCACAAAGGGGGGACACTACTTATCACACCATGGAACCGAGTGGGCACCACTCCAGGCAGACCATCTCCCCGCCTTGGAATGGGGAGTGCTGCGGGCCAGAGGTACGCTGAGACTCAGGTCATGACCAGGGCTATGCGTCCTCGCTAGGCGTTTAACTCACCAGCCAGTCCCCGTCCAATGGGACTATATGTCGCCGTCAACGTAGCGCGGAGCTGAGGCCTACGTGCACTCTTTGGCTAAACTGGGAAGACCGTAAGGATCTAGGATATCCAGTCCGTCAACTAGTCTTGCAGTTGACTGTAGTTCTCACAGGAACCGAATTGATTATAGTTCTCACAGGAACAGAAAATAATAAAAGAAAAAAAAAAAATTCAGTTTAGAAAGGAAAAAATGCCAGGACCAGAGATCCCAGCAAGGAACTAGGTCCTTACTCCTGCCTAGGCAGAAAAAAACTGAAGAGCTAGAGCAGGAAGTGGGAGTATACCCCCTGGGACTGCCCTATGGGCATAGTCAAACTCTTTTAACTCTTTTCTGCCTAGTGTCCTACTCCTAGGAAGAGCAGCATAACCCAGGGTTTAAAGATATGGAACTGTGTCTGTCAATGAACGAAAGAGAAAAACAATGTTTTTTTAAAACATTCCCAATAAAGCAAATTTAAATTTTTTTTTTTTTAATCAATTTTGGCCAATATGTATTCTGCTACATATTTTTGGTAAATAAAATCCCAATAAAAATGTATATTGATTAGTTTGTGCAAAAGTTATCGTATCTGCAAACTAGGGAATAGATTTATGTAATATATTTTAGTACTAGTAATGGCGGCGGATCAGCGATTTTTAGCCACACTGCAACACTGTAGGGGACAGATCGGACACTTAACTGACACTTTTAGGAGGACCAGTGACATTATTACAGTAATCAGTGCTAAAAATATGCACTGTTACTGTACTAATGACAATGGAAGGGAAGGGGTTAACACCAGGGGCAATCAAAGGGTTAAATGTGTGCCTAGGGGATGCTTTCTAACTGTGTGGGGGGTCGTACTCACTGGAAGAATACAGAGACCTGTGTTCCTAAATAGGAGGAACACAGTATCCCTGTGTTCACACAGACCACTGTTCCGTCTCCATGGGGAGCAATCGCGGGTGCCCGTCGGACATCGCATCCACCGGACCCACTGATTGGCTCCCCCTCTATCCAGTTTGCGCATGTGCGTGCCTCCAATGGTGCGTGACTGCCCCCGGTGGCGCATGCCCGCCCCTACTATCTGCTACACGAAGTGACATACAGGTATGTCGTTTCGCATAACAGAGCCAAACTGCCGCAGTATAACAAGTGGTTAAATATAGAAAAATACAAGGCAAGTTTTATCTTGCAAAACAAATTAGTTCATTATCTCAGAGACAATAGCCACAAATATTGTACAATGGCTGGACAGTATGTAAGCAGCATTGTTAGGATGTAATATAACATGGACAGACGAGGCAAGAGTGTGTTATGTGAGGGACAATAGCACCAGAAAAGTCCACAATCTGTGAGACACAAGGCAGGATGTACCTTGCAGCAAAAATTGGAAATTAGGCAGCTAAGGTCCAGCTATGGAAACATTGTGTGGGACTTTAACAGTGCCAGGGTACCGGAATGTGCCAGGAGAGGTAGAGAGAGCTGTCACAAGTCAAAGCAATGCTACATAGGAGCAGTGAGACACATTGTGAGGCAGATTTATTACAAGGTTACAGTCCGAGTGATAAACAATTTTTTTAGTTGCTCCTATTTTTACACTTGTGACTGCATTAAACCTGACCCTGACCACTTCTTAATTATGCATCTGTTTGACATGGAAATCTGTCTTATCATTAGTAATAAATCGGTCTTCAAACTTTGCAAACTGTCATACTTGGCTGTCCAGGAATACAGATACACAGGTCTGTAAACCTGCCACAGACACTTGCTCAAGGAGATGCAGCCTGATTTGTGACTAATCATGTTGTTAATATGCTTGATAAACGTTCCCCTCAGAGTTTTCCTTTTATTATGGATAGGAGTGAGCAATACTGTCTTTCTATGTTCATTTTGCTTCGGAAACCATCCAAAATGTTAAGTTCTTAAAAACAGGAATAAAGGGGAATTATTTCAAAAGTGAACCTTTTTTACAGTTTTAACCAGTTTGTACACTATCCAATTAAATGTTTTTACTTAGATAGTCTTTAATGCTTTGGGAATCGAGCCTATTGTGAGAGTTTTTCCAAACAGGTTAGTTAAATCATTTATTTTTAAAGGGCAAAAGACGAACAATGATATGGTAATTTTATCTCTATAAATTTGCTAAAAGAGTATGTTTATTAAAAGGAATATGCAGGGCCGGTGCCAGCATATAGGCAGGTCAAGCGGCTGCCTTAGGGCTCCAGGATGGGGGAGGGGCAGACAAAATCTAAGCAAAGTACCTATGGTAAAAGGAGTCTATAACTGTAGCATAAAACTAACAATGTTTATTAACAACAAAATGTACTCAGAAAATGAGAAGCTATCAAGCATTAAGCTGCACAAAAAATGACACACTACACTGGGACCACAGCCTGAATCAGGAGGAGAGCTGGCTGCTGTCAAACAAGGGCCCGCCTTCTAGATCCTCTTCTATGATGGACAGCACACTGGTCCAATGCCGAAAAATTGGACCAGTGTGATGTCCATCATAGGAGACAATCCAGAAAATGGGACCTTATTTGACAGTGTGAGCGTCGCAAGTAGTGTGAGCCACAGAGGAAGATCCCCCATCTGCTCTGGCTGGCTCTCCTCCCTATTCAGTTTGTGATCCCGGAGCAGAGTGTAATTTTCTGCACAGCTTTGTTTCATTACTGATCGCTTCTCCTTTTGTGAGTGCATTTAGATCTTGTTTTTAATATACAGTGGGTATGGAAAGTATTCAGACCCCCTTAAATTTTTCACTCTTTGTTATATTGCAGCCATTTGCTAAAATCATTTAGGTTCATTCTTCTTCCTCATGAATGTACACATAGCACCCCATACTGACAGAAAAACACAGAATTGTTGACATTGTTGCAGATTTATTAAAAAAGAAAAACTGAAATATCACATGGTCCTAAGTATTCAGACCCTTTGCTGTGACACTCATATATTTAACTCAGGTGCTTTCCATTTCTTCTGATCATCCCTGAGATGGTTCTACACCTTCATTTGAGTCCAGCTGTGTTTGATTATACTGATTGGACTTGATTAGGAAAGCCACACACCTGTCTATATCAGACCTTCCAGATCACAATGCATGTCAGAGCAAATGAGAATCATGAGGTCAAAGGAACTGCCTGAAGAGCTCAGAGACAGAATTGTGGCAAGGCACAGATCTGGCCAAGGTTACAAAAAGATTTCTGCTGCACTTAAGGTTCCTAAGAGCACAGTGGCCTCCATAATCCTCAAATGGAAGACGTTTGGGACGACCAGAACCCTTCCTAGAGCTGGCCGTCCGGCCAAACTGAGCTATCGGGGGAGAAGAGCCTTGGTGAGAGAGGTAAAGAAGAACCCAAAGATCACTGTGGCTGAGCTCCAGAGATGCAGTCAGGAGATGGGAGAAAGTTGTAGAAAGTCAACCATCACTGCAGCCCTCCACCAGTCGGGGCTTTATGGCAGAGTGGCCGACGGAAGCCTCTCCTCAGTGTAAGACACATGAAAGCCCGCATGGAGTTTGCTAAAAAACACCTGAAGGACTCCAAGATGGTGAGAAATAAGATTCTCTGGTCTAATGAGACCAAAATAGAACTTTTTGGCCTTAATTCTAAGCGGTATGTGTGGAGAAAACCAGGCACTGCTCATCACCTGTCCAATACAGTCCCAACAGTGAAGCATGGTGGTGGCAGCATCATGCTGTGGGGGTTTTTTTCAGCTGCAGGGACAGGACGACTGGTTGCAATCGAGGAAAAGATGAATGCGGCCAAGTACAGGGATATCCTGGACAAAAACCTTCTCCAGAGTGCTCTGGACCTCAGACTGGGCCGAAGGTTTACCTTCCAATAAGACAATGACCCTAAGCACACAGCTAAAATAACGAAGGAGTGGCTTCACAACAACTCCGTGACTGTTCTTGAATGGCCCAGCCAGAGTCCTGACTTAAACCCAATTGAGCATCTCTGGAGAGACCTAAAAATGGCTGTCCACCAACGTTTACCATCCAACCTGACAGAACTGGAGAGGATCTGCAAGGAGGAATGGCAGTGGATCCCCGAATCCAGGTGTGAAAGACTTGTTGCATCTTTCCCAAAAAGACTCCTGGCTGTATTAGATCAAAAGGGGGCTTCTACTAAATACTGAGCAAAGGGTCTGAATACTTAGGACTATGTGATATTTCAGTTTTTCTTTTTTAATAAATCTGCAACAATGTCAACAATTCTGTGTTTTTCTGTCAGTATGGGGTGCTATGTGTACATTCATGAGGAAGAAGAATGAACCTAAATGATTTCAGCAAATGGCTGCAATATAACAAAGAGTGAAAAATTTAAGGGGGTCTGAATACTTTCCGTACCCACTGTAAATTCTTTAATTTTTATGCTACACTTACAGCCTCCTTTTGGGCTGGGTTCTTTGCTTGTTTTGCACAGCTTCAGGGCTCATTCACACTATGAATCACACAGGAATGCGATGTGTGTTCCTGTGTGATTCACATGCAATCTGAGTGCAGTGCGATTTCAGCCCATTCATTTAGTAGTGCATGCGCTACTTTTGGAAATGCACTGCAACTGGATCGCATAGTACTTCTGTGCCATGTGATCTGCTGAAGGCAAACACACTGCCTTTGCGACCTGCATTTGGGGTGTCATTAACAATGCACTGACACCAGCCACAGATCGCAAGGGCAGTGCATTCAAAATGCAGTGCGGGAAATGCGGGAAAATGCACCTTCACCTGAGTAGACAAAAATCCTTGCACCGGCCCTGGGAATATGTACTAGTTTTGTACATATAAAATTTCATATTTATTAAGGTTAAACTATAAGAAAAAATACAGTTTATGTATATTTAGCCTGGCTCCCTTTGGGCTAGTTTGGGATGGTTTAGATTCCTTTTCATGTGTTTTACTTTCTCTGCGATCCCCCCCCCCCCCCCCTCTAAATTATTCATCTGAAGTTTCAAGGAGTCTGTCGAAAGGAAGAAAACAACTTCTTAGAAAATCCAGGGTTCCATGGATCCTACCCTTTTTTACACGTACGGTACATTTGTTATTAATATGTTGTTTATTGATAAAAAAGCAGTTCCAAATCATCAGTTTAACCACTTCTGGACTGAAAAGTTTTACCCCCTTAATGACCAGGCCATTTTTTTGCGATACGGCACTGAGTTACTTTAACTGACAATTACGTGGTCGTGCGACGCTGTAACCAAATAAAATTGATGTCCTTTTTTCCCATAAATAGAGCTTTCTTTTGGTGGTTTTTGATCACCTGTATGATTTTTATTTTTTGTGTTAGAAACAAAAAAAGAGCGAAAATTCTGAAAAAAAAAAAAAAAAAACAATATTTTTTACTTTCTGCTAAAAACATTCCCAATAAAAAAAAAAAAAAAAAAATCTAACTTTTTTTATAATTTTAGGCCAAACTAGGGGAAAGGATTTATGTAATTTTTATTTATTTTTTACTAGTAATGGTGGTGGTGATGATCAGTGATGATCAGTGATTTTTAGCGGGACTGCGACATTGCGGCAGACAGATCGGACACCTAACTGACATTACAGTAATCAGTGCTAAAAAATATGCACTATTACTGTACTAATGACACTGTCAGGGAAGGGGTTAAAACCAAGGGCGATCAAAGGGTTAAATGTGTCCCTAGGGGGTGCTTTCTAACTGTGGGATGGGCTTGATGGATGAACACAGAGACCTGTGTTTCTAAATAGGAGGAACAAAGGATCCCTGTATTAATTACGGACAGAACAGCGGTCTGCCGTGTTTACACTGGCAGGCCGCTTTTCTGTCTCCAAGGGGAGCGATCGCGGGTGCCTGGCAGACATCGTGCGCGCCCCCACTAGCTTTCCCTCGAAATAACGTACATGTACATCGTTTCACGGGACAGAGACAACCTGCCGCATTATAAGTATGGCGGCTGGTTGGCAAGTGGTTAAAAACATAAAAATAATATTGACCAAAAACCATTATGACTTCCCATTAATAAAATCTTACAAGCAGTTTTTAACCCAATAAATTGTGACAACCAGTTGCAGTATTAGACCCTTACACACAACCATGCATTCTTTTTTCATCCATATTCCTGAAGGTAAACCATAAATAGAAGTATACATAACATACATTTGCTATACCAGTATTCAGATCTAAAGCCTAGTACAGACGTGTTTGCTCTCTTTCTCTCCTTTGAAGTTGAGTATATTGAAAGACTCCAGAATCTCCACCATGCTTTGGTTTTTGGTTTCTGGAAACACCCAAAAGGAATATACAGCCAGAGAGATGCAATAAACAAGGAAAAAGATGAAGCAAAATGGCCCCAATGCTTCCTGTGAAAAAAAAGATAAAATATATACTGTATAAAATTAAATGTGATATATTACATTATACTATAAAATAGTCTCAGAACAGCAGTTTAATTAGAACAGATGAAGTGGCTTGGATAAGCTATAAAACATCTCCACCATTTTACAATGAATGCCTGGATAAAATTAAATATTCACAGTCAAAATTACAAAACCTTTAGCAGGGAAAATGGTAAACATATACAGGTGCATCTAATAAAATTTGAATATCATCAAAAAGTTAATTTATTTCAGTAATTCAATTAAAAAAGTGAAACTCATATTTTATATAGATGTGTTACACACAGAGTGATATACTTCCGGAATGTCTTTCTTTTTAATCTTGATGATTATGGCTTACATCTAGTGAAAACCCAAAATTCAGTATCTCAGAAAATTTCATTTGGAAAACAAGGTCCCAGAGTCTAGAGGAAGAGTAGAGAGGCACAGAATCCAAGTTGCATGAGGTACAGTGCAAAGTTTCCACAGTCCGTGATAATTTGGGGAGCCATGTCATCTGCTGGTGTTGGTCAACTGCGTTTTATCAAGTCCAAAGTCGGCACCGCCCTCTACCAGGAAATTCTAGAGCACTTCATGATTCCCTCTACTGACCAACTTTATAGTGATGCTGATTTCATTTTCCAGCAGGACTTGGCACCTGCCCACACTGCCAAAACTACCAACACCTGGTTTCATGATAATGGTATCACTGTGCTTGATTGGCCAGCAAACTCGCCTGACCTAAACCCCATAGAGAATCTGTGGAGTATTGTCAAGAGGAAGATGAAATACCCCAGACCCAACAATGCAGATGAGCTGAAGGCCACCATCAAAGCAACCTTGGCTTCCATACCATATCAGCAGTGCCACAGGCTGATTGCCTCCATTCCACACCACATTGATGCAGTAATTCATGCAACAGGACCCCAGACCAAATATTAATAATAATAATAAATACTATACTGAACATGGACATACTTTTAAATGAGCCAACATTTTTGTATTAAAAATACTTTTTTTGTTTTGGTCTTATGTAATATTCTAATTTTCTGAGATACTGAATTTTGGGTTTGCACTAGCTGTAAGCCTTAATCATCAACATTTAAAACAAAAAAAAATGCTTGAAATATATCACTCCGTGTGTAATGCATCCATATAAAATATATGAGTTTCACTTTTTTAATTGAAACACTGGAATAAAATTACTTTTTGATTATATTCTAATTTTATGAGATGCACCTGTATGTTTTAACTGTGATTTTAGCTGTTTGCCTGGATATTCATTTTAATGGACCACAAAATTAAATATAATAGGGTTACATTTTAATGTTTTAATGGTAATACACAGCCACAGCTCAACTACTTTAGGTCTTGTACCTTTATACCTCTTATAGTCCTGAACAGTTTATACATTTATGCTTTGGTCCTGTTGATGATAAATTTGTCTTTACTTAACCACTTGCCGACCGCTCTATAGCAGATTTACTGATACAGTGTGGTCATGCTGTGCTCACGTGCCGCCTGTGTGCCACTTTTGCTGTGATTTGTCAAGAAAAACACAGGCCGGAGCTCTGTCTATGTAAACAATGTAAAGCTTTATCCTGACAGGGGGGAAGTAATGGATTAACTGAATAAAATACATCACATCCCTTAGTAAAAACACCACACATAGTACACACAAACACTGGCTAGGCACACATTTAACCCTTTGATCACTCTAGATGTTTAACCCTTTCCCAGCCAGTGTCACTAGTACAGAGACAGTGCAAAATGTTAGTACTGGTCACTGTCACTGGTTCTTACAAAGTGTCAGTTAGTGTCAGAATGTCCACCGCAATATCACAGTCCCTTTATAAGGGAGGGGCAAGTGGTAAAAAGTGATTGTATTTGGTTTGAAGAAATGGTGTGATATCCATACTGGTATGCCAGTTAGTAGTAACTAGGAAAGAGTAGAGTCGGAGTTGGAGGTGAAGGGAGTGCTTTTTTTTTTAAAGAACTATGGTTCACAGTATCATAGGTCAAACAAAATGAAAGAAAACTCTGTGCTCATCCCACCCACCAGCCTGCAACCATCCCAATGATCAATTTGAGTTAAAAACAGGGGTTTAGTTTGCACACATTTGCAAATACATGCGTAAGCTGCAGAGCCTCTTCACGGCACCCCAGGATTATCTACAGTCCTAACTCAAAAACATTTTTGAGAGCCTCCATAGAAGCACATGCATAATGGATAGATAGAGGGCAGGTAAGCCTGGAGAGAGCCAATCCCTTCCTAAAGGCACGAAGGAACACTGGACACCCAGCATATAACACAATGGCAGAAAAAGGTTCCCAGTGTGTACACTCGCCAGTATTCCAACAGTACAAACAAATAGCCACTGCCCCCACCTTTAACTGACCTTCGCAGCAAGGAGCACATGGAAGGGAACGACGCATGTCAAACAAAACCAAAGAAAATTCCCAGCTCAACTTACCAACCAGCCGGCAACCAACTGAATTATTCTAAAATGTGCCCAGTGCATCCCATTACTAGTATCATAGGATGCAGAAAGGTCTAGATGTATGGGAATGCAGTAGTGGCCATTTGTTTTAGCATTTATTAAATCATTGGTGAGTTGTAGTAGAGCAGTTACTTGGAGTTGGAGTGTTGGAGTGTTGCAAGCAAAAGTCAAACTATAAAAGGTCAAGAAGGTTTTTGTCAGTGAGGTAGGAGTTAAGACAGTTGTAGACTAGGCATTCTAGAAATTTAGAGATAAATGGAAGGAAGGAGGTGACCAGCACATGCTTTAGTGGTGAGGGGAAGGTGCCCGTGAGGAGGGAAAGATTAAAGGTGTGAGAGAGCATAGAACACAGAAAGAGGGTAGTAGTTGTGAGGGAACAGGGTCCAGGGGATGGGTGGTTAGGTGGCTGTCTGAGAAGAGTTTTGGTAGAGTCTTCCGTAGTAACAGGGTCAAATAAGGAAAGTATTGAATGTGGTTTTAGACAGGATATGTTAAATGGGGAAGATATCTGTAAAGTGGAGATGTCTCCGCGAACTGCATTAATATTGTTTTGAAGTGAATAGCAATCTCCTGGGCAGTAAGTGAGTTAGTGGGTGGAGGTGTGGAGTGGAGAGTTAAAAGTAGAGAAGAGCCAATGAGGACTGGATGAGAGATTATTAGTGTGATTGAAGACATATGTTTGTTGGGCAGCATGGAGTCAGGAACTGTATTTTAGGAGGGCAGATTTGTATAAGGTGAACTCTTGTAGGGATTTTACACCACAGTCGCCAAGAGTATGGCTATGTCTCCTAAAATTTCTAGCGTTGTCAGTTTAACAATTTTTATTGGTCAGGGCTCGATTCTGTGAGTAGTGAGAGCAGCAAGTGAGTCTATTGAGGATGAGAGTGAGCTGTTGTAGACATAAGTGGTCAGGTTAGGGCAGGACAGGTGTGAGATTTTATCAGTGGTTAGTATCGAAAAGAGAAGTGAATGGTTAAAGTGGCAAGGTTTCTGTGGGTAATCTTTTGTGGGTAATCTTTTCCTGCTTGGAGAGCTAGGTGGCTGAAGACAGGGACACTATGAAACTGACAGAGTTGTGATCAGAGAGAGGAAAGGGGGTGTTGGAGAAGCTGCAAGGAGTGCATAGGTAGGAGAATACAAGTTCAAGGGTGTCACCATTGGAGAGAGTAGAAGTGTTCATTGTGTTAAGTCAAAAGATGGGGTCAGGTTAAGAAGTTGAGATGTAGCTGGGCTGGTAACAATAACAGGGATGTTAAAGTCACCAAAAATGATGTGGGTTAAGATGTTTGTCTGGAGTTTCATTTTAATGAGTCACAAAATTACACGTAATAGCAGATATGTAACGGATTTGGATATATTTAATGCTCATACACAGCCACAACTTGAAGCTAAACTTTACATACATTTTTTTGGGGATATTTGCTATATAATAAAAATATTCCATGTGTGGATGTTCCTGCATTAGATAAAACTCTTAGTTTTATTCAACCTGTACACGACTGTAAGTGCCGAATTTCCAGCACTGAAATTTCCAGTTCAGACAGTCACAGTACAGTGATAATAGTGGGCCGCTTGCTCTCCATTTTGTCTATTCACAAATTGCCTTGTTTTCTTTTCACAGAATACATGACATTCTGTGAATAGACCAGGGAGTCCATTAACAGAACAGCTTGCATTCTGTGAATAGAGGGAAAGAGACATTGGGTATTTTTAGAACCTAATGATATTGCTTGCACATATCACATGTATTTTTACCTGTCTCATGGCCTATGGCACTGAACTTCACTACATTTATGATCTAAGCTCTCTAAAAATGTTCAGCCTTCAACACTTCTGGAATGCTAGCTTCCCTTGCTGCTTTCTATCCTCCATGCAACAAGGTTTGCTGGTTTGGGCAGCAGTATATGTAAGACTTAATTTGCTTTTCAGGGATGCTGCCTTTGATTTTTTAAAATATTGACAAATTTACTTTAAGGGAATTGTATCGTACAACTGTAATGTAGATTATACCTCAATGAAGGGGAATGCCAGGCCTATCACAAACAGTCCCAGCCAAAGCATTCCTCCCGCTAAGGCATAGGCAGCTGGCCTGTATGATTGGACAAAAAGTTCTGTGGGCAGCACACAACTTACTCCACCTATAAGAAAAAAGAGGAAAAGTATCTTCATAAATAATTCAGCAACATAATAAAGATAATTTACAAAACCAAACAGAGGAGTCTTCCTGAAGGCAACATGTTTTTGCAACACTTCGGTTAATTCTTTACATTCACTGTTTCAGCTTCTGAAGTATTTTGGCATGGTCAGATTACTGCATGAACCAAACAATCTGAAAAAAACCTAGGAATTATCACCATTCATAATTTTTTTTTTTTATCAAAATGCAGGAAAACCAAAACACACTCAAAAACATTCAAAAACACATGCAAAAACATTCAATATAGAAAAATGCAGTAAAACTATATTGAAGACGTATGCCAAAACACAACATTTCTATAATGCTGTAGTTGAAATGCAGACTCTTACAGAAAAATGCTTAATAGGTTCAGGCACTTCCTTCTAAAGATGTAACCAAGACTACATGTAGTGTACACACACAACATGTAGTCTTGGTTACATCTTTAGAATTCTAGGTCTCTTAAGGGGAATAAAATAATAGGAGATATAAATAAGAGGCAAGAGGTCATATGATGATTTTCTGCTGTCTTGAGAACTGACGTAGTCTGCCTATTTGGAAAACGTCTTCCTGTCCAGTGCAAGACTAAGATAAAATTTGCCAAATTTTGAGTCCTTCATTTGAGCATAGTCATCACTCAAGAAAAATGACAAGGAAAACATCAAAGCAGTATTTGCAGCGCATATATGCATTCCAAAGGTTACTGACCGGGTCCCATGCCAAAGCTCAAGGTGAAGACAAAGATGAGTGCACAAGACGCATATGGAAGCCAAGTATGTAAGTCCTAGGGGAAAACACAATGTGAGTCCACTGTGTGAAATATGTCTTCAGTTCAATTCACAATTAATGGGTTTGTTGGCTTGATTACATCAAGTTCTGGAATTAGAGTTCTATGAATACACATTGTGACCTATGTGAAGTCCTTGGTATTTGAATGAGTATTTGGAAACAGAATGGACAAAGTTCAACTAAGAATTTACTTCTTTCAAAAATAATGAAAAAACATTTATTGACACCGGTGACCCCTAAAAGTTTATATATTTCACATTACAAGAACCTAGATAAATCAGTTTTTTTTTTATTTTGCTTGGCACTGCTCAGTACATCAATATCTACTTGTCAAGCAGTAGCTAGAATGGTGTTTAGCCATGTAGTCTAGTAGTGAAATATGAGGAAAGAAATATTCTGGAATGTTTGTAATTCTGTGTGATTCAGGCTAAAAGGAGCATGAGGACAGCTTCAATTTCAACAAACAAAGCTGTAGATACTACTAAAGCTATTGAGAGCTTTGCAGGTTACATTTCCAAAATTATTAAGTGTATAAATAGGTTTCCTTAGAGGCATTACAGAAAAGTAGAATTGCTGTGAGAGCCGCAAGGTCCTTACCTGGAGAGAGAGAGTGACAGTAAGTAAGGTTAGAGTCAGAGCCAGAATGGAATAGTTCAGCCATAAAAGGGATTTCCTGCCCAGACGATCAATGAGAAAACCCTGTATATAACCCGCAAAAGAAGGGAAAAAGAAAAATGAATTCACATTGTACCTTATAGTTCTATGAGATACAACAACTAAGTGGAAGCACTTCCATAGAGCATTCTGTGTTTTTGCTGTCAGCAGAATATGAAGATACTGTTGTGGAAAGGATCCATTGTTTTGTGCGCTAATACCATATTGTTAAATATTAAACTGTCGGATAGTTGGGTGTCGACTTGTTGCCTCATGTGACATGTTCTGCAGATGTCACAGCAGGATGTTCCCTTCTTTTCCTGAGGGCCATACAGAGCTAACTGATTCTCTTGAAGTCACAGGTTTAAAAGAAAATAAATAAAAAATAACACAAAATACAAATGAAAGTGATACATTCTTTTGGTAAATGACACCTATCAAAAAATCTTTATAATTATCTGCTAAAGCTACCGAAAAAGCTGATAAACAATGTCACATGGGGTGGTTGCTTTGGGAGAAAATATGGATGTATTTCTCCTTGGAGAAAATTGCAGCATACACAGCGCAAGTGGCAATGCAGAAGATGGAGTACCAGTCAGAACAGTGTTGCCACTCTCAGAAACTGGCATGATCATCCAGGTATTTTTTTTTTAATCAGAAAATAAATGTAATTGTACAGAATTTCAAAAGGTACAATCAGTCAGAGTAAGAACTCCAAAAATATGAGAGAGAAAAATATCAAGTTCACATCACCAAGAAAAAAACAAAAACATTTTTTTTGTACCAGTTTTTAACAGTTGTATAATAAATCAAGGTATAAATTCCACCCACAGGCCCTGTGCCAGCCAGCCAGCCACCCACAGGCCCTGTACCTGCCAGCCACAGGCACTGTACCAGCCAGCCAGCACCCACAGGCCCTGTACCCGCCAGCCACCCACAGCCCCTAGGCCAGCCACCCACCAAAGGGTGCCAGCCAGCCAGCGCCCCACCACAGGGTGCCAGACAGCCAGCCACCCTCAGACAGGGTGCCAGACAGCCAGCCACCAATAGGCCCTGTACCAGTCAGCCACAGGCACTGTACCAGCCAGCTGTCCACAGGCCCTGTACCTACCAGCCAGCCACCCACAGTCCCTGTGCCAGCCATCCACCTACCACAGGGTGCCAGCCAGCCAGCCACCCACCACAGGGTGCCAGACAGCCAGCCACCCACAGACAGGGTGCCAGACAGCCAGCCACCCATAGGCCCTGTACCAGTCAGCCAAAGGCACTGTACCAGCCAGCTGCCCACAGGCCCTGTACCTACCAGCCAGCCACCCACAGCCCCTGTGTCAGCCACCCACCTACCACAGGGTGCCAGCCACCCACCACAGGGTGCCAGACAGCCAGCCACCCACAGGCAGGGTGCCAGACAGCCAGCCACCCATAGGCCCTGTACCTGCCAGCCACAGGCACTGTACCAGCCAGCCACCCACAGGACCTGTACCCGCCAGCCAGCCACAGCCCCTGAACCCACCCACCCACCACAGGGTGCCAGACAGCCAGCCACCCACAGACAGGGTGCCAGACAGCCAGCCACCCACCACAGGGTGCCAGCCAGCCACACACCACAGGGTGCCAGCCAGCCATCCACCACAGGGTGCCAGCCAGCCAGCCACCCACCACAGGGTGCCAGCCAGCCAGCCACCCACCCACCAAAGGGTGCCAGCCAGCCACCCACCACAGGGTGCCAGCAAGCCACCCACCACAAGGTGCCAGCAAGGCAGCCATTAAGCATTAAACAAAAACTGTAAACTACCAAAATTGTGTCAAAAATTGTCTTTATTTTTCAAAACTTTAAATGTACAAAATATCGGCCCATATCGGCCAATACCGATATGTTGTGACCAAAATATCGGTATCGGCCCTGAAAAAAACATATCGGTCTATACCTAATATGCACCTATCTCACTGCAATATCTACCCACTGCCACCATCTCCTGCCTCTCTCCATCTTTCAAGACTTATGATATGGATCCCAGCTGTCTTTTTGCTCATCCTTGGAGCAGGCTAGTAAGAACCAGTTGGAGCGGAGCCACCCCAGGAGTTTCCAACTATTCCCTCCAAATTTTTGAAAATGTGTTAGATGCATTCCTATGCTGATATGCATATTTTTCTCAAACAAGAATAGTGTTAACTTGTTGCATCTATTGTATAGATGTGGGGGCCTGGGGTGATAGCCAATAGCGTTTTATAATTTTCCTGGCTAGATAGAACAACCTGGTTAAGGCTGTATACGTGGAAGGGGAGTATAGCTCTTCATCTAAGCCTCTGAGCAAGCAGGTAAGTGGGTTAAATTGTAATTGAAGTTCATAAATATGATTTATATTTCTAACCACTTCCTGGCAATATCTCACTAGCTTAGGGCACTTCCATAGCATGTGAATCAGAGAGCCCTGATGCAATTGGCACTTCGAACATAAGGGTGAGTCCCGCCTACCCCACTTAAAGAGCTGTATAGGAGTTCTATAGGCATGGTGAAGAATAAACAAGTGCAACAGTTTTTAGGCCGCGGATACAGACACCAGTGGACCAACTAAGAGTATTTGCTCCCAACTATCCCCATCTATAGGGCCAATATCTGCCTCCCATTTCCCCCTACAGGGTAGCAAGTCTGGGGCTTGTATATGAGTTAGCTGGCACAGATACGGGAAATAATGCCCTTTTTATCCGAGGTAGAAAATACAGAGTTAAGAAATTCAGATTCACTTAAACATAGGGCTGACCATCTATTCTGTGCTCTAATGGCATGGTGCAATTGCAGCTACATGTACTATTGATTACATTTTAGAGGGAATTCCGTTCACAATTGGTCAAAATACTTCAGCTCTGACCTAGAAAATAATTGCATGAAATATTTGATACCAGCCGCCTTCCATATAGATTGGCTTGGGAGCTTACCCAATTCATAGTACGAGCTATTACCCCAAATAGGAGTACAGTCCAAAAAGCCCTCTATGCCCATCCTCCTCTTTAGTTCCGCCCAAAGTTTTAACAACACCTGCACAGTAGGGCAGTCCGGCATAATCTCCGGAAGTCCCATTTCAATTTGGGACATTGCAGAATATTCCAATAGGGAGGGAATCAGCAAGGTCCTAGAGGGGTCTGCCATCATCCAGGTAATTACTATTTACGAATATGTTTTAGAAAGAAGTTTTGAGCACACAGAAAATTTCATTTTAGACCCAATGCCAAAAGAAATTGGGGTTTACGGACAGTAAAGTGGATAAGCACGCACAGAGCCAGGAACCATGGTGAGGAGATCACACCTGGAGTCCCTAAAGATAGGAATTATTTATGTATACTGAGATATATATATATATATATATATATATATATATATATATATACTAAAAAAAAGTCAGCATCGTTTAACTGACATCTTATGCATGGACTGCAACATAGCTTTTTAAATAAGAGATAAACAAAAACCAAACAGACTGACTTACACAGAGCACAGTTGTAAGAATCTCTATAATTCCAATCCCAAGTGAAACATATGGTACTTCCTTAGCTGGAATTCCTGCATTTTGGAAGACATTATATGCATAAAAGTACACCTGTAATTAGGAAAACAAGTATTATCCAACAGCAAACAATTTTCGTTGCCTTATAGCAAATGTTATTCATGTGATTTAGAAAAATAATGTAAAACAAATCAATCGGTCTTCCTCTGTATCACCTTACCAACACAGGCAATTTTCTTGTATTTGTGTAACCTTAGTGATGCCAGTGTACATGTTTACATCTCTGGCTTAAATGCAATATAATACAAAAGGATATGCCGCTCCTTCAATAATGGACTTCAAAAATGCAACCACATTTTCCTAAAAGTTACATTGGCCTCAGGGAAGGACTGGAGGATGGGGTGGTGGGGAGTTAGTGGGGCAGTACTAATATCATACAAATTTATTTAATAGGTTATACTGGGCCGGTGGCACAGGATAGAGATATGTCAACATTTAGGTATTGATCAGAGTGAAACTTACAGTCAGTAATGCATGCTGGCCATTATACACTAGTGCTCATAGGTTTACATAACCCTGGCAGCATTTGTAAAATATTAACCATTATTGCTGCACTACACAACAGCCTACTTACAATATGCCAAATAGCACCAAGAGAAGCCTCAAAACATCTGGAACACAATCAAATGGAGTAATGAAACCAAAATTAAACTTTGTAATCAGAACCATAAACACTATGTTTGGAGAGGAGTCAACAAGGTCTCTTCAGTTTTAGGGGTGTGCTACAGTCAGCTAGGGAATTTAGTCAAAATGAATGCAGCAAATTGCCAGAGAACTTAGGAGGAAAGTTTGCATCCATCAGCCAGGGAACTACACATGGAGTGCACTTGGAATTTCCAACATGATACAAAACATAAGGCTAACTTTAATCCTTCAGCTGCAGCAGAAAAAAAATGAAAGTTCTGGAGTGACCATCACAATCTCCTGACCTAAACATTATTAAGCCACTAGGGCCTGGTTCACACTATCGCGGGTGGTTGTGGGTGAGGGAATCTCAGCGATTCGCAGTCAAAATGTGCTGCTGTTTAAAAACGCAAGGGGCTGCCATTTATTCTTAATGGCAGCCCCAAGTATCTAAAAATGCAGGACGTTTCCAAGTACAGCAGGCAAATCGCATGATGCAAAAGCACCATGCAATTTCATGGGCCACTGCGTTTTTAAAATACTCTATAAACCTTTTTCCTGCGTAAAGGGCATGCACAGCAGCTCATTCAAATGAATGAGCTGCAGTGCCCATGCAAACGCAGGCCGCAAACCCACAATAGTGTGAAACAGGCCATAAGAGGGATCTCAAACATGCAGTTTACATAAAAATAATTTATAGGACCTGGAGGATTTTTTTTTCCCCAACAAGAATGGGCAACTTTACCACATGAGAAAATAAAATAAATAATAAATATAAGTGGCAATACAAAATATTAAGAACTAAAGCTGCCCATACATGAATCATTTTTTTTTTGTTTTGTTCAACCAGTGGGTTGAATGAAAAAAATGACTTGATTCCTCCATCCATTCGAGGTGGATGGGAGAATCCTCGATGCTGAGCTATTGTATTCTGACAGCAGGGAGACTTCCCCGCCGACAGAATATATTGATCAGCGCTGACAGCTATAGCTTGCATCAAAGATCAAGAAGGGAAAATCCAACAGGCTGGTTGTACAGAAGTAAATTGGTAGATCAACTTTATGGCCGCCTTAAGATTAAGCAAACTTTTGAACATGCCAGTTTTTTTTTGTGACCAAGTGCCAAAAACAGTAAATAAAACTGATGGAACTGGTGGAAAATGTAAAAGATTTGCCACAATAAATCATGCTCTTTAGAAACACTAACATTTTACTATGCCTAAAAACCAATGAGACACCGTGGTACACTTTTGTTAGTCCATAGCAATCTGTCTCTACTGTGAAAGTGCCAGTTGTCTGTGTTTGCCTCCTAAGCCAAAGGTTTTCAGTCCTCCTCTGAAGGCATTCAATATCACAATAATCTACTGCAAAAAAACTGTAGGGAAAAACAATTAACACCCCAAACAGTTTCTAAAAAAATATAAAGATTGACAGATTTGTGTGTGGGGTGTTTTGACTATTTCTATGTATTATACAAGATATACTGTAGATATTTCAGTGCAAAACATTACTGTAAACATTAATAGCATAATGCAGGGTTTTTAGACAGCTACAGAATTGTAAATAATAAGCAGAAAAGTACTTTACTGCATTAATGCCGATAAGCTGCATAGCTCCACAGATTAGAACAAGAGAGATCATCTGCCAGCGGACCGATCGATCTGTCAGAAGATCCTTCACACCTTTGATCTGCTCTCCAACTGCTTTCTTCTCAGCCAGCATGCTTTCCATCTCTGCACTGTGCTCCCCTGGACCCCACAGCTGCTGCATAGCTAAGAATACACATTCATAATAATATCAATAGGGGATGTGCCAGGGTGAGATAGGCAACCACAACGCCACCAATCCTCTTACCTTTAAGGCAACCATCCTTGTCACCTTTGTCAATAAGAAGGTATCTGGGGGACTCTGGGAAAAATGGCAGTGTCATCAACTGAATGAGGGCAGGAACAGCACTGACTGACAGAAGATAGGGCCACAACTCCTCTGTACCCAAAATTTCCCTACGATAAGGTAAAATTTTACTGATTATGCACAGATCAGGCAGTCCAGTTTTTAAACTCTAGAAAGAAACAACTACAGTTAACAGTTTTATAATAAACATATCTTAGGATCAAGCAAAAAAGTAATGTAGAAAGTACCTGAGCCCAACCACGAAACCCATCAATTTTCCAGTGGCAATGGCAAAAGACACAGAAACTGTGATCATTCCACGCTTACTTTGAGGGGCACATTCCCCAATGTACATTGCATGAAGATTCAAACTCACACCTGAAAGACAATAAGAAAAATACCAAAAACTTACCCATAAGCAGAACCAGCAAATTATAGCTCACTAATGTATACAAATGTGCAGTGAAAGCCTTGCACAATGAATTACACTTAGGTGTCTAATTGCCACTAGATTTAGGAAAGCAGCTTTGTCACTGGCTGCTAGCAGTGGGCAAAATTGGTTGATTTCCTTTTGCCAAATTTTTGGCAACATTGAAAGAGATGTTTTGTGCTCATTGGCTTTTACTAGCCACACCAAGAAATGTTCAAAAGACAGTGCAGAGAGCAAAGTGCAGTACACTTCAGTAACCAATCAGATTTCTCTTCAGTGAAGCCAGACCAGTTGAACATGGACAATACCTGATTGCTGTTGATAATGTGTTGTGCGCTTTGCAATTTGATCCATGCATAGTTTTAATAAGCCTCAGAACATTTGCATATGTTCTCAAGAATTACAAATATTCTTTGACATTTCTAAAAGGTGTCAGAGACACGTCAAATCATGTCATTTTTGGAGAATGCATTCACAAATTGTCAGCAAACAAACAGTAGAGGTGCTCAGGTAGCCCCAGACACAAGTCCATTATTGATAGGTCACAACTAGTTTTTATAGTGTGTGTCAAGCCCGAATTTTCTTTCTAGTTTTGTATAGAGTGGGGAAGGATTAGGTCTTCTGTCAGATTTTTAATGCTATCCAAGTCTCCAATAGGTTAAATCTCTTTAGCAAAGTCCTGGATAGCAGTAAAAACATGAAAGAGGTTCTAAAATTCATGTTTCAAAAGGATCATATGGTATATGACAGCATCAATTCATAAATCTATAAATATATGTGTAATTTGCCATAGGACCATTTTTGGTGGTCTTTAGTGGAACTTGTCCTGCAAGACTGATGGGTCGTTCAGATCTATCTAAGGTTTTTATATTTAAGAGCCGGTTCACATCTGTGTGGCCTGTTTTACATGCATTTTAGGTGCATTACTATTGGACTAACATGCATTATTTTAATGCACCACATCTAAAACACACAGGTGTGAATAGAACTTAAAGAACTTACATATTGTGATGGTGTACAGATCCATCCAATATAAACCACAATACAAGAACTTGACACTACAGCACTGATGCAGATATTTGGGTGGTATCGGCAATGTATAAAATTTACTTTTACTACCTGCATTTACTCCGTAAATAAATCTTCCCAGTATAATCATCTCAAACGACTGGAATGTTCTGCTTGTACACATGAAGGCAGCACCCACCAATGCAACTACATTGTTATATAGTTGAGTTTTCTTTCTACAACAGATAAACATCACTTGAAGATTGCATTCTTCATTCAAAATCTTCAGCAATCTTTTATATAACAATACCAACAAGATAAGGAAAAAATGTATAATTTTAAAAATAAAATGAAATGTTGATGCAAACTATGAATGGTATACAAATATACAGACTGAGTATCTTTTCCTATAGTCACAAATACCTTTAAAGAGAAATCATATACATTTATAGTTATATAAACTATAGTCTATAGTTTATTATTTTATGTATTTATTTATTTTTTGCTGTACACACGAAAGTGATAAGTTAAATATAACATCTGTTAATCAGCACATGTGTAAAAATGTTTTTAAAAATTGTTTTTTTTTTTTTTTTTAGGAAGTAGCTATATTTGATTATATTACAGTATGCTGCATACTGGTGTCTCAATGTAATTCCCTTCTAAAGAGAAACTAGCCCAACTTTTATATATATATATATATATATACATATATATATATATATATATATATATATATATATATATATATATATATATATATATATATATATATATATATATATATTATATTGTTTTTATATTTAAAGTTTCATAAAATAATATAACATTTTTTTATTGATGAGCATGTTAATTTAATACAAAAAGTAATCCCAGTGCATTGTGATTTAAATAAAGACACATCACTGCTTTAATTGCCTCTTTTTAAGCAGGCTGGGTCTCATTAAAACATTTGGAAGAGCCATCTAATAAAGCAGCCCATAGATAAGTAAGTTTTTTTCATTCAACCAATTTTCCCCATCCACGCACTTGGTTTGAATGGGAGAATCCTCCCCACTGAGCTTTCGTTTTTTGACAGTGGGGAGACTTCCCCGCCGTCGGAATACACTGACCAGTGTTGAAGGCTATAGCCTGCAGGGCTGATCGAGCAGGGAAAATCTGACAGGGTGGTTGTACAGAAGTCAATCAGTAGACTGAAAAAAATCAAAAAATGTCTCTGTGCTGTGGTTTAATGGCCGCTGTCACAAACAAGCAGTATACTCAGCTTATATAAACAATATAGAAAAATGTGTAAGCGCCAGAAAATTATAACTAAATCAGTTTAATGTAAACAAAACTGTCTGAATTGTCATCAGATAATAAGATAAATCCTTCATGATAGATGAGAAAAAAAGTCTTTTTCCCAAGTCAAGTTTAAAAAAGTGAAGTGAAACCGCATACAACACCTTCTGAAGTGAACATATAGTTGCCAGCAAAGTGCGCAGAGGTCAGCCACCGCATCGCAGTGAAGTGAACACTCACCAAAGATGATGGCTGCCATTACAACAGCTAATACGTCTGTTTGTATGTGTCTGTCATCCAGTGGCAATACGAGGATTGCACCCAATATCTCCATCCCCTTAGATAATGTTCTATTGGACGAAACGCGTCATGGAGGAGACACTAGTGCAGACGTCACGCCACTGTACGATTTCCGGGTTGGCAGCGGCTTTCTATGTAAACATTTTATGCTACATTAGATTGCTTTTATCTGTACATGTATCAGTATTACACTAAGGATTATGTTGGCTCCTCGTGAGCTTCATTTACCCTAGCCTGATAGTGCTGAGGAGTGTCGCTGGATGGAGATATTAGGTGCAATCTTTGTATTTCCACTGGATGACAGACACATAGAAACAGGCGTATTAGCTGTTGAAATGGAAGCCATCATCTCTGATGACTGTTCACTTCACTGGGATGCGGTGACTGACCTCTGAGCACTTTGCTGGCAAGTATGTGTTCACTTCAAAAGGAGTTGGATACGGTTTCACTTCACTTTTTTAAACTGGACTTTAGGGCCGGTTCACACTTGTGCGATGCGGGAAGGCTGCGAATACGCAGCCTGTTCCCGCATCGCATCCGCACAAGAGGCAGTTCACACTGCCATATGCGATACGCAGGGGGTGTCAATTAAATGTTAACGACACCCCCAGTTTGATCGCATATCGCAGTGCGATCTGACAGTATGCACAGGATCGGATCGCACAAGTGTGAACCACTGTGCGATCCGATCCTGATGGGGCTGAAAAAAAGGGTCCTGTTCGTCTTTGGTGCGGATACAGTGCAAATTCAGCCATACAAAGTGTATGGCTGAATTCACATGTAATGAAGGAGCAGTGTGCTCCGAATTACATGCGATCGCCGCAGCCACACATATATGAACCGGCACTTAGACTAAGACTTTTTTTCTCATCTATCATAAAGGATTGATTTTATTATCTGATGACTATTTACACAGTTGCGTTTTGTTTATGTTAAACTGATTCACTTATAATTTTCTGGTGCTACACACTTTTTCCACAATCAGTAGATTGACTCTTGTACAACCTCAGTACCCATACATGGATAGAATTTTGGCCAGTCCCTGCTGAACTAGCTACATTTTGATCCACGTATGGCCAGCTTTAGAGATGAATTACTTCTCGGACTCATTCACTTCTGTTTGTAAATTCCAGGTTATGCTTTTGAGCTCTGTGAACAACAGGCTTTAAACACCAAAGAAGCCAGAGAAAAATAAAAAAGGACCCCCCCCCCCCCGTCTCCATCTGCTGGATTGAAAGGAGAGCACAAAATATTAAAATGCAATATTCCACATTTAGCTGTCTAAGAACACAATGTACAAACCCACCATGCACCTTTAATGTATTTCCTTCAAGCAGGTTAGACTGACTTAAAACAAAACAATCTTAGGGATTTTTTTTTTCTTTTAATTTTGACAACCAGCAAGGCATAGGGCAACAGGAGTTAGATTAGGGGACAGGTTGACTATGATATTACATCTTTAAGGTTGGCTATATTTTATTGTTATTAACAAATTTTTAGAAGGTGACAAAGACAGTCAGTGAGTGATTTTAAATGCACATGAACATTATAAGCAAAGCAATAAATACATAATTTATTTGTAATAAAAAAAAAAAATTAAAGAAGGGTCAATATCCACAGGAGAGCACTGTTCTGAGGATAAACATATATGAGGATAAAACACACGTAAGGATAAACAGACATAAAGGAATAATGGACTCAGCACATATTTGGTGGATATTACATCTTAAAACAGTTTTATATAGAAGGGCATGTCTGGACAGACAGTAAAATCATAAGTGAGTCTTAGCCACAAATGGTAATAGAAAGTACCTTCCAAACATCACTGCGAGTTGTCCAACTATAAGAGACCCCAGTAGTCCACCTATACTGTATACAGCCACAATGATGGACCAGAGCAGCATGACAGTGTCTGGATGCAGAACTGACCCATATCTCTGCTCCCATGTGCTGTTGATGAATCTCTGAATATACTAAAGAGAATTAAAAAAATAAAGCAAATTAATTGAATGGAACAATATAGGATTATTATATAAACTATGCAGTACATTAATTAGAACACCATTTCTAATAATGCGGGAAGCTTTTTATCGCAAAATAAGAAATGATGAGTCCTTTTTATTGTTTTGATATAGAAGAGAACCTCAGGCTATATATTTAATCAAGGCAACTTACATTAGAGGGTGAGTTGATGAGGGAGATGTGCAGACCATATTGGAGGGTTCCACCAATGCCCAAAACTAGAGTTAACAGTGGTAAATTAGGAGGGATAACCTGGAAGCATGATAAATCATTTTAATTAGATTGAAATAAAAATACATTTTGAAAGCAAAGACATTTGTATTACTCTGATAGTTTTTCTGCATAGTGGTAACAGGAACCTGGTATGGTTTAAATAAAAGCTGTTCTTTGAAATATTTCTGCTAGTAACAAGTATATGATCCCTCACTAACCTGTAACCTGTAATGTCTAAAGCCTCGTACACACGCACAGATTGTTGGCCGACCGATCGGCCGTCTTTTGTCCAGTGTTGTTTGTTGGTTGAAATGTGCTCTAGACTTGCACTGGACTTTTGTTGGCCAACAAAAACCAACTTCAGAAGTGATGTCATGTGATGGTTGACTTTCCGTGTGTTTTTTCTTCTCTGAGCATGCCCAGTCTTGCTCATCTGATTTTTGTCTGCCGAAATCTGTACTGACTGAGGAACAATCGGCTGTTCTGTTGTTGGCCAACAAAAAGTTTATAGCATGCACACCAGATTTGTTTCGGCCGAAAAGTCGCAGTTGGTTGTCGGAAGCATCATACTAACAAGCCTACAATCAGCCGATCGGACGTTGGCCGACAATTTACGGCCAACAATCTATGCGTGTGTACGGGGCTTTAGTCTGTAGGGTTCAATACAGAGTTGGCCCCACATATTGCAGCTATAACAGCTTCAACTCTTCTGGGAAGGCTGTCCACAAGGTTTAGGAGTGTGTCTATGTGAACCTTGCTTTGTGCACTGGTGCGCAGTCATGTTGGAACAGGAAGGGGCCCACAAAGTTGGGAGCATTAAATTATCCAAAATATATATTTTTATGCTGATACCTTAAGAGTTCCCTTCACTGGAAAAAAGGGGCCCAGCCAAACCCCTGAAAAACAACCCCACACCATAATCCCCCTTAACCCCGCAAGCGGTAAACCCGAGCGTGACTCGGGGTAGGAATTTTCTGCTATTATCGGTATCCCCGAGTCACGCTCGGGGTGAATGGCAGAGCTATGCAGACAGCGCAGCGGAGCGTCTCTTACCTTATCCTGGCGATCCAGCGATGAGCTCTCATTGCTGTGACCGCTAGCCGAGATCTCCGCCGCTCGTCTGTCGGTAGGAGGACTTCCTAGTTCCGTTCCCTGCAGCAGCAATGCTGCATGGGAGCGGAACTAGGGAGGGAAATTCAAAAAAAAAAAAATGTTGCACAAAACACATAACACATTTTATATTATATATATGCATATATATATATATATATATATATATATATATATATATATATGCATATATATATATATATATATATATATGTATATATGTATACATATATATATATATGTATATATGTGTGTATATATATATATATATATATACCTATATACACACACATATATATATATATAAAATTATATTATTGATTCGATTATAATTCATGCGTTATATATATATATATATATATACACACACACACACACATATATATATATATATATATATATATATATATACACACACATATTTATACATATATATATATATATATATATATACACATATATATATAATATATAATCAATAATATAATTTTATTATATATATATTATATATTATATAATAAAATTATATTATTGATTTGATTATAATTCACGCGTTTGTGTTTCAAATTTATCACATCTGGGATGTCTACTAGACTCTTGTTTTGGTCAGGTTTTAGTCAGTAATTACTAAGAATTGTAGGCCTATAATACATAATGCCAAATTTCCATGAAAAGAATTGTACCGCTTTTGGTACAGAATTCCTGACAGAATCATACCGCCAGGGAGGTTAACCAAATGATTTGGACCAGTGCACAAAGCAAGGTCCAAAAAGGCATGGGTGAGCAAGTTTGGGGTAGAGTAACTTGACTGGCCTGCACAGGGTCCTGACCTCATCCTGATAGAACACCTTTGGGATAAGTTAGTGCGGAGACTTTGAGCCAGGCCTTTTCGTCCAACATCAGTGCCTGACCTCACAAATGTGCTTCTGGAAGAATGGTCAAACATTCTCATAGACACACTCCTAAACCCTGTGGACAGTCTTCCCAGAAGATTTGAATCAGTTATAGCTGCAAAGGGTGGGCCAACTCAATATTGAACCCTACAAACTAAGACAGGGATGCCACTGAAGTTCACATGCTTGTAAAGTCAGGCATCCCACCAATACTTTTGGTAATATAGTGTACATAAAACTCAATGACAAGTGACCAAGAATCCAAGGTTTTAATGATAAAATTGATTCATAGCATCCTTCTGTGAATCAATCTGATATGACTGAATGCGTATGCTGAAACCAGTCATTTCAAAATGTAAAATCACAGTATTCAGATGCAATTAGCAACAATTGGCTATTTAAAAGAAAGCCACATCCATGGTGTACTAAAAGGTCCCATTCATACCAGAGTGTTTTGTAGCCTGAAGCTCAAAGCTGCAAAACCGTCAACAAACAAAATTGCATCTAGTGGCTGTTTACATATGAGCAGCCAGACACCTGTAGCTTGATGCCTGATCCTCCAAAAGCTCCATGAGCTATTTTGAGACAGAATTTGGCATTTTTTGGCCCCATAGACTTGGAAAAAGAATGCCTGTAAATGAACAAACTGAGCATTTTGCACTTTTTTAAAGGTGTATCTCAGGTGCTTTTTTATCCTGTAAGAACTGATCTCTTCCTCACAATGCTTTTCACTGGCTAAAACAAAAACACCTGAAGCTTAAACAAATAAAGAAACCTGGAAAAAAAACACTTTTAGGCTCGATTTCCACTAGTGCGACTTGCGGTGCGACTTGACACATGTCAAGTCGCACAGCAAGTCAAAACCCATTGTTTTCAATGGGGCCCGTTTCCACTGCCGCGGCTTCAGTTGCGGCGACTAGATCGTGCACTACTTTTGAGCCGTCTTCAGTGCGACTTCCCTCTATATATGAGGGACAAATTTCACTGAAGCCGCAGTTTACTTTCGCTACGAAGTCGTGCTAGAAGTAGCACGACTTCGTAGCCGCACTAGTGGAAACCGAGCCTTAGAATGCTTGTATATGAATTCAAAAATGCTCAAATGACACATGAAAAAGCCTGAAAATCACTTTGGCCAGGTTGGATTGCAGGTGAAAGGTCTTCTTCCTATGATATATGACTTAGCTGTGAAAAAAAGGTGTTCTCAAACGTTTACATTTAAGCCCCGGGTTCACATTTGTGCGATCACTGAGATCGCATGTAATGCGGAGCACACTGCTCCTAAATTACATGCGATCTCATGTGCGGTGCAAATTTCAGCCATACACTTTGTATGGCTGAATTCGCACCGCATCCGCACTAAACACGCACCTAAACCTTTTTTTTATCCGCAGCACACTAGTGCGATCCGATTCTGTGCGAACTTGCAGATCGCACTGCGATATGCGATCGCAGCTGGGGGTGTCGTTAACTTTTAATTGACACCCCCTGCATATCGCATATGGCAGTGTGAACTGCCAGGGGTGCAGATGCAATGAGGGATCACGCTGCATATTCGCAGCGTTCCCGCATCGCTCAAATAAAGAAAATTGTTACCAACAGAATTTTTTACCAAAATGTCAACAAAGCTATACAAAGGCAAATAACAATGGCCGTATAATTTAAAAGAAAAAAAAAAACAGACACACACACAGACACACACAGTAATTAATGCAACTCTATATTCATTATACATCATAGTGCAGCACAACTGCAGGAGAAAACATACTAGTGTGAACAGAGGACATAAATTTAACTGTATCAAAAATGCAGTTTATGGGGCTAATTTAATATAGGCAATTGGCTGTTCACTTTGCAAAGGAATTTTAAGGTAAAGCTCTGCTGACTTCCATCATCCAATCATGTGCAATTTAAAAACACATAAGGAACGCATAGAGCTGAGTATTATTTGCAACGTAAAGTGGTTCTAAAGCCTAAAAATCTTTTCCTCAATGCATTCCTTGCATTAACCACTTGCCGACCGCCGCACGAACATATACTGCGGCGGTCAGCCCCTCACAGGCAGAGTGACGTATCGGTACGTCACTAGCCTAGGAGGGTCTGGGGAGCGAGCGCGCGCCACCGGCGGCGCGCTCCCGCTCCCGCGCGGTCACGCACCCCCCCCCGCGCGTGTGACCGGCGGACCCGATGTCTGCCGGTCACTCTGCGATCGTCGGGGGAGAGGGAGAAAGGCAGGCAGCTTGTGTAAACAAGCTGCCTGTCAGTTCTCCCTGTGTAGAGACACTGATCATACGGTTCTACTATGTAGAACCGTTGATCAGTGTAACTACACCTCAAGCTACAGCCAATCACAGTTAGAATCACGCCCCTAGGGACACACACAGCCCCTCCCTCTCAAATAAAGTTAACCCCTTCAATGCCAGTGTATTTTTACAGTAACAGTGCATATATATAGCACTGATTACTGTAGAAATGTCACTGGTAACCCCAAAAGTGTCAAAAATGTCAGTCAAGGGTCCGATCTGTCCGCCGCAATGTCGCAGTACCGCAAAAAAATCGCAGATCGCCGCCATTAAAAAAAAACAACAAAAATGACAAAAATCTTTCCCTTTGTTAGTAAACGCGATAACTTTTGCGCAAACCAATCAAAATACGCTTTTTGCTATTTTTTTACCAAACATATGTAGCATAAAACAAATTGGCCAAAAATGTTAAAAAATTTAGATTTTTACTTTTTTTTTTGGGGAATTTCATATAAAAAAATGTGAAAAATATTGCTATTTTTGCAAAATTGACGCTCTTTTTTTGTTTATAGCGCGTGATCAAAAAATCGCACAGGTGATCAAATACCACCAAAAGAAAGCTCTGTTTGTGGGAAAAAAAGGACGTCAAATTTGTTTAGGTACAGCGTCGCACGACCGCGCATTTGTCCGTTAAAGTCACGCAGTGCCGAATCGCAAAATACCCCCTGGTCTTTTAGCAGCCAAATCCTCCGGGGCTTAAGTGGTTAAGGTAAAAATGTTTAGGCATCAGCATCCCTCCCTCACCTTACAATCCCCCCCCACCCCCACTTTTACTTACCTGAGCCCTTCATTCCATCCAGTGCTGTGCACATCTGCAGGTTCCCATGAGGGCACTGGACAGAGAGGAGGAGCCAGGAGCGCCAGCAGGGCATCCAAGAAGAAGAGGGTCACGGATGCTCTGTGCAATTTCAATACTGGTAGGTTTACAATAAACTGTGTTTAGGTGACAGTGAGATGTAAAGGTTGATGGACAATGATGTACATAGCCATTATTCTCCATGGCTAGACCACTCATACATGAATTATCAAAGAAATGCCAAAGCACTGGGGACCAAAACAATACAAGCCACAAGGTCAAGGTCTGTAGTGATGTTACACAACATGATAAAAGGTGTGGGGTGAGGGGGTTTTTTTTTAACGACTTGTCGACCACCCGCCGCAGATATACTGCGGCAGGCTGGCTCGGCTGTGCGAACCGCCATACCTGGGGCCGTGCTAGTGGCGCCGCCACTGGCGCACACCTGCCCCCACTAGGCAGCAATAATCCTGATCAGTCGCAGGTCGCAGTCCCGCTAAAAATCGCAGATCGCCGCCATTACTAGTAAAAAAAAAATAATAATAATAAAAATGACAAATCTTTTCCCTAGTTTGTAGATGCGATAATATTTGCGCAAACCAATCAAAATACGCTTAATGGGATTTTTTACCAAAAATATGTAGCAGAATACAAATTGGCCTATAAGGATGAAAAAAAATGATTTTTAAATAATTTTTTTTGGGAATGTTACATAGTAGAAAGTGATTGTTTTTTTTGTTTTGTTTTTCAGAATTGTCGCTTTTTTTGTTTATAGTGCAAAAAAATATCAAATACCACCAAAATAAAGCTCTATTTGCGGGTAAAAAGGACATCAATTTTATTTAGGTACAGCGTCACACGATCGCGCAACTGTCTGTTAAAGTAACGCAGTGCTGAATCGCAAAAAATGGCCTGGTCATTAACCACTTGCCGACCACCGCACGCCGATCTACGTCGGCGGTCAGCCCCTCACAGGCAAAGTGACGTAGGGCTACGTCACTAGCTTGTGAGGGTCTAGGGAGCGAGCGCGCGCCGCCGGAGGCCCCCTTACGGACCCCCCCACCCGATGTCCGCCGGCCACTCTGCGATCGGCGGGGGAGAGGGAGAAAGTCAGGCAGCTTGTGTAAACAAGCTGCCTGTCATTCTCCCCTCTGTATGAGAGCTGATCATATGGATCTACTATGTAGATCCGTTGATCACTCTGCATACAGCTGAAGCCACAGCCAATCACAGTAAGAATCACGCCCCTAGGGACACACACAGCCCCTCCCTTTCAAATAAAGTTAACCCCTTCACTACCAGTGTATTTTTACAGTAACAGTGCATATATATAGCACTGATTACTGTAGAAATGTCACTGGTACCCCCAAAAGTGTCAAAAATGTCAGTCAAGGGTCCGATCTGTCCGCCGCAATGTCGCAGTACCGCAAAAAAAATCGCAGATCGCCGCCATTACGCGTTAAAAAAAAAACAACAAAAATGACAAAAATCTTTCCCTTAGTCAGTAAACGCAATAACTTTTGCGCAAACCAATCAAAATACGTTTTTTGCGATTTTTTTTACCAAACATAGGTAGCATAAAACAAATTGGCCGAAAATGTTAAAAAATTTTGATTTTTACATTTTTTTGGGGGGGAATTTCATATAAAAAAAAGGGGAAAATATTGCTATTTTTGCAAAATTGACGCTCTTTTTTTGTTTATAGCGCGTGATCAAAAAATCGCACAGGTGATCAAATACCGCCAAAAGAAAGCTCTGTTTGTGGGAAAAAAAGGACGCCAAATTAGTTTAGGTACAGCGTCGCACGACCGCGCAATTGTTCGTTAAAGTCACGCAGTGCCGAATTGCAAAATACCCCCTGGTCGTTTAGCAGCCAAATCCTCCGGGGCTTAAGTGGTTAAGGGGCAAATCCTTTCCGGTCCAGAAGTGGTTAAAACATACAGTTATTGTTTAACTGACTTTATAGAATAACTAAAATATTTTGCGGTTTTAGCACTGGACTGTATATATTTGTCTAGTTCTCACTGAATGTGACCAGATGCTTAGATGGTAATTAACAATGTATAAGTAATTTTAAGTATTTTTAAGGCTCCCTATTGGCTCAATACACTTAAGTTCCAGATTTGCTCTAAACTCAGCAAGTATTGAAAGAGTTAGAAAGAAGTCACGTGGCTAAAATACACAAATGTTATTGCAAACAACATACAGTATAGCTTTTAAAAGTATGCCATTATTTTATAATTAACACACAGATATTGTATTGGCAGTCAATATAACTTCAATGTAGCTATAACGTAATGAGTAGAAGAAAACATACCCGAGTAGCAGTCACAGCCATGTATTAAAAGAGATGAATAATGTAGGAGATTTTCTTGACTTAGTAATGTTTTAAGACCATTTATTCCCTCCCAAGTTCACTGGGTAACTTCTGGCTTCTCATTAGCTTCTGAGTATTTTTTTTTTTTCAAAGAACTACAGAAAAATAATTTCTTTAACCATTGGTGATGACTTTGTAAAAGAGAATCTTCACAGCCGTATCTGTAGGAAATGGAAACATGATTGCAATAATAACAGTAGGTTATAATTTACACTTGTGACTGACACTGACTATAGTTATAGTGAAGAGATAGTTTAACCACTTCCTCAACTTTTTACCCAACATGGACCAGAACGATTTTTACATTTTGGCTTATTGATTCAGCATTTACATTATTTGTTATCCTGAAAGGATACTTTTTTTTTTTTTTTTTTGTGAGTCGAGGATGTAGAGAAATGAGGAAATTAAGTGGTATATTCTTTCAAAGATAATTTTATTTTCTGTTTATTCCTCAGGTTTGACCAGTGTTAGTTTTAAAACAACTAGTGTTAATATAGTTAAAAAGGACAATACATTTATTTGATTTGTCTCATTTAAACAACACTTAAATAATGTAATTTCTTAACTTTACAGTCATCTTTGCTTTTTGCACATTGAACACCAGAGTAATGTCAGTGTTGTTTCTTCAGTTGCCACAAGATGTTGCCACCTGGTAGTGTGAATAATGGCAATGGCAACAAGTAGTATAGCAGCTATGCAATATGCCCCCCCCCCCCCCAGTGCTGTATCTTGGCCTAAGCTAACAAGGCCTAGGCCTAGGGCGGCACTTTGCAGGGGGACAGCAAAAAAGCTGCTCCCCGCACGAAAATAATCAGCTTCCTGCTGGCTCCCGCATGAAAAGGGTCCCTGCCGGCTTGCGCTACACTTTTAGTATAGTGCCAGTCTTATGGGGCGAATTGGGCCGGAGGGCAGGATCTGGGAGGCAAATCAGTCTGGCACCCCCATAAAGCGGTCACACTGCTACCTGCCAGTATGATAATACCGGCCGGTCATATCATTCGGACAGACTGCAGGCCACCAACCACACTTAATACACTGGCCCGACTGCTGCCAATGCTTATGAGTGTGGCACTGCAGCCTTATGCACCACCTACCCTCCTCCGTCTCCATGTATGGCAGGTATCATGTCAATAATATAATTTTGTTTCTTTAAACATCCTTGTCCTTGAGCGAGCAGATTGAATTACATCATAAACAATTAAGACTTTTAATTGTATATGATTTTAATAATATTTTGGACTTGCTCACCTCATATGTGCTATCGCTATGTCACAGGGTTAGTAAGATTTCTCCTTTCTTTTAAGATATTTGGACTTGTGTTTGCTGCCACTGATTATTCCACTTATTTGTATAATGACTATGGACTTCCTAGTCATTATACAAATAAGTGAAATAATCCTATGATTGCAATCAGTGGCAGCAAACGCAAGTCCAAATATCTTAAAAGAAAGGAGTAATATTACTAATCCAGTGACATAAGGCTGTACTAATGGGCACTGATGAGACTGCACTGATGGGCACTGATGAGGCTGCACTGATGGGCACTGATGAGGCTGCACTGATGGGCACGGATAGACTGTGGTCGTGGTCTGTGTTTTACAGATGACAGGGCGGGTCATAAACAGGAAGGGGTAAGGCCTTTACAGGAAGGGGTGGGTCATATTTAAATTAGGGGGTGCACAAGTTTAGTCAGGCCTAGGACAGCACAAAACCTAAATACAACACTGCCCCCCCCCCCCATGCCGGAGAGCAACAGCCCAGTCTGTGTGAAGGTTGTAGAGCCAATGTAGACTGGAAGCTTGTATACACATGGGCTTCCTCTTTGAGGGCAAGAATGGGGAGAGGCAAGACCAGTATCATTCCTCATGGGGAGAGATACCAGGTCTTTACCCTACCTGCAGCCATGGTGCAGTTTTCTCCTTTCATCAAATATATCACTCAGAGTTGTTCTCTTGATACCAAGTTCTACTGTAAAATTATTTTGAGTATTGTACAATCTATTTGGATGATGGTGTTATCTCTGAGTTTTACTGAATTAAACATTGACGCTGTTAAGAAGAAATAGTGTAGACTCTAGGTATTCTAGATCGATGGGGGACTACTCCTGGCCATGGCCTTTTCCTAGCGGGATTACAGGATTAAGACTACCAGACAGAGTGGGCTAGATAGAGTTTTTAGAGTGGGATAGAGTTTTAGTTAGGTCAAGATGGGATGTTGGCAGGTGCCCACGCAGAAACTGTGAGAACCATAGTGGGCCCCATGCTGGAAAACCACAGAAGCCTCCTCTAAACCAACACAATATAAGGTTAATGAACACTGCCCCTGGTCCAGTTACATAAAATATTCATATTTAGGAAATGTTCTAGCATAGTGCAAGGGTTATGGAATCAACAGTACATAATTAACTATATGTAATTATACCAATATACAGTTGAGTTATCTGCCTAAAAGGGAATGTATAGTCCTTTTAATTCCTTTTTTAGATAAGCATCAGATCAGCTAGATGCAAGTTTGGCCATGTGAGTTAAAGATCAAGCCATGCATACCTGACCAAAAATTACAAAGGTGAACCAGATTACATTATGTATGTCTTGCTAGGGAAACTGGATCATATTTACAAAATCTCGGCATGTAGAGAGAGGAACAAGCACAACCATGTGCACCACTGCAGAGTCTGCGAATGTAATCAGCAAATATGGCTCACCTACGTACATATATGAATACAATCTACATAGAAACACAAATCTGTCAACGTTAACAGACATTTTTAAGAATACCAACATTAAACTGATCACATTAATTAATATACTGTATTTTCTGGCGTATAAGACTACTTTTGAACCTCAAAAAAATCCCCCAAAAATGGGGGGTCGTCTTATACGCCGAGTATAATATCTCCAAGGTAACCTAAGTATAAGTACTAGCGGTAGATGTAATCTCTCAAGACGCTGGCTGTGTAGGAATCCTGTACCGGTATACCGTATGTATCGTAGCTTCGGCTACATACAGTATACCACGCTGAGCCAATCAGGGAGAGCAATGTATTCTATTATTGAATGCAATGCCTGCTCGGATTGGCGGAGTAACCCTCACTGACTCTGCCAATTGGAGCAGGCTTTGCAGAATACATCGCTCACTGTGATTGGCTCAGCGCGGTACACTGTATGTAGCCGAAGCTACGGTACATATGGTATACCGGTACAGGATTCCCGCACAGCCAGCGTCTTGAGATTACATCTACTGGTAATACTTATACTTAGGGTACCTTGGAGATATTATGAGAGATTACATGTATTACAGTACTAGGGTACCTTGGAGATCTATGAGTAATCTGATGTTTTTCAATGGTGTTGCCTTGCTTCAGGAGCGGGGTAGTCTTATATGGCGAGTATAGCCTAAAACCTATGTTTTAACTTGAAAATTAGGGGGGGTCGTCTTATACGCCCAGTCGTCTTATACCCCAGAAAATACGGTAATAATAAAAAAAAAAGTAAAAACATTAAAGATGCCTTTAAAGCATACAAAAAAGTACAATCAAAATAATCAAAGCTCGGCAGCTTAATTGCACAATAATCCAGCCTGATCTAGAACAGACCAGATCACACCTCTGACACGGGTTTCTTTTTTATTCTGTTAATCTTGGTAAACTTGTGCCAAAGCTTTCATATGCTTGACTGCCTTGAAGCAGCTCATGAAATACATTTTCTGGAAATAGTAGGTTAATAAGAAACTGAAAGGGCTGATGAAATGATGAGGAATATCAATGTAATCTGTCACTGAACTACATGATCACAGGCACTCACATACTATCTGTATTTATTCTTTTTTCTTAAAGGAAATGTATGATCTTTTTCAATTTTAATAAGATATGCATGTAAAGAAGATCATCCTAATACACACAATTTAGATAATATGTCACGGTTTTAAAAACCTTGTAAATATATGTGTATGTACATGAAAGCAGCCATACTTGTTAATTGCATACACGGACCTTGCTTCCTGCAAGACAGTTTTTTTTTTTAACTGTACTTGCTCATATAGCAAATCTATGAGCCAACCAACTCACTGAACTCTGTATGCTCCTTGTGTAGGTGATATCAGGGATATGCAAACTGTGGCCCTCCAGATGTTGCATAACTACAAGTCCCATGAGGCATAGCGAGACTGACAGCCACAAACATGACATCCAAAGTCAGAGGCATGATGGGACTTGCAGTTTTGCAACAGCTGGAGGGCCATAGTTTGGATATCCCTGTGATATGTTATCTTAACAGTTATTAAGCAGGGATGCATAGTAATTGCACATTTTCCTTTAGTGGTTAATTCTTAAAGGTCTATATTAAAAATTATCCCTAGGCAAAACCCTTTGTTTAGTTTTGGACAGAGCAAGGAATGGTGAGGCACCTTTCACACAGGCCAGATCCAGTTTTGCTTAGCAGGGGATCTGTCCACTGATCCCCTGCTAAACTGATCGGAGCAGCCGTATGACAAATCCCTGTCGGCCTTGCTTATGCAGAGCAGACACGGACACAGCCCAATATACTCTGAGCTGGATATAAATGAAGCAGCTGTCTGTTTACACCCGACTGCTCTCCGATCTGATCCAGCCAGCCAGGGTGGAAAGGATCACCTTCCATTTTTTTTTGCCAGATCGGATCCGACCTGGAGGTAGCCAAATGTAAACACACACAAATCGGTTTACGTTCAGCCCTCTATAAAGGAGAATGAAGGATCCGATCGGGTTTAGCTAAAAAATGGACAGCTGGACCCGATCAAACCACTTCTTTCCTGTTGTGCCCTTGGGACAGAAAGTAGAGAGAAATTGATAGAGAGCTATGGGGTATGGACATAAAAAAAGAAAAACTTGGCAGGGGTTTTAACCCTTTGCTCTATCCATACACTTTAACATAAAAACATGCTAGAGCAAGTGTGTAGAAATGTGAAGTCATTTACAAATTACTTTCAAGAAAAAGTTCACTATCTTTATCTTTACTGGCCTCTAAGGACTGCTTGAAAAAGTCAGTTGAAAGAAATAAATATTTTTAAGATATACTGTAAGTCCTTGAGTCTGGCGGAAATGTGTTTGTATTGGGATAATCCATCTCTTGTCTGCAGTAAGAATATAAGAACAGACTGCTTCTAGGCTCGTGGGCCAGTTGTCTAAAATTCTTGTTTATCAGCAAAATAGGTAGACCTTGTAAATGACCTAATGCAGGTCCAAGAACTAATATCTGGCAGATTTTCCCTAGCTTCCTTCACAGGAACAGGAAGTATGACCTGAATAACAAATTACTTTTACACATACATTTAATCTTATTTTTTTCTCCATTTTTCATATTCCAATTTCAAAGTGTACTAAAAGGGTTATTAATTCCTATTGTGATTCATTATATGGGCCACGTAGTTTTGAGTAACTAAATATTTACTTAAACGATTCACAAAAAAAAAAAATCACAATACCCATATGTAAGAATTTAAATATATATATAGCCCATGCAGAGGATTTTATAACACCATAAAATAAAAAAAGAAGTACAAAAATAGCTGAGAGAATAAAATAATATTTACCAATGTTGAGACGTATGCCAAAATCCTTAGATGTCTTCTTTTGCGGTCAACGGTCTATTCAGAAAAAAAAATATCTGGCTGCTTGGCTTTCACCTAACATTATATACTAGGTATATACTGCTCCACCTTTAGGGGCTTAACACTTTACTTTTGCTTGACTAAAAAAAAATAAAAAAAAATCTCTTGGAAAGGATGCTATGCTATGATCTATTTACATATTAAAAAGGGTCATTTCTAAAAGCGTGGAGTAAACATGGCAGCTTCTATCATGCAAATGTCAGCAGTGAATGACCCCTCTCTCTGTATTTAAAATAAAACCTGTAAATTAGACGCATGGAGCGAGAGGCTCTTTTACATTATAACACCTTTATCTGGCTGTCTTGTGAACTGCAAATTCCTTAAAATATGTCTGGTGTCACATACTGAGGGCTTTTTTCTGCCTATACCCCTGCACTTTAGTTTAGCAAATGTATTTCTCTTTCTCATCATAGATTGGTCCTATCTGCAACAGAATCCTCTACACATTGTGATGGCCAAATCTGAAAAAGTTGTTTTGGATAGATAATGACAATCCATAGCATTGGTGTAAAAGAAATGGCTGTTCAAAAGCCCATATCAGACAGAACAGGAAAAGTAAAGGTACAGTGCCTTGCGAAAGTATTCGGCCCCCTTTAAATTTGCGACCTTTTGCCACATTTCAGGCTTCAAACATAAAGATATAAAACTAATTTTTTGTGAAGAATCAACAACAAGTGGGACACAATCATGAAGTGGAACGAAATTTATTGGATATTTCAAACTTCATTAACAAATAAAAAACTGAAAAATTGGGCGTGCAAAATTATTCAGCCCCTTTACTTTCAGTGCAGCAAACTCTCTCCAGAAGTTCAGTGAGGATCTCTGACTGATCCAATGTTGACCTAAATGACAAATGATGATAAATAGAATCCACCTGTGTGTAATCAAGTCTCCGTATAAATGCACCTGCACTGTGATAGTCTCAGAGGTTCATTTAAAGCGCAGAGAGCATCATGAAGAACAAGGAACACACCAGGCAGGTCCGAGATACTGTTGTGGAGAAGTTTAAAGCCGGATTTGGATACAAAAAGATTTCCCAAGCTTTAAACATCCCAAGGAGCACTGTGCAAGCGATAATATTGAAATGGAAGGGGTATCAGACCACTGCAAATCTACGAAGACCTGGCCGTCCCTCTAAACTTTCAGCTCATACAAGGAGAAGACTGATCAGAGATGCAGCCAAGAGGCCCATGATCACTCTGGATGAACTGCAGAGATCTACAGCTGAGGTGGGAGACTCTATCCATAGGACAACAATCAGTCGTATACTGCACAAATCTGGCCTTTATGGAAGAGTGGCAAGAAGAAAGCCATTTCTTAAAGATATCCATAAAAAGTGTAGTTTAAAGTTTGCCACAGGCCACCTGGGAGACACACCAAACATGTGGAAGAAGGTGCTCTGGTCAGATGAAACCAAAATCGAACTTTTTGGCAACAATGCAAAACGTTATGTTTGGCGTAAAAGCAACACAGCTCATCACCCTGAACACACCATCCCCACTGTCAAACATGGTGGTGGCAGCATCATGGTTTGGGCCTGCTTTTCTTCAGCAGGGACAGGGAAGATGGTTAAAATTGATGGGAAGATGGATGGAGCCAAATACAGGACCATTCTGGAAGAAAACCTGATGGAGTCTGCAAAAGCTGTAGATACAAAACAAAGAAAGGGCGCACCAGCCTAGCGCATTATCCTCAGCGAGTTTATTAAATCAAAATAAAAATCAGCTACTCACAAACATTCGTGAAATTCCGGCACATCAATTCCATAAAAGCCACCTCATAGCAGAGGTCCGAAATCTCATTAAAAGCAAAGGGCTGACGCGTTTCGAGGCCGTGCCTCTTCCTCAGAGCCTGGAGACCATGGCCAAATCCGTGGCTTAAATATAGTATGGAAGACCAGGCCTCCACATGACCCTTAGGGATGTGGGAGGAGATATCGCCCAAATGGGCGTGGCTACACAACTAATTGCCCAAAACATTACAGATTTCAATTTGCTAGCCCTATGCAACCACTAACTCTACTGGTATGCTGGCCAATCCACAACTACTTCCCAGCTCATCATAGATTTTTCATCAAAATTATTATACATTTCAAGTGATACATTTTAGACCAGTGCACGACTCAGTCCATACTATACAGGACGTCTCGTCCTCCTCTCGCGGCGATGTACGACCAATCTGGTGCATGATGATTAATATCAGACTGGTGCCCGTGTACATCAAATAATGTATGTATATATATATATAGTTTCTGCAGGCTAGCAATATGTAGGACTAGGCTGGTGCGCCCTTTCTTTGTATCTACAGTGTCTGTTGGACCGCCCCGGTCGTAAGGGGCAGCAAAGCCTAGCCATAATGGATGCCAAGTATTAGCACGAGTTCCGGGATTGAGGCAGCCTGAGGACCAGGTTCTGAGCGCAGGAGTGGGGTGCTGTATAGCACTTATCTTTTTTGGAGTCTGCAAAAGACCTGAGACTGGGAAGGAGATTTGTCTTCCGACAAGACAATGATCCAAAACATAAAGCAAAAATCTACAATGGAATGGTTCACAAATAAACATATCCAGGTGTTAGAATGGCCAAGTCAAAGTCCAGACCTGAATCCAATCGAGAATCTGTGGAAAGAACTGAAAACTGCTGTTCACAAACGCTCTCCATCCAACCTCACTGAGCTCGAGCTGTTTTGCAAGGAGGAATGGGCAAAGATTTCAGTCTCTCGATGTGCAAAACTGATAGAGACATACCCCAAGGGACTTACAGCTGTAATCGCAGCAAAAGGTGGCACTACAAAGTATTAACTTAAGGGGGCTGAAAAATTTTGCACGCCCAATTTCTCAGTTTTTTATTTGTTAAAAAAGTTTGAAATATCCAATACATTTTGTTCCACTTCATGATTGTGTCCCACTTGTTGTTGATTCTTTACAAAAAATTACAGTTTTATATCTTTATGTTTGAAGCTTGAAATGTGGCAAAAGGTTGCAAAGTTCAAGGGGGCCGAATACTTTCGCAAGGCACTGTACATCTTCTCATGCCCTGCTATTTGAGGGGTTACTGCACTTTGTCCCTACTAAATAATAAAAAATTGTCCTTGTGCATCGATTACATGCTAGAGCTTACTATTCATTTCCACTTGCTCCTGTGATGTGATCAGCAACTATGGACCAAATCCAAAGATTTAAATAGCAAAACATCTATTTTTGTGAGTCTGGTTCCACGTCAAAGGCATTAAAAAGCAACAACTATCTCCATAGGGTTGATTTACTAAAACCGGAGAGTGCAAAATCTGGTGCAGGTCTGCATAGAAAGCAACCCTTTTCCAGGTTTTTTTTTTTTTTTGTCAAAGCATAACTGAACAAGCTGAAGTTAGAAGCTGATTGGCTACCATGAACAGCTGCACCAGATATTGCACTCTCCAGTTTTAGTAAGTCAACCTCCATGTTTCTAGATTGTAAGCTCTAACGAGCAGGGCCCTCTAATCCCTCCTGTATTGAATTGTATTGTAACTGTATTGTCTTCCCTCATATTTTAAAGTGCTGCACAAACTGTTGGCGCTATATAAATCCTGTATAATAATAATAATAATGTGTCGTGGGTAAACCCCTTTGCTCTTTTGTTTTTCTTTGCAATGGTACATGCTGCACAAACAGTATATTTTCCAGAAAAAAATGAGAAAATCAAAGGGGAAATATTTTATTTTTTATGAAGTGGTAAGGAAACAACATACTTTTTGCATCTCTTATACTCTGATTTCTGGAAATATGATAGAACATAATTAGAAGGAAGTGCATGTACAATGTTCAGTATCTCACAAAAGTGAGTACACCCCTCACATTTTTGCAAATAATTTATTATATCTTTTCATGTGACAACACTGAAGAAATGATACTTTGCTACAATGTAAAGTAGTAAGTGTATAGCTTGTATAACAGTGTAAATTTGCTGTCCCCTCCAAATAACTCAGCACACAACCATTATTGTCTAAACTGCTGGCAACAAAAGTGAGTACATCCCTAAGTGAAAATGTCCAAATTGGGCCCAAAGTGTCAATATTTTGTCCACCAGTATTTTCCAGCACTGCCTTAAACCTCTTGGGCATGGAGTTCACCAGAGCTTCCCAGGTTTCCACTGGAGTCCTCTTCCACTCCTCCATGACGACATCACTTTGCTGGTGGATGTTAGAGACCTTGCGCTCCTCCACCTTCCATTTGAGGATTCCTCACAGATGCTCAATAGGGTTTAGGTCTGGAGACATGCTTGGCCAGTCAATTCAATTCAATTCAAATTAGCTTTATTGGCAGGACCAAATACATTTTAGCATTGCCAAAGCAGTTGAGTTTGTGATGGGGGGGGGGGTAATATAAAGTGGAATGGGGGGTGAGTCTATGTAAAGTCCTCAGTTTTTCATGTCCCTCTTAGTCTGTGACATGCTGTCACATATTGTGCAGCTATTCGCACCATTGGCTCCTCTTCTCCCAGTAGGATTTGAAGTTTCCTCTTCTCTTCTATAGAATTGAACTCCAGGATGAAAGCGGAGAGTCTCTGGAAGTGAGTGTCCCTCACTGATGAGGACTTAGGGCACTGTAGCAGGAAGTGGTCCTCGTCCTCCAGGACCCCCTGGTCACACTGCTGGCACAATCTTCTCTCCCTGGGCTTGTAGGTCTGTCTGTGCCGTCCTAACTCGATTTCCAGGCTGTGGGCACTCAGTCTGTACAGGCTGAAGGTCTGTCTGTCTTTGCACTCTTGTAGCACCTTCAGGTATGGGGCCAGTTTGTAGTCTCTCTGCAGTGACTGGTAAACAGTTAGTTTCTTGGAGTTTGTTATTTCATTTCTCCATTCTTCAACATATTTTTCTTCTGAATATTTCATTATGTTTTTTATTTGTGATTTTGTCAGGTCAAATTGTTGGGAGTGTGGGATAGGCAAGGTGCTGATGAGTTGTTGCAGGCCGCCAGGCTTGGACAGGTTCTTATTGGTCAGTAGGGCCTTATGATGGTACGAGTCAGGACTGCTTTTTTCTAGATGATCCCAGAATGATAGCGCCCTCTTTTGTACTGCAAGAAGTAAGGAAAATCTGCCCAGCTTGGACTGGCAGGCTCTGTTGGAGGTGCTCCAGTGGACTTGGAGGAGTAGCTTGCAGAATTCCAGATGGAATATTTCTGTTGGGCTGGAGTCCCATTGTGATTGGTCTGGGTAGGGGACGACCCATCACCTTTACCCTCAGCTTCTTTAGCAAGACAGTGGTCATCTTGGAGGTAAATTTGGGGTCGTTATCATTTTGGAATACTGCCCTGCGGCCCAGTTTCTGAAAGGAGGGGATCATGCTCTGCTTCAGAATGTCACAGTACATATTGGCATTCATGGTTCCCTCAGTGAACTGTAGCTCCCCAGTGCCGGCAGCACTCATGTCGCCCCAGACCATGACACTCCCACCACGCTTGACTGTAGGCAATACACACTTGTCTTTGTGCTCCTCACCTGGTTGCCACCACACACGCTTGACAACATCTGAACCAAATAAGTTTATCTTGGTCTCATCAGACCACAGGACATGGTTCCAGTAATCCTTGTCCTTGTCCTCAGCAAACTGTTTGCAGGCTTTCTTGTGCATCATCTTTAGAAGAGGCTTCCTTCTGGGATGACAACCATACAGACCAATTTAAAGCAGTGTGCGGCGTATAGTCTGAGCACTGACAGGCTGACACCCCCACCCCTTCAACCTCTGCAGCAATGCTGGCAGCACTCATACGTCTATTTCCCAAAGACAACCTCTGAATATGACGCTGAGCATGTGCACTCAGCTTCTTTGGTCGACCATGGTGAGGCCTGTTCTGAGTGGAACCTGTCCTGTTAAACCGCTGTATGGTCTTGACCACCGTGCTGCAGCTCAGTTTAAGGGTTTTAGCACTCTTCTTATAGCCTAGGCCATCTTTATGTAGAGCATAAAGGATTTCAGATCCTCAGAGAGTTCCGTGCCATGTTGAACTTCCAGTGACCAGTATGAGCGAGTGAGAGCGATGACACCAAATTTAACACACCTGCTTCCCATTCACACCTGCGACCTTATAACACTAACGAGTCACATGACACAGGGGAGGGAAAATGGCTAATTGGGCCCAATTTGGACATTTTTACTTAGGGGTGTACTCACTTTTGTTGCCAGCGGTTTAGACATTAATGGCTGTGTGTTGAGTTATTTTGAGGGGACAGCAAATTTACACTGTTATACAAGCTGTATCCTCAGTACTTTACATTGTAGCAAAGTGTCATTTCTTCAATGTTGTCACATTAAAAAAATATAATAAAATATTTACAAAAATGTTAGGGGTGTACTCACTTTTGTGAGATACTGTATGTTCACATTTTAATTTGCTCTGGTTATTGTAGAGAGGCAACACTGAGCAGAAATATTAGGAATTTGAAGAAGGGGTATAGACCTAAGTGATGCCCTGTCAGATACATGTCAGATTCTGAAAAAATATAATGCAGGAAGACTTAATCCAGCGGAGGTCTTGCACCTTCCACTTTAATTCCAGTTCAAGTTTCAGTTTAAATGTAGTCAAAGTTAAAGTTTAATATAGCTGCAGAACAAAAGTAGGTGAATATTCCACACCACTACTCCGTAATTTAAAAACGACATTATAATTTGATGCTACCAGGGGAAACACTTTATCTTCCTCATAACATGGTGGATTTGATCTCTGTAGGGGCAATCCAGCCATTTTGCTCTTCATGTGATTTTGTCCTGTGCTTCGTAAACTCCTCTGTAATTTCCAGAAGACTTTTTCCTTTGGTCTCTGGGAGGAAGAATCGAACAAACAAAGCCGTGCTGACACAAACAACCATAAACGGGATAAAACAGAAGTGACCGAGGCCTTGCTGAAATGGAAAGGTAGCAGTCAATCAGCAGAAAAATAACAAAATGTACTGAGAACAATGTGTGAGGGGGGAAGATGCATAGCAGAAAAGTGAGAGGAAGGCTAAGGATCTTTGCAGAGAGAATGCAAAAGATAACCTAGCTAGGTAAAAAGAAGTATGTCCAGACAATACAGAAGCAGTGGTAGAGGTATGCAATTCATAGGATGAACTGTTATAGGTATGTTCAGAGAAAGTCAAAGACAGAAGAAACATGTTTTTTATGGCTAACAACATATGGATTTAAAAACAGATGACTATTCTTGTTCAGCACAAATAACATGAAAATTAAAATGTGAACTTGCTGGGTCCAAGGCTCAGTTATAGCCTTATAACATATAACATAACATCATGGTAATCCCAAAGTGTAAACTCACCAATGTATAGTGGTTACCATAATGATCCTTGCCACTCTAGACAATGTGAAGTCTCTATTTACGATAACCGACATTAGTCCTATCAGTCATGATGTTCATATATCAAAAGCCTAGGTTCGCACTATAAATTGCATAGGAAATGCACCACATTCCTGTGCAATTCACATACGATTCAGTGTAGTGCGATTTAAGTCCGTTCATTTTAAATAGGCTCAAATCTCACCGCATTGCAGAAAATGGCCATTTTGTACCATGCAGTCCAGTGCCTGCAAATGCACTGTGTTTGCAACCTGCATTTGGAGTATCGTTAACATTGCAACAAAACCCAATGCAGATCACAAGGCCAGTGCGATTTGAATGGGGAGCAGGAAATGAGCAAGGATTGTGGATTTCCTGCACCTCATTCTAGTGTGAACCGGGGAAAGTGAAGAAATGTCATCAGCACACCAAATATTCCTCGAAAGGGTCCAAAGTTTTATTTTAGTGGTCATATGCTAAACATACGGCAATGAACCATATGACTACGAAAATAAAACTTTGGACCCTTTTGAGGAATTTTTGGTGTGCTGATGACATTTCTTTACTTTGGTCGTCCACGGCTTCCAGCCTATGGTCATTACAGCTGCCAGCATTACTGAACAGTCATTTTCTTGAACGTGTGCATGGGAAATATTGCGTTTTGACCTAGTGTGAATCGGGGCTAAAATGGCCTGAAGGACTCTTTGCCCCAAAGTCTCACATTAATATAATAAAAATCTGGCTCCTGAAAAACTCCACTAAGTAAAATTATTAAACATAATGTCTAGAAAGTGTGTTGTCATTATATATGTCAGACTGCAAAAGCAAAAAGCAACTGTAAAAAAACAAAAAAAAAAAGAATCACTCTCACTCACCACAATGAAGGGAAATGCAAGTCCAACAATAAACAGCATGATCCAGATGAGGGAGCCACAGATCATGTATGCAGCTGGGCGTGCCATTTGATCAAATATCTCTGCTGGCATGATTCCTGTGACCCCAGCTATTATTCAGAAAGAAATAAGAAAATAGTTTTATAAACAAAAATCACTATTTATATGCAAATGTCGGATACAATACAAAAAGTGTGACAAAGCCATTGACACAGCAGCAAAAAAAACAAAACAAAAAAAAAACAAGATCATAACAATGACATAGTTCAAATAGAATTCATATCAAACTTAGAATAAAACATGGAACAGAAGACCCGAGAGTCATATAAAACTTAAATAATATGGATCAAAAATACATGAGTAACAAAACAGTAAAAACATAGATAGAAGATCACCACAATTAGTAAAAGAAAGTGTCACAGCAAAAAAGAGTGTTGTTTGGAATCCCATATATCACATTTATTAGAGAAATTAGGCATTTTGTTATGTAAGGTAAAGAAAAAAAAAATTCCATTAACATGAAGGTATCTATTCTATCAATAGTTATGAAAAAAGGATAACCCAAGATTTCCAATGTAAGACTATGGCCCATCGAATGGCAAGCATATGGGGTGGATGAGTTTTTCCTCATGGTGCAGAACCGCTAGGATTGGTGCAAATAAAAAGCACATCAAGAGAGTCAAATGCAGGCTGTTACTTAAAATGGTTGAGGGGATATCAGAAATGTTATGCCATATTCGTTGTATTTTGTGGCAAGACCAGAAAATATGAACCAATGAGCTCCTGGATGGGCAGCCCCTAAAGCATAGATCTGATACATCAGGAAAGATAGCGTGAAGTTTAACCGGGGGATATAGGGCAGTTTTACGATGGTTAGTGTTTTAGCGCATTTATTCAAATTATCTAGCATGTCTTCCCAGTCCTAAGGGAAAAATTGGGTGTCGCAGTCCACCTTCCATCTATTCAAATATGGGAGGGATTCAGGGAAGAGGCAGATAATAAATGAGCTATGTAAATCAAGAGATCAATCCCTTTCCTTGGGAAAGTCACAGCAAATTCAATTTTATAGCTTTGGTGGAGAAGTTGGGGAGAGTGCATAAGGACCCCTGCTGGGGGGTGTTCATGTGGTGGAGAAGTCGATCAAAAGAGATAAATGTCAAGCCATCCTGAAGGGATGAAAGGGTAGTCAATTTATTTGTTCGTTACCAAGAGAAACCTCCAGCAGCAGGAAAATTAGCAACAAAAGCAGGTTTGCCTAAGAAAGAGATTCCAGGAGCAAGTTATGCCCCGTACACACGTACCGATTGTCGGCCATAAATATTCGGCCGACGACCGATCGGCCGATTGTAGGCTTGTTAGTATGATGCTTCCGACAGCCGACAGCGCATTTTCGGCTGAACAGAATCTGTCATGCAAGCATTAAAATTTTTGTTGGCCAACACCAGAACGGCCGATTGTTCGCCAGTCAGTACAGATTTCGGCCGAGAGACAGCAGATTAGCAAGACTGGGCATGCTCAGAAAAGAAAAAAGACAAGGAAAGTTAACCATCACATGACATCACTTCTGCAGTCGGCACTTGTTGGTCGACAAAATTCGTGTGCAGTCTTTTGCAGTTTTCAACAGACACGACAGCCCTGTACAAAAGACGGCCGATCGTTCGGCCGACGATCGGTACGTGTGTACGGGGCTTTAAGCGTAATTTAGATTTGTGCAATGACCAGAGGAGAAGGGACCAGGGCTACCAAAACAATATAAAAGGCTAAAGTATTGTCAGAAAATAGTGGTTCATTCATGGCCCAATGTCAAAAAACTCTAAACAAGATCATTTTAAGAAAGTAAAACAAAAAAATAAAAAAAAATAGAACGGTTATATCCTTCAAGGCAGAAATGCTTGCATTTAATTTTTTTTCTTGGCCGAGTTATTATACAAGCTGGATGAAGATATATGAATCAAATTTTGAGGCTGATTTACTAAAGAAGCTAACAATGTTGACACAATAAAGATTAAATTCCATGCTACCTATTAAACCAATAATATGTGTTAAAAGTATCTCTCTTAATAATTGTGTTAATAAATATTGTAGGTGGCTGCAAACAGTTAAATGTGTTCCCACAACCTGTATAAGCAAATATAAACTCAATGTGACACTGCTGCGCCTACCTTATTACCAACTAATGCCCCCCATTACAATAAATACTACCAATATGTAAGCCTATGCAATATTAAAACAAAATATATACTTCAACTCCATATGTGTACAATATAAAAAACAGTGAATCATCAGTTCTCTGAAATTAAAGTCTGAATAGATAATTTTATGAATAATTAAAAACTGATGCACATCATCTCAGATTCTAATAATAAAATTCTTGCAAGTCTAGGAACCCTGGATCACATACGCTCATCTAGAAATTCATATTTTCAGCCTTACTGCCTACAAAAAAGAGAAAAAGATGACAGACTGCGGACTCAACCCAAAGCTCCTACTACCACACTTTCCTTGCCTTCTCTCCCTCTTACTCCTTCCCCCATTCCTACCTCATTTCTGTATGACCCTTGCCTCTTATCTACTAACCCCCTCTCCATCCTTATGCTATCCACTCTAACCTGACTTGGGGATACTCGCCAAAATATACTCATTGCTCTGTAAGCATATTTGAAGCTTAACTTTCCAGGTAATGTAGCCACTGCCCTAATCTCCCTGAGATCCCTACAGCCCAACCATGTCATTCTACAATCAAATTTAAAGGTCTTCCACTCTGACCAAGCTTCCTATACCAAGTACCAAACCTCTTCATTTTTTTAACATCATAATATTTGTTATTGCATGGCACCACTGTCCTTTTTAACTCATTATTTGTACTATTTTTTAAAAACTGAACAAAAGCTACTAAAATATAAAATACAATACATGGGCGTTGCAGCCAGCGACTTTATTAAAGCAAACCTGTGGCCTTGTCATTGGTAGTAATTTGATGGTTATACTTGAGTGCCGACACCTTCCAGGGCTTGCACATACTGCTCTTTTATTGAAATAGTGAACTAGTACCTCCAAATCAACTGTGCTTTATTATTGGTCGAAACCCCCTCGTCACCCTGCAGGCTGGGTGGTATGAAAAATTTACGAAAGGGGACCATGCTGTAAGCTTGAGAGCTATGGTTCCTGTTTCTGATAATAAAGGACCACTGATTAATCATGATACAGAAGCATTACCTATATTAAATAGAAGAGTACTGAAGTCCTCGAAAATTTCCTGCACAGAAGTCCTATGGGTGGTTTAACACCAATGGGAAAGCAACATGTTCACTTTCAGAAGACTTCATCTTTAAAATCGTTCTTACATTGTTTTATGCCCTAACTGCAAATCGCAACATTTTTTAGATACCCCAAAAAAATTTTTAGACAAAAAAAATCCTTGGCTTTTCATGAATTCAGGAAATGTAAAAACAGATGATGATTTGTATATTTGGAAATAAATCATGGTCATTGTGCAATGAGAACAGTTTTCTTCAACGAGAGTTGAAGTTTGACATTAACATTTATAGCTCTGTATATACCTGGACCAATGCCAAAGCTCAGGATGTAGGCAAAAATGCAGACCATGCTAAGGTAAGGTATCCAGCTGACTTTTCCCTGGAAAGCAAAAAATTACATTTACAAATTAAACTTTTAAGGTCACTTTAAACTTAGTAAGTCATGTTCTGTTTACCTTCCAGTTAAAACTTAACTAAAGCCACCCTTCCTTCTACAGCCAAGGAAGCTGCCATTTTAGCCTCTGCTTGATCTACAGTTGCCATTGTGCTGCACATGTGATCAATTGTGAAAAAAGCCATTTGATGGCTTGACTGTTTGGAGAGCACAAGCAACTGTGACTATTATCTTTCATGGCATGCCTTGAATATAACTGTTTTGGGAAACAGTTAAAACAATGGATGTAGTTCTTCCCTAAAGGGCTGCTCCACTCTTGTGAAAAAAAAAAAAATATATAGCATATGAGTACAATCGCTACACAAGTCGCATTGTAATTTAATAGTATTAAAATATTATCGCTCCTTTTTAAATCTGCAGCTGCTGTAATTTTTGTAAAATTCAATACAATATGGCAATGTGGAGGAATTCAGTAAACATATGGTATACAGAACTTCCCAAGGAATGTAATTTCCTGCTTGCGTGATTTTCTTCTGGTTTTCCCAGAAGTCTGTACTTCGACAAGTCAAATTTTAGGCATCCTCTGCAATAGGAGTGATATTTTTGAGATACACCTTAAAGGTTGATTACTTCTAAAGGACTGCAAAAACTCCAACTTTCCTCATTAGAACACTGCAAATGCATAGGATATGAAAGAACACAGACACTCCCATTCAGGAATATCATAGCAAATAGGACTCTGCTACAAAGTTTGTTAAAATCCTTGCAATGAACATTGATCATCCAGAGGGGATTGTTTTTTCTTAACAAAAGTGGAGTTACTCTTTAACTCAGTGCCCAGTTCAACAAGCCACAATACAAAATTAGGCATACCTAATTATTCTATCCTACAACCCACAATAACTGATGCAAGTTTTGTTTAGATACTAAATTGTATCCACGATTATGATTGGTGAAAAACCTGCTATAAGAATATGTGCATATTGGGTACCTGCTGAGATAAAGCAACCATAAAAACCACAGCCCACACCGACATCATGCTGTATCCTCCCATCACTAGAGCCCGACGACCAACACGGTCAATAAATAAAGTCTGAAAAATGATTTACAGACAAGAAAATAAGCAACAAACAAAAAAACAATTGCACAAACACTAGATATATATTTTCATAGGTATACCATAGGTTAATTATAACATGTTTTACATAGACAGCCATAGACCTGAATAGTATAACTTTAGATAAAAACCTTTTATTGTTAAAATCACTTTTTTGGCATAAGAATACTTACACAAGTGAATGAAGTAATGAGCTCACAGCTCCCTGTGCCAATAACAACATAAGGGATTTTCTCTGGAGGTATCCCTGCTTCATTAAATATGTAAGATGCATAAAAATACATCTGGGGAGAAAAAAAACAAGGAAATAAAAACCAACTATAATACAGTAGAAAATGGATAAAGTATAACAAAGTAATACAGAATTAAGATGGGAAAGGAAGGAGAGAGCGAAATATAAACAAACAACATACACACGCTCATAGTAATTATTCATATTCAACTTGACATGTTCTGGAATTTTGAAGACGTTTTGTTGCCCATCAAAGCAGTTTCTTCAAATTCAACTACTACAAGCTATTCCATCACCTCGATAAATTGGAACATTCACAGACAACATACACGTCACAAACTGAGAGCACCAAGCTCAAATCCCATGGCGGTAGCAGAGACCGCACCGGCGGTGTCAGATGTTGAACCCCTTGAATATAGGTTTGCACTAAGGAATGCGCGGCCAAGGGTCGCTGAAAAAAGACCGCCAAGGCAGACACCTGGCCCTTGATGGTACTCAAGGCCAACTTCTGCTCAACTCCTCGTTGAAGGAAGGTCAAAATCTGAGCCACCGAAAAGGAACGAGGGTGAACGTCCACGAGATGAACGCTTTCCATGTACGATGGTAAATATTTCTAGAAGTAGACTTCCTAGACTTCAGCATATTCGGAATCACCGACCCAGGCATACCTCTATCCTTCAGCACCTGGCTTTCAACATCCAGGCTGTCAAAGCCAGCGATTGTAAAGCAGCATGGAAGATCAGCTCTTGGGACAGTAGGTCCTCCCTGAAAGGGAGGCAGCCTCCAAAGGAACGTTGAAGACCAAGTACACTAGGTCGGCATACCAGGACCGGTGAGGCCAGTCCGGGGCCACCTGAATCACCGGAATCCCTTCGGCCTTGATCCTGCGCAGAAGCCACGGAAGAAGCTTGAGAGGAGGCAAGGCATAAATCTAATGATACTGGCACCATGGGGCCACCAGAGCGTCTGTGGCGTCCACCAGAGGATCCTGAGATTTTGCCAGAAAACCTTGGTACCTGCCTGTTGAACCGACAGGCCAACGGGTCCTCCTTGGGGGGTGCACCACCGCAGACATAACGGATGAAACACGCCCGGATGAAGGGACCACTCTCCATGGTCCAACGCCTGCCGACTGAGATAGTCCAACTGCCAATTTTCCCTACTAGGAATGTGTATGGTGGAGAGGGCCGGAACAAAGCGTTCTGCCCCCTGGAGAATGCCGGCTACCTCCAGAGCCGCCAGCACACTCCTTGTTCCACCCTGGTGATTGAAGTAAGCCACCGCCATGGCATTGTCCAACTGGATCCAATCCGGAAGCCCCCTGAGCTGATCTGTCCAATGATTCAGGCACATTGATTGGTAGTCTGGATTCCTCCAGTGTCCAACCCGGTAGTTGATTGTAGATCTCACAGGAAAAAAATGAGAAAAAATGCCATTTAAAAGAAAAAAAATAGCCAGAGCCAAAGATCCCGGCAGGGAGCTAGGTCCTGATTCCTGACTGGGCAGAAAAAAACTGAATGCCTATAGAAGAGAGGGGGATGTATACCAGCTAGGACTGCCCATAGGCATAGCCAAGTGTTTTTTCTGCCTAGTGTCCTACTCCTGTAGGGGCAATATAACCCTATGGTTCTGAATATGGAGCGCTGTGTCAGTCACTGAACGAAAGAGAAATAAACCTGCACCAAGTGTGCACAGCTACAATGAAAAAGACTGTAAAAACCCTGATTTTTAAAAATCCAAATGAACCCGCCGTAAATGGTGGTGCTGTACTGCATATGCATGTATCTTTATGCATATGTGCATTAAAGCACCAGCCGATGTATACGATTCCAAAAGCTGATATTTGGAATGGAGACTTACTATCATTAATTAATAATTTTTTTCTGATGATAGTATAGCTTTCAGCAATTGCTTACATGCCAGTTAGACCTGGGGAATGCACATTTTATTACTTAAAGAACAAACGTGACTAACTCGCGATTTCATTTTGATTTATTTTTAGGTAAATCGCTGACTTGTGCATTCCATACCACACCTTCTAGGAACAAAATGTACAAACACAGCATAATTTGGATGCCTATAGCAAATTAGGACCACGCCATACATTGTGAACATCACTTAGATTGGTTCAGGAATCACAAATGCTATGCGCATACATCTGCACATGCATATAGGCATGCAATGCAAGAATCATAACAATTTATGCCTGCTCTTGTTCATTTGCTTTAGAAAATCAGGTCCATACGGAGAGAGGCTGTACTCATCATAACACCATCATAATACTCAAATCCTGCGCTAAGTCCAAAACCAATAAAACTGAAAAAAAAAACTGGGAAGCTGCCTACATACATGATTCAGATACAAGATATAAAATAACTCCTCTCAGAAAAATGTTACATGTGAAAATACATAAGTCCAACACGTCCCATAAACAGCTGGTGTTCAATATGAAACTTAATCCTTGCCAATATACACTCAATAACGTCTCTGGTGACTTCCACTCCACCACTATGAGAAATTAACACTCTTACCAAACAAATTGGACCCCGCAACTTGGAGGTAATTTGCGCCCTTTAACAATATAGGTCCCCTGCTAAGCAGTAGATGGCATCACTAAGCATTAATTTGCTGCAGAATCTCAGAGAGCAAATATAACTGTAGTACCCTCTAGCTTAGTGTGCTAGTAGTTTGTGGAGTAGGTAAATTGTTTGGGTTGGCTGGCAGCCAAGCCTGTGTTAAATCTGAGTCAGGGAGAGTGACTCAGGGAAGCTGGATGACTGAATAGGCAGCACCTCTGGTACCTCCGCCTACTTGCCAAAACCTTGGAGAAGTTTCCAGAAGAATGAGAAGGAGGTTAGGAGGAGCTGCTTGGAGTATTGAGGAGGGCCCCAGCCTATTCCCAGCAAGTGGGCTGGCAGGGGGTAGGCCCCTCTTTTATACTCAGGGTCAGCCTAGCAGAGGCAGTGGTGTAGGGTAAAAGAATGGAGATGGAGTGCTGAGGAGGCTGTCGGAGGTCTTTGAGGGTGCCCCCTGGTTTTTGGGGGGTGACCTGGGGCCAGGGGCTCAGGTGCTGGAGGGATACTCTACAACACACGGAGGTGTCCTGTCATAGATGCATGGGAGAAAGTGTGAGGACAGCGGGAGAGAGTCAGCACATTCAGGAGATCTTCAGGGAGAAGTCAGCCAAGAGGGCTGGTGAGTGAGCAGTCTGGAAGGACTGTGGAAAGTGGCCAGGTGGGCTAGTGAGAGAGGCAGTTGCAGCCAGGCGGGCTGGCAGTGCCTGAAGAGGTGGTGCTGGGATCAGTAGCCACAGGGATGGGAGCTGGACACTGACTTTTGCTACACAACTAAGGGGCCTGTGGACCCTGCCTGTAAAGGGCCTTTGCTTCATTTGACTGTTGCTTTTGTGTCAGATCAACTAACAGTTTGTCAGCTGAAACTGTGATTTTGTGCTGCAAGCAAGTGATGTGCTGGAGGAAGCTGAGGAGTGTGTAAGTAGACTGTACATAGAATAGTGGCCCTAAAAATAGTTATTGGAAGTAACATGGGCATCCCGTAATAATCCTATCCCTATCCAAGTTTATTAACCGTTTAATAAAACACAGAAAAACAAAGTTGCTGGGCTGTTTCCTGACTCAAGTGTGACTCAAGTGTGCCTGTGGAATTCGATCTGCCTGGCTGTGCAGGGTGGGGGGGATCTCATTCACCAGTGGCTCCTACAGGGTATGCACTACACTAGTAATCCATGAAAAAGGAAGAAGAATGCTCAGCATGGTGCAATTAGATAAAACCACTTTGTTTATTAGGTAAATAGTACCCACAAATATATGTAGAAATAGGCAGTATGTGTATCCCCATGCCACTCGTTCCAGCCATGGGACTGAGCAGTGAAGGGTTCAATCTCTTTGGTAAGAGTTTACGGCGACCCATATTTTTGGTAACAGTCTTCATTACACACGGTGGTGAAGTGGAAGTCATGGGAGAAGTTACTGAGTAAATATTGGTGAGGAATAAGTTCCATATTGATTTACCTTTAGTGTTTATGGAACATTTTGGACTTTTTTTTTTTATTAAATTAATGTTTTTTTCACATGTAACAATGTTTAAAGTGCAGCATTTTACTGAGAGGTGTGCTTATCATAACCCAAACACAATGGGCATGTAATTCAACTTAGATATTTTTTCAGAGTAATGTGACAGCAAATATGAATACACACTGATATTCTAACAAACACTGTATGCAATTCATATACTGTGTGCTCTGATTTTACATACTTAGAGAATAGAATGGTCCAAAGAAGAAACAAGAGTCAATTGATCATGTAAACCAGGAAATGTAATCACATATTTTGACTTACTGAATCATTTCCACACAGTTGCATGGCACTGCTAAGCACAACTATAGTAAGAAGCTGCCGTCGTAGTAATGGATCCTGGACAAGGCTAAGCAGATTCTTTGGCTTTTGACCTTTGATGGCTGCCTGCTCTGCAAGCATCTCCTCCATCTCACTGCTGAGATTGCAGTGCCCACGCAGCCGCTGTAATGCTGAAAAGAAAATAATTTCAGTAAGCTGTACCTCAAATATATGGCAGAAGTTCGACAAAATATTCCAAAAGTTAATGCAGAGTGTCCACAAGATACTCACCAGAGACGCAGGAATCCCTGTCCTTTAAATCTATTAACAAGTATCGAGGACTCTCTGGAAGCCATGGAAGGACCAGAACTTGCAGAATAGCAGGAATCACATTGCTAGCTAACAGAAGAGGCCAGGTTTCTTCACTGCCAAGTATCTCCCTAGGAGATGAAACCCAAGACAATTATATCCTAGAGATGCCAACAATGACTTCTCTCTCCCCAAAATCTAGCTTTGTTTCTGCCCAATTAGAATTTTCCAGAGTTCAGAATATAGAAAAATAAGGAATTCGACAAGGAGAGTAGGACTGCAACATAAAAGTGGCACAGTTGTACCGACTTAGAACCAAAATGAAAAAGCTTGTGTTACTGTGGTCCTCAAAAGAAGATACAATTAGATAGTTTCAGCTAAATATTAATTTTGGGTGCCCTTTATTTATTGCTTCCAACCCAAAGAAACCTAAATGTACTTTAAACATTTCAAGTATAAATATATGAATCTCTACTTATATTAAAGAATGAAAATGAAAGAGGGTAGACGTGCACTGTGAACCAATCAGAACTCTACATTGCTCGGTGCTGTCAATCTAACACTGGTAGCTTGTTTACAGTGATAGGATTACTTGTAAATTAAAGCCAAGAGTTGGTTGAAGAAAACAGATACCAGCTCAACCGTGAGCTTGTTTTAAATACTTCAGTCTCTGGACATACTATGTATGTGCACAGCACTGAAATTGTTAAAGTGTGTATTCATTTGCTAATTTAGAAATTATTTGAGAGAGATCACAGTTGCACCACTATGTTACCTGATTCCAACCACTTGCCCCATCACTAGTCCAAAGGCAGTAAAGACAGCAGAGGACAGAGCTACTGTACCACGGAGCTTCTTAGGGGCACTTTCTCCGAGGTACATAGGCTGGACATTCATACTGACACCTAGAAAAGAGGGGACAAAATTACACTGCTATTTTTTGCTTTTTATAAACAAAACCTGTATATCAACTTTTTTTCCATTTTGGATAAAGTAAGGGAGGGTTATAACCCCTGTAAGGTTTATTTTTTTGTCATCTTGTTCCCATTGGGGAGATTTCCGTCCCATAGCTAAACAGGAAATGAGAGATAATCCCCGCAAATTAAGGGAATTATTGGGGACCCCCAGGTCACCAGAACTAGTGTCCTCATTGAAACATTTTCCCTTTATTTATTTTCTGGGGACAACCCAAAATGAGGGAGTTTTCTTTTACTTTCACTTTCAATGATAATGGTAAACAGGGCAAATAGAGAGGCTGAATCTCCTTAACGGGGGGGGGGGGGGGGGGTGTCACAGAAAGCAATAAAAACCTAATAGGTGTTCTAATTCATATCCATTTTCCTTTAGTTATACCTTAATCAAATCATGTAGCTTACATACAATATTATAACATAAAACAGTACTTTACATATCTAACCCTGTAGAGATGATGCAAGAGAAAGCAGAATCACAAATTTTCTTTATGTCATAGCAAAACTTATAATTACATATGTAAAAAGGAGGGGAATACCACGCTAATGCCCCCCCCCCCCCAAAAAAAAAACAAAGAATAAGCAGCCAGCACCGCAAAGGACAAAATGTGTATAAAGATATAATAATACTTGCAGTGAAAAAAAAGTTATTGATATCACTCGTGATTTGAATGATATATTATACACTCTAAATAAATAATAAACGATAGTTTAGAAACTCGTGTGGAAAGTGTTATACAAAATGAATGTCATAGAAAATCTGAATTGGCTATCAATGATAACTTTTACCTCACTATATATTGAGTATACAGTACATGTGTAAGTGATAATACATTTGTAACAAAACAAACAAATAACCTCAGTTTAAAATGTGATATGGTGAACTAAATACCAATACCACAGACCATAATGAATGTGCCATATCAACACAAAAATTATAGAAAATTGTGCAGTCCATAAAATGAGAGTCCAAACAAATGTGTGAAACACGAATCTCCAAATCATGATCCATGTGGATACTGGATGATTCCAAAACACACAACCAAAAATCACCGCTGTGAAGAATTTCACCACCACCAACAAAAGGGGGGTTTAGCGGAACAAGTGGACCCAATTGGCATATGCCTAATGGATCTATAAAAGCAGTGGTGTATAAACACCTAATTGGGGGGGGACGTTTTCTCTCCCACCAATCTCCACACAACTCTTCTTGATCGATTAAAGGGAAGCTCCACCTCCACACTCAATTGAACAACTCAGTAGGGGGGTCACCGGCATCACAGTTAAGAATGGATTCTTTCTTCTCTTGCAACGCTCAATAGGTATAACATCCAGAAAGGGAAAACAAGAAAACTCCACATAGTGTAAAACCATACGATAAAGGGGTTTATTAAAAGTTCAGAACACTTACATTTCAGTAGATAAAAAAGCACTTTCAAATAATTTTTCTGTAAACAGCATAAATTTGCAATGGCATGAACAGGACTTGACCCGATGCGTTTCGCCTACTTAGACATCATCTGGGGTATGAGGCTTTCACAGTCATTGCGTTTAAATAAAAAATGTGAGCCCAATGAAGACAAAAAACTTGAGACTCCACTCCCTTGTAAATAGATTAACTTCCTGTGTGTCTGGCAAGATGGCACGGGTGCGTGCTTGTCAAGTCTCGAAAGGGCAGGGAGTCGCATGCAAGCACTGGCGACATCATTGGCAGACATCTGGTAGTGAGAAACAGAACGGTGGTAGTCAGGCCTCAATTTGGATACGAAGGAAATAGCGCCCTGAGCCTCGTTGTAAAGTGTGAGGCGCCTGCGCAACTCCTCTCCTTGCGAACTTCCAGTATGGAAACCAGAACCAGACTAGTCAAGCCTCAATTTGGATTCATGAGAAAATAGCGTCTCAAGCCTCATTATAGACTGCGAGGCGTCTGTGCATCACCCATCAATGGGCCAGGACTAGAAATGAGATGACCAAAATAAACCTATACAACACAGAGAGGGCCAGAATGGGGCCGCACAAAGAAGACACTCACATACCTGGCAATAATTAGTCCAAGTTTTTTGTCCAGATGGGTCATGTATTATTAAACAAATAATTAATAACAATTCAAATGCTCAATATGTAAACTTTAAAAAATGCTAAAAACAATAATAATCAAATAATAATCACCTGAAGGACATATATTTGTGTAAAAGACTTAAATAAATTAGGCCTTATTGATAAATGCGTTAATATCCCACTCCACGTTCCTCCCGAATGGAGAGTAGGAACATAACTCATAAATCCAAGACACGAGACTCCCCTAATGTTAGCACACCCCTCCAAGGAGGAATGTATTTATCAATAATTACCAAATCTGTGCATCTTGGGTCGCAGTTATGGTATTTGCGATAATGCTTTAGTACATTAATAATTTTTTATTAGCTATATGTTCATTTATCCTTACTAAAAATTGGCGTATAGTTCAGCCCACATATTGTTTCCCACAGATATACAATGTTTTTGGTGGCAAGTAGAAAAATGTTTCATGGAATAGGTGCGATTGGTAACAATGGACTTTAATTATTGTATCTTAATTCTTCCACGAACATTGTGCTGGCACACATTGCACTTTTTGTAAGGGCAGTAACCAATTAATCCATGGAAAAATAAGGATCTGACCGGAGGATTAATAATGTCGGGGGCGATTTTACTTTGCAATGAGGGGGCCCCACTATAGATAATCTTGGCCTTATCTAATCTTAGACGATTTAAATGTATCCTCTTTATTTTGACGGGGCTTGTAAGCCAAAAGGGATCTCCTATCTACTTCGAGGGTTCTCTGTATTTCAGAATCTAACTCCACTTGGGTGTATACTTTATTCAAAAATCTCTGTTTCAAAACCGAAGCTTGTTGCTTAAAGTCATGGGTCTCAGTACAGTTCTGTCGTAGGAGTTAAAATTGACTACGAGGAACAGACTCCAGCCACGCTTTATGACGGCAACTATCAACAGGGATAAAGCCATTACAATCTGTAGGTTTAAAGCAAGTTTTAAACTTACTTTAAGCCTACAGATTTTAATGGCTTTATCCCATTGGATTTGTATGTTAATGAAATGTCTCTACCATTCATATTCAAGAATGTGAAAAATGAATCTAGGGATTCAATACTACCGTCCCATAGGAGGAGGATGTCATCTAAGTATCTGGCCCACAGAACCAGATTAGATCTGTTCTGGGCATAGACGACATCCTCCTCCCAGTTGGACACAGATTGGCCAGGCTAGGGGCAAACTTTGCCCCCATCACCACTCCTTTTTGTTGTAGGTGGAATCGGCTGTCAATCCACAAATAATTGTGTTTGGTAGTAAATTCTAATAAATCTATTATTGTTATTAATGATTTGTTTAATATTACATGACCCATCTGGATAAACAACTTGGACTAATTATTGCCAGGTATGTAAGTGTTTTCTTTGTGCGGTCCCATTCTAGTCCTCCCTGTCTCGTACAAGTTTATTTTGTTCATCGCTATTTCTTCTGAATCCAAATTGAGGCCTGACTAGCACAGTTCCGGTTCTCACTACCAGAAGTCCACTGATGATTTTGCCGCTGCGTGCATGCGAGGCTTGACGCACACGCACCATCTTGCCAGACACACAGGAAGTTAATCACATGTAAGTGGAGTCACAAGTTTTTTATCTTCATTGGGACCACATTTTTTATTTAAATGCAATGACTGTGACAGCCTCATATCCCAGATGTTGTCTAAGTAGACAAAACAAAAGTAGTCGGGTTGAGTCCTGTTCATGCCATTGCGTACTTATGCTGTTTACAGAAAAATAATTTGAAAGCGCTTTTCTATCTACTGAAATGTAAGTGTTCTGAACTTTTAAAAAAACTCTTTATTGTATGGTTTTACACTATGTGGAGGTTTTTTGTTTTCCCTTTTCTGGATGTTATACCTATTGGGCGTTACAAGAGAAGAAAGGATCCATGCTTGACTGTGATGCCCATGAACACTTACTAAGTCGTTCAATTGAGGGTGGAGGTCGCGCTTCCCTTTAATCGATCAAGGGGAGTTGTGTGGAGAGTGGTGGGAGAGACAACACCCCCTTCCCCATTAGGTGTTTATACACCACTGCTTTTATAGATCCATTAGGCATATGTCAATTGGATCCACTTGTTCTGGTAAGCCCCCCTTTTGTTGGTGGTGGTGAAATTCTTCACAGCGGTGATTTTTGGTTGTGTGTTTTGGAATCATCCAGTATCCACTTGGATCACGATTTGGAGATTCGTGTTTTTACACATTTGTTTGGACTCTTTCATTTTATGGACTGCACAATTTTGTATACTTTTTGTGTTGTTATGGCACATTCATTATTAACTGTGGTATTGGTATTCAGTTCACCATATCACATTTTAAACTGAGGTTATTTGTTTGTTGTTACAAATGTATTATCACTTACACATGTATACTCAATATACAGTATATGTGGAGGTAATAGTTATCATTGATAATTACATATGAACCTTGAATGCATTTTTTATTTAAAGTCACCATTGCCATTCCTTTTGCTATCCCATCTAAGAGGACCAGTGCATTGAGGCATTTTATAAGCTCTTTGTTGCTCCCCTTCTTATGTTACATATTTTCAGCAATCCCTAGATGCAGCTGCTAAAACTCTGGACTGAAAAATCAAACTTTTGAAGGTAAAGTCAATTCTTACACAGTCTCTCTACATACATTGACATCATTATTCTTTTCCAGCCAATCAGAACCAAATTTAGCTTAAAAAAGGTGTGCAATATAAACCAAATTTACCCACGCCAGGAAACTCATTAAAATAACTCCAGTGTCTAACTTTAATATTCCTATATACAGACACAACACTATATATCCAAAATATTGTAAGGTGAAATAATACCCAACTATAAAATATGTTGATGTGCACCAATAAATGTCCAACAAAAAATATGCTATAATAAATAATTAAAATGCTTTAGTATAACAAAGTGCTTGAATAATAAAATACTCCAAAAAGTGTCCAGTGCTTCAAAACACAAAGAGGGGTATTTACTAAAAACTGGAGAGTGCAAAATATGGTGCAATTCTGCAAGGAAACCAATCAGAGCCAGGTTTTATTGTCAAAGCTTATTGAACAAGCTGAAGTTAGAAGCTGATTTGCTACCATGCACATCTGCACCAGATTCTGTGTGCACCAGTTTTAGTAAATCTCCCCCAAAGTGCTTAGTGCTATGTCTTTTCTTATTCTTGTACAAAAAATCTACTCAATACCAACATATCCCTACTCCTCTTCACTTGCTTTGGGAAATCAAGTGCATACTGTCTAAAAGGGGCTGTGTTAACTGTAACCCAAATACAATAGGCAAGTGATTCACCTTTAATATTTTTTAGAGTACTGTGAAAACGGTTATGAATATACAATGATAGCTTTACAAACACTGCATGGAATTCAGACACCGAGGAGGAAATGATCAAAACTAGAGCAGCTGTGCATGGCAACCAATCAGTATCTATCGTTGGCTTGATCAATTAAGCTTTAAAAATGAAATATAGAAGCTGTTTGGTTACTGTTCACAGCTGTTCTAGATTCTGTCTGTTCCAGTTTTGATAAATTCCCCACTGTGTGTTCTGTGTTATATGTTGTACATAGATAAAAAATAGAATGGTGTCATAGAAAAAAAAAAAAAATAAGAAGACACTTGATCATTGTCTTGGTCTAACCCTTACTCTCTAATGCAATTTTTTGTTAAAAAATTGTCTTTATATACACTTCAATGTAATGTGCTGAATGTTGGGATTTGCACAAATTGTCAATGTTTTTTTTCTTACTTTTTTCTTGTTAATACATTTTTATTGAAGTTCACAATACAGAAGTACAAGCGTAAACTAACAAGTATAACATTCACACAACATAACATAGTTCACAGGCTATAGCTTTAAAAGAAACGTTAAAGGCCCAAAATAAGGAACCAAACATGTATATAACAAGTGATATAGACTGAGTAGCCTCTCAATTAGGGAGTCAAGATATAATAGGTTGACTTGAAAATTTTCCAATGTAATGGATCATGAAGTGGCTTGAAGAAATTACTGGAGGCTTACACAAAAAACAGTGCAGGCACATTGCATGTTTACTGAGATGTCTGGGGTTGTCTCACTTTTTTAACATTTACAGTTCATGCAGAGCACAAGTTCTAATAGTAATAACGGAATTTTTGTAAAATCTTACCTGTAAAATTCCTTTCTCTGAGTCCTCCGACAGTCGCTGCCGCCTCTAAGTCATCACTATTGGGTATTGACTTCCGCTCCGCAGGAGTAGCTAGGCATAAGACTTAGTCAAAAAGAACAAAGTCATTTGCATATACACACCCCTGGGGGCTGTCCCACTAGGTCAATACCCCCCTGCAGTGACCACTCCCAACTCAGTTTGGTAGCATAGCAGTAGGAATTAAGACAACAACCCCAAAAGAGGGGCGGGGGCGGCGACTGTCGGAGGACTCAGAGAAAGGAATTTTACAGGTAAGATTTTACAAAAATTCAGTTTTCTCTTACGTCCTCCGACAGTCGCCGCCGCCTCTAAGTCATCACTATTGGGATGTCCCAAAGCAGTGTATACATGAGGGGTGGGAGACGCAACCATAGAAAAGGCAACGCAGTACCCACATCAGAGAAAGGAATCTTACACGCACAGTAAGAGAACCTTCTGGGCAACAGAAAACAATGCTCAACAGGAGCAACAGCCCAGGAAAGCAAACACCAACAGCCAGGGACCCATAAAAAAACAAGGGTCCTTCATGGCACTGCCGCACTGAGAACTTTGCGGGCCAAAGGAGGCATTAGCTGATGCCAGAACATCTACCTTGTAGAATTTGGAAAAGGTGTGCACCAACGACCAAGCCGCAGCCTTGCACACCTGGGCCACCGAGGCCCTATGCCAATAGGCCCAGGACGCACTCAAAGATCTGGTAGAGTGCGCCTTAACAGGGAAGGGTAGAACCCGTTCCTTCAAAGCATAAGCCTGCTCAATGGTCTGTCTGATCCATTTGGCAATAGTCGCTGCAGACGCAGCCATTCCCTTCCGAGGTCCCTCAGGAAGGACAAAGAGGGAATCTGTCTTCTGAAAGGATTCCGTAGACGACAGGTAAACCCTGATCGCCCTGACAACATCCAAGGAATGCAAAGCAATCTCCTAAGGATGCTTAGGCTTCATACAAAGCGAAGGCAGGACAATGTCCTCATTAAGGTGGAACTCAGAGATCACCTTAGGAAGAAAAGACGGGTGTGGGCGCAAGACCACCTTATCCTTGTGAATTATCAAGTAAAGAGAGCGGCAAGACAACGCCGCCAGCTCCGACACTCTGCGAGCCGAAGTGATCGCCACTAAAAAAGCAACCTTCTTAGACAGCAGAGGCAATGATATCTCCCGGATATTTTCAAAGGGAGCACGCTGGAACACGGACAGAACCAAGTTCAAGTCCCATGGAGGTAAAGGTTACTTCCTGGGAGGAACCAAATGTTGCACACCTTGAATGAAGGTGCAAATCAAGGAATGAGATGCCACAGGGCGTTGGAAAAGGATAGCCAGTGCAGACACCTGGCCCTTTATCGTGGCCAGCGCCAGGCACTGGTCCACCCCAGACTGGAGGAAAGCCAACACTCTTGACACCGAGTACAAGCGAGGGGAGAACCCCCTGGACTCACACCAGGCGAAATTAGCTTTCAAGGTACGGTAATAGGTTTTACCAGAGGAGGTTTTCCTAGCCTTGATTAGAGTAGGGATAACCTCAGGGGAGAGACCCCTGTCCCTCAGGACCTGGGTCTCAACAGCCAGGCCGTTAAAGCCAGCGACTGTAAAGCAGGATGGAAGATCGGTCCCTGAGACAGTAGATCTTCCCGCATTGGCAGTTGCCATGGAGGCGCCACTGCCAGGTGAACAACGTCGGCGTACCAGGACCGGCGAGGCCAGTCCGGCGCCACCAGGATCACCAGGTGCGGTTCCGAGGCTAACCTGCGGAGGAACCTAGACAACAACTGAATCGGAGGAAAGGCATACATCAGACGATACTGATGCCAAGGAGCCACCAACGCATCCGAGGCGTCTGCCAGAGGATCGCGCGTTCTTGCCACGAACCTTTCCACCTTTTGGTTTAGCCGAGATGCGAACAGATCCATGTCCGGGGATCCCCACTTCGCACACAGCATTTGGAAGACCTCCGGGTGTAGGGACCATTCCCCCTGGTCCAGGGTCTGGCGGCTCAGATAGTCGGCCTGCCAATTCTCCACACCCGGAATGTGAACTGCTGAAATTGCGGGGACATGAGTCTCTGCCCAAGACAGAATTTCGGTCACCTCCTGGGCCGCCCGAGCACTCCTGGTGCCCCCTTGATGGTTGATGTAAGCCACCGCGGTAGCATTGTCCATCTGTACCCGAACAGGGCAGCCCCGAAGTCGGTCCGACCACTGGAAGAGACAGAGTTTTATCGCTCGCAATTCCAGCACATTTATCGGGAGGGAGGACTCCTCCTCCAACCAAGTGCCCTGGGCAGACAGGTTGCCCAGGACTCCACCCCAGCCTGACATCCGTGGTAATCACCGTCCACAACAACGGACGGAAAGGATTTGCCTTCTGACACCATCGGGGACTGGAGCCACCACAGAAGAGCCAATCTGGTCTGACGCCTCAATGAGACACTCAGATCCAGGGACTGAGGAAGTCTGTCCCACATGGCCAGGATCTCCGCCTGGAGAGCCAGCGTGTGAAACTGAGCAAAGGGTATCGCCTCGAAGGCCGAAACCATCAAGCCCAGGCCCTGCATACAGGCCCTGAGTGACAAGGACGGATTGTCCCTGAGGGACCTGATCTCGTCCTGCAAGGTCCGGAGCTTGTCCTCCGGCAAGAACACCTTTGCCTGAGCAGAGTCCAGAATCATTCCCAGATAGGGAAGACGAACCGATGGAGACAACGCCGATTTCTGAACGTTGATGGTCCATCCGAACTCCTATAGCGTCTGCACCGTGGTGGACAGATCGCGCAGCAGGTCCTGACTGACACTCGATCTCAGAAGGAGATCGTCCAGGTACCCCAAGACCGCAATGCCCTGTTCCCTCAACAGGCCCAGAACCGGCACCAGTACTTTGGTAAATACCCTTGGAGCCGAAGCGAGACCGAAAGGTAACGCCACAAACTGATAGTGGTCCTCTGCGATAGCAAACCGAAGGTACCGCTGATGACCCTCGAAAATAGGGATGTGCAGGTACGCATCTTTTAGATCTATCGAGGCCAGGAACTCCCCCGGACTCAGGGAGGCCATCACCGAGCGGAGAGACTCCATAAGGAACTTGCGAACACGCACGAAGCGGTTCAGCGCTTTTAGGTCCAGAATAGGACGTACTTTGCCCTCCTTCCTGGGCACAGTGAACAGATTTGAATAAAATCCCCGAAACCTGTCCCGATGAGGCATCGGGACAATCACCCCCTGGGCAAGGAGGTCCTGCACCGCTTGATGCAGGTCCTGCAGACGCCCAGGAAGCAAATGAAGATTTGAGGGAAAAAATCTGTCCGCCGGCCGGGAAAGGAATTCGATCTTGTACCCTGACCGAATGATTTCCTGAACCCACCTGTCCGAAATTCGGAGCAGCCAAGGTTGGAGGAAACCGCGCAAACGTCCCCCCACCCCTGAAACGGATGAGGGCGCCCCTTCAGGCAGAGGCGGATTGACCGGCCGAGCCGGCATTGCCTGACTTCTGCTTGCCCGCCCAGGGCTTCTTCTGACTCCCCTGGGTCTTGAAGGGTTTACCCTTGGATTGGTTCCGAAAGGCACGAAAGGACCCCTGAGTGGATTGAGGCGCAGAACCCCGCTTGCCACGAAAGTGCTTGTTTTTCGGGTTCTGGGGAAGCATGGTGCTCTTGCCCCTTGTGACGCCTTTCACCAGGGCATCCAACGCCTCGCCAAAAAGGCGAGAACCAGCATAGGGAAAATCAGCAACTGTTTTCCGTGAGGACTGGTCCGCTGACCAGCTCTTCAGCCAGATCAGTCGCCGGTTAAGCACCGAGACACTAGACAGGCGTGCAGCTAAAGGGGCCTCATTTAAGGCCGCATCACACGAATACATGATTCCTCTGTGAATTTGATCCACCATATCCAGGCGGGCAGGTGGAACAGCGTCAGACACGAGGTTGCTCCTAAGCACCTTAGTCCAATTAGCCACTGCCTGAGCCACCAAAACAGACGCGAAAATGGGTCTGAGTAACGAGCCCGCCACCGTATAGGAATGGCGGGCTAGAGACTCCAACCGCCGGTCCGGGGTATCCTCAGAAGAAACCAAGGTAGCCTTGTTTAGCACGGCCACAGTGTGATCCACCTGTGGAGGCACACACCATCGTGATTCCGTAGCCGGTGCAAAGGGATAGAGCAACTTGAACTGACTAGGGACCAGGAATAGACGTTTTAAAGTGCGCCACATTTCATTAACAGTGTAATGAAACTCAGCTGGGCAGGGAAAAACCTGCGCCGACTTGCGGGTCATGTGTGTCCCAAATGAGGACACAATGCCCGGATGACTGGGCTCATCCTCCAAATGTAAAGTTTCCTTTACAGAAATAATCAATTCATCCATGGTCGCGCGCTCTTCGGGCGACCCCGGGGAGGAAGTATCAACCCCCTTCACCCCACACCTGAAAAGGGCACGCTCGCCGCAGCAGCTATATCACCATCTGAATCAGAAGAGAGAGACAATCTGGGCCTCTTCCTCGCAGCACGTTCAGCCATCAGCATTTCCATATTGGACACCAAGGTCGCCACTACAGCGGCCAAATCAGGTCTCAGAGGGGCCACAGGAGAACTGGGGGGAATTTGCTGTCCTGAGAATCCATTGCCCAAGAAGAAATAACAGTGCAAAAAATTTGGTACTGTCCCTTTAAGACCTCTGTGGAGTGCGCAGCCCACCGCTACAGATACAGTCACAAAAGACCCCCAAACAGGAGAAGAAAACTGAGCCAGAAATGACAATACAGAAGGTAATGAGAGAGATAGCCTGCAGAGCCCCGCAGAGTGTTACCACCGATGTCGCTGCTTCAGAGGAAAAGGAAGTGCTGTCAGAGAAGGCTGAACTTATAAGCTGCATGACTCAGGGAAAATGGCTGCCCCATAGGACTGAATGGAAGGCTCCGGCAAAATGGCAGCCGAACATGCGGTCGGAACGATCGTTCTGGCACCGAAAAATGGCGTCGGAAGGCGCCAAAACAGCATGTAGTATTGCCCATAGTGAAGCCAAACATGCTTGCCCATACCTAAAATGGCGGACCGCGCGGTTTTACCCAGCTGCGGTCGCCACATACACAGTCTGCACCCCCACAAACACCGAAGTGACACAGGGAAGGGGACCCCCAAAAACACACAGCACCGCAGCGCATGTACAAGCGATCCCCGCAGGGACCGCATCAGGGAGTCACACAGGCACAGACATGGGGACATACAGCAACACAGGACTGCCACCCCAGACAGAGGTCCAACACAGAAGTACTTACCTGTACCGGATGGCGTGGGGAGCCTCTCAGAACGGAAAGCCGCTGTCCTCATCTGACAGGGAATGCCGTTAGCCAGGGACATTGCACTGCAGTATCACAGATGCGTCCAGTGAGGTAGCCACCTCACGGCTGCATCCCTGCAGCGAGTAGGGATGGGTCGTTCACAATGCCAGGACGAACCACGGCTGAACGCTCGATGGCGGGCTGGGGGTCCATCTGACCCTCTGCCCTGGAGAACCAGGGCGGTCAGTCCGAATCCCAGCACCGCATGAATCCATCTTCTTCCGAAGAGTCGACTAAAAACTAAAACTGACAAATAAACAGCTAGTAAAGTAAGAAAAAACTGACATTTTCAAAAGAAAATCAAATAAAAAAGATCAGATAGGCTGAGACTGGAGCCCCAGCACAGGGAAGCCTAACTACTCCTGACACTAGGCAGAAAGAAACTGAGTTGGGAGTGGTCACTGCAGGGGGGTATTGACCTAGTGGGACAGCCCCCAGGGGTGTGTATATGCAAATGCCTTTGTTCTTTTTTACTAAGTCTTATGCCTAGCTACTCCTGCGGAGCGGAAGTCAATACCCAATAGTGATGACTTAGAGGCGGCGGCGACTGTCGGAGGACGTAAGAGAAATATTGTTTATAGGCTGTTACTTGATTAAACCATATACTGGATAGCCGCTTACAAATTCAATAAAAAGGTTTAGGTGCTTCATATTAAAGCCATCATGGACTGCACCTTTCCAGTCATATGCTGACATATTAACCACTTGTCGACCGCCCGCCGCAGATATACTGCGGCAGGCTGGCTCGGCTGCGTGAACCGCTGTACCGGTACCGCGGTTCGCGGGTAAGCCGATCCATGGGACCGGCGGCCCCGATTGCCACCGGGCACCCGCGACCGCTCCCCACTGAGAGAGAACAACTGTCTGCTGTTGAAAGCACAGCAGACCGTTGTTCTCTCTGGAATGAACACAGACAGCCTGTGTTCCTCCAATTTAGGATGATAGGTCTCTGTGTTGATTCCACAATTCCCTCCCATATACAGTTAGAAAACACTCATACTTAACCCTTTGATCACCCCTGGGTTAACCCCGTCCCTGCCAGTGTCATTATCACAGTAACAGTGCATACTTTTAGCACTGATTACTGTACTAATGTAACCAGTCCCCCCAAAAGTGTAAAAAATGTCAGTTAGGGGTCTGATATGTGCGCTGCAATCCCGCTAAAAATTGCTGATCGCCGCCATTACTAGTAAAAAAATAAATAAAAATGACATAAATCTTTCCCCTAGTTTGTAGACGTGATAACCTTTGCGCAAACCAATCAAAATACGATAATTGGGATTTTTTACCAAAAATATGTAGCAAAATACAAATTGGCCTAAAAGGATGAAAAACGTTGATTTAAAAATTGTTTTTTTTTTTTTTGGAATGTTATATAGCAGAAAGTAAAAAATATTGTTTTGTTTTTTCCAGAATTGTCACTCTTTTTTGTTTATAGTGAAAAAAATGAAAATCACACAGGTGATCAAATACCACCAAAAGAAAGCTCTATTTGTTGGGGGGGGAAAAAGCCCATCAATTTTATTAGGGTACAGCATCGCACGACCGCACAATTGTCAGTTAAACGAACGCAGTGCCGAATCGCAAGAAAATGGACTGGTCATTAAGGGGGCAAAACCTTCTGGTCCAGAAGTGGTTAATATTGCTTTTTTGCCACTTTTGTATATCATGTCATAAATTATTCACCTGAATTCACCCCAGCTAATATTCTTCCCAGTATGATCATCTCAAAAGACTTTGCAAGTTTGCTGAAACCACAGAGGACTGCTGACAGGACAATGAAAATGTTATTGATGAGCAGAGACTTCTTTCTGTAGAGAGAACATACTATTGCATAAGGATAAGGCAGCTATATTTTGGAAAATCAATCTCAAACTGGAATTTATATGAAAAACACAAAATACAGTATATTATATTTTGAAAATCCTTGTGTGGTTATCCCTTGGCCTCTCTGCGGGACAGAGCAACAAGTTTGCTTTAGTACACCTATCTCCAGAAGCACATACTCATCTTTCTGTCACTCCCCCAATCCATTTCATCAGCTGTACTTTCAGGAATAGAGTTGCATGAGACTTGTTCCAATACCTCTCATGTGACAGCATTTGTGCTTGGTCATTGGCTCAGTTCTGTCACATGGAAAGAGACCTTAGCCCTGTGTAAGCTCCCACTAGAGAAATTCTGAACACAAAAAAGGCCTGCTTTCCTCCACTCCCAGGGGCTGAGCAGCAAAGAAAAGGTGAGTATATGTCACTGGGAAGGAGGCAATAAAGCAAATGTGTTTTTTTGTTGTGCATTCTACATTTATTTGCTAAAATACAAAATATCCAATATGAAATATGTATAAGTTTACTGTTTTACTTTTATGTGGTAATTTATTTAGCGACGGTCATAATTTCAACACCCCTCTGCTACACTGCAGAGACAAGAAAATCTCTGCTACTTCCTGGTTAACCTTTTTGGAGGCGACGTGCGAAGCTGCATAGCTAAACCAAGAAATAAGTGTATGACCTGTCAGGTTGTGAAGTGAGACTGGTTATACAGAACAACATTTTTTTAGTAGATGAAATGTTTATGCATTTTATTTAGCTGTTACCTTGGTGTTCAACTTTAACCATTTCCCGGCATATTTACTGCGGCACGGTGGCTCTCCTGCGCAAACCGACGTAGGTCTACGTCGGTCGCCCGCTGAAAGCTAGGGGGTGAGTGCGCGCAGCCGGCTTCGCTCTCCCGCCCCCACTCGGCAGCGGGGAAGCCGATGCATGAGTCAGGCGGCTCCGCTAAGGGAGGACGGTCGGCTGTTGTAAACACAGCCGACCGCTCTTCTCACTGAAATGATCACAGAGCTCATGTGATCCTTCTATATAGGATCACATGTCTCTATTGATAACCCATAGGGTTAACCCCTTCCCTGCCAGTGTCATTATTACAGTAACAGTGCATATTTTTAGCACTGATTTCTGTAGTAATGTCATTGGTACCCCCAAAAGTGTCAAAAATGTCAGTTAGGGGTCCGATCTGTCCTCCGCAATGTCGCAGTCCCGCAAAAAATGGCAGATCGCTGCCATTACTAGTAAAAAAAAAAAACAATAAATAAAAATGACACAAATCTTTCCCGTAGATAGTAGACGCGATAACTTTTGCCCAAACCAATCAAAATACCCTTATTGCGATTTTTTTTTACCAAAAATATGTAGCAGAAAACATTGGCCTAAAATGTTAAATTTTGGATTTTTACATTTTTTTTTTTTTTTTTTAGAATGTTATATAGCTCATGTAAAAAATATTGTTTTCTTTTTTAAAAATTTTCGTTTTTTTTTTCTTTATAGCGCAAAAAATAAAAATCGCACAGGTGATCAAATACCACCAAAAGAAAGCTCTATTTGTGGGGAAAAAGGACCTCAATTTTATTTGGGTACAGCATCGCACAACCGTGCAATTGTCCGCTAAAATAACGCAGAGCCGAATCGCAAAATAGGGCCTGTCATTAAGGGGGAAAATCTTCCGGTCTTAACCACTTAAGCCCCGGAAGATTTTACCCCCTTCCTGACCAGGGGGTATTTTGCGATTCGGCACTGCGTGAATTTAACGGACAATTGCGCGGTCGTGCGACGCTGTACCTAAACGAATTTGACGTCCTTTTTTTCCCATTTTTTAACATTTTCGGCCAATTTGTTTTATGCTACATATGTTTGGTATAAAAAAAAAAAATCGCAAAAAGCGTAGTTTGATTGGTTTGCGCAAAAGTTATCGCGTTTACTAACAAAGGGAAAGATTTTTGTCATTTTTGTTGTTTTTTTTTTAACGCGTAATGGCGGCGATCTGCGATTTTTTTTGCGGTACTGCGACATTGCGGCGGACAGATCGGACCCTTGACTGACATTTTTGACACTTTTGGGGTTACCAGTGACATTTCTACAGTAATCAGTGCTATACATATGCACTGTTACTGTAAAATTACACTGGCAGTGAAGGGGTTAACTTTATTTGAGAGGGAGGGGTGGTGTGTGTCCCTAGGGGCGTGATTCTAACTGTGATTGGCTGTGGCTTGAGCTGTAGGAACAATGATCAACGGTCCTACATAGTAGAACCGTATGATCAGTGTTTCTACACAGGGGAGAATGACAGGCGGCTTGTTTACACTAGCCGCCTGCCTTTCTCCCTCTCCACCGACGATCGCCGAGTGACCGGCAGACGACGGGTCCGCCGGTCACACGCGTGGGGGGGGTCCGTGACCGCGCGGGATCGCGCCTCCGGCGGCGCGCGCTCACTCCCCAGAGCCTCACAGGCTAGCGACGTAGACCTACGTCGCTCTGCCTGTGAGGGGCTGACTGCCGCAGTAAATATACTGTGAGCAGTCGGCAAGTGGTTATAAAGTATATCACAGATTATATTTTAACAAACTCAAAGTAAATTTAAAGGTCCCAAATTCTGGTTGCGGAATAAGCCCTGCAAGCACCTCACGGCTTGACAAAAGTCAATTTAAAAATTAACTGATCCTAATGAAAATAACTGACCAAACAGCAACTGCTTCCCACAGATGCAGTTACTGTTCAGCAGCGTCCCTGCAGGTGCAGCTGCTGCCTGAATACAAGAGTCGGCAGTAGAAACACCTCCATTTGAGTTGTGTATGGCGGCTATAAGGGTTAACTCCCTATTTGCAAAATCTCTGCATTCCATAGCAAACACTCATTGTTTTATTGCAGGGATCCTCAAACTACGGCCCTCCAGCTGTTGCGGAACTACACATCCCATGAGGCATTGTAAAACTCTGACATTCACAGACATGACAAGGCATGATGGGAATTGTAGTTCCGGAACAACTGGAGGGCCATAGTTTGAAGACCCCTGTTTTATTGTTATAGCAGAATGCAATCTCAGATTTAAAAAGAAGGGTTATTTAAAATGCTACATTACCGTCCTAACTTGATAGCCATTGGACCGGCAAGCAGTGCTCCTAAGAACCCACCCAGCGGGTACACAGACACTATTATGGACCAGATTAGGGTGATGATCCAACTGTCTAGTTTTGATCCACTGCGTTCCAGCCATGTTTCATTCACAAATTTCTGAATATGCTGTAATAGTAGTGAGAAGAATATATTAAGTATTAAGACACTTGCATTTGACAGACAACATTAAAAATAAAACTGTAACTTCATAAACACTAGCTGTACATTGCATTCTTGCAGTGTAAAATAAAGAAGTGTGTGTGCTACTTACCCAATCGGACAATGCTCTTGTTACACACAGTAGCTAATACTTTCCCATGCATTATCATTCCTCCTAAGTCTAAAAGTGGGTACACACTATAAGAAAATCGTGCAAACGATTTTCTGGTTTTCCTTGAGGTTTCAAAACATGTCAAAACCGAGGATGGAAACAATGTATGAAAATTCTCGAACAAAGGCTATTTTTTTGTTGTTTATTGTTTTTGATTATGCGCAGTGTTTGGTATCTGATTTTTTCCATACAAAAACAGTATACATTTAGAGCCGGTTCACACTGAGGCGATCCGACTTGCCGGGGCGACCTGTGAAGTCGCGGTGCACAGCGCGCACCGCGACCTCAGAGCGACATGCATGGACTTCATATCATTGAAGTCAATGCAGGTCGCTCCAGGTGGCCCCAAAGTAGTACAGGACCCTTTTTCTAAGTCGAAGCAACTTGTATCACTCCTATTAGAACGGGTCCTGTGCTAATCTATGGCAGGCGACCCACGGCGATTTGTCAGGCGACCAAGTCGCCTGACAAGTCGCCCCAGTGTGAACCGGCTCTAAATGAAAATCGTTTGTTTTGTTCACATATGAGAAAAATTTTGGAGTTTGTCCCTTTGGAAATTTTCGTTTGGAAAGTCTGAATGGGATGTCAAAAGTTGTGTACACACAAAATATACGAAAATCAAATGGTCGTCCCTCATATGGAATTTTTCTTCTGATTTTCTCATGGTGTGTACCCAGCTTATTTCCAGCCAACAAAAAAAAAAGTTTTGGATAGTGGGGAAGGATTAGAGTTCCTCCGAGGTTTGATTGTTCCCTGGAGCTTCGTAATTTGTCCTCATTTACTGATTTATGGTGACATTGTTTCACCAGACAGGAAGTGAGGGAAAATCTGCATAATAGGCACAGGATTAAAAAGCTAACAGGAGTTCTATTAAAGCCCTATTAAAAAAAAAATATGTTTCTGGCTGTGCTGCTGTTGGTGATTTTCCCTCACTATCTGGTGAAACCATTGTAACTGGGACAGAAGTGAGGAACCAGCAACTTCCAAAAGGGGTTCTAATTTTTCTCCACTCTATACAAAACTGAAGAAAAAATGGCCTTGAATTTACTGAATAATGACAGCAAAAGTAAGCCTATTACAAACCTGGGCCATGAAACTAAACAAAAACAAGAAAGGGGCAAATAATTGTGAAGGATGAGTTTATTTAGAAAGTAAAAAGTTCAGTTGGTAAGGCAGGATAGGCTTCCTCAAAGAGATGAGTTTTCAGGGATAGCCTAAAGGTGGAGAGAAGTAGGAGAAAGATAGCCGGTGTTCCGTGAGAAAAGCATACCCCGTGAGAAATGCATACCCACGTCACTTCCTGTCAGGAACAGCTAAGCAGCGTAGCAGTGCGCATGCTCACAGCCCCGGATACGTAATGGAACAGCTGAGGAGCTGACTAGTGCGCATGCACGGAGGGTATGAAATGATAACGGCAGTGTGTGTAATGCGGCGGTTACATTAAAACAGCTGTGCTGCAATATGAGTCATCTCCGCTCCTGTCCCTGTCACTTCCCTGATCTTGGCTAGTAAATATAAAAGCGGCTCTCGGCTCCGTGATTTATCTTTTCATACACCCGCCGCCGCTTTTATATTTACTAGCCCAGATCAGGGAAGTAACAGGGATAGGAGCGGAGATGACTCATATTGCAGCCGAGCTGTTTCACTGTAAACGCCGCAACAGCTGAGGCGGTATAACGTTACACACACTGCCGTGAAAAATCCATACCCTCCGAGCATGCGCACTAGTCAGCTCCTCAGCTGTTCAATGACGTAGGTGCACTGGAAGTGACGAGGGTATGCATTTCTCACGGGTAGGTTTTTTTCACGGAACACCGGAAAGACAAAGGTAGGGCATTCCAGAGGATGGGAGAGGATTTGATGAAGTTCTGGAGGTGGGCATAGGAGAAGGTGACAAGGGATTAAGAAAGAAGAATGTCTTGGGGGCAGTAAAGAGGACAGTTTGGGTGATGTCTTGAGACAAGGTTGGTGATATTGCTTGGGACAGAGCTTTGTATGTTGTTAGTATTTCAAATTTCATTTGTTGGGCAAGTGAAATCCAGTGGAGGGGTGGCAGACACTGAACATCTGGAAAGATAGTTGAGTTTGGCAGCAGTATTTATGACAAACTGATGAAGGGATAGCATGAGTAGGTAGGCCAATGAGAAGGAAATTGCAATAGTCAAGGCAAATGCAAATCTTGATATTTCCTGCAAAAGTAATGTCTCATCCTGACCCTCTCTAATGGTCCTTTCATGTGGGTAACTTCACTGACCAATAAGTGGAAGAGAAGAGTGACAAGCTCAATATTTACAGTAAAAGTGAAGATCTACATATATATTTCTCTGACCATAGCAATATGGTTTACAGTAAAGGTACTCTCTGCCTTATATTTTCCCATGCTCAGTTTAAGTTGCCCAAGTTTGTGACAGATTTAGTTTGAGGTAACTGTAAAAAAAAAAACATTAGTATAACTTCTTTTTAGAAACTGCATACTCACAGTTGTGGGGGCATTGATTATAGTAAGGTTATAGCCATACTGAAAGGTGCCCCCAATGCCGGCAGCACACATAGTAAGAAGTAGCACCCATCCCTGAAACACATAAGAAAAAGCAAGGTGACTTAATTTATTGCAGAAATACAACCAGTTATCTGATGTAGCCAAATAAAAACACTTGAGCAATAAAGCCTCGACCAGCATCTACTTGCTTGTGGTGCACCTAGTTTACTTCTAATGAAGATCCCTGCAATTGTGATTTTTGTTGTAGGTTTCCGGTCATCCAAGCCAAAAGTCCAGTTAGATTTAGATAGTGACAACATCATTGGCACCTAGGCAATAGACATTGGCTGGGGGCTGCATTGCCCAATTGTTTTTACTTGGATATGTATTATAATTTGCTAACAATCCAAAATAAGACATTCCAAAGCTCTTTTGAAAGTGTATCTACAGGCAAAACATTTTTTATTTTTGGATAAGTTGGGGATAGGTTTTTATTGTGGTCTGTGCCCACAGTAGGGGCCATTCACCACACTATTTGTACTGGTGATCATTGTCCTTGAGAAAGAAAGTGAGGAGAAATCCAAAGCTCTCAGAACAAGGGGTGTAAGGAAATCTTCTAAAGTAGATACCTGGATAGGAGAATACATTTCGCTGTAGGAGATTTCCTCTAACTTTATGCTGTGTATCCAAGACTTATTCATGATGGGAAATACCCAATGGTACACAGACAGCACAAAAAAAAAAAAAAAAAAAAATCAGGCAGGCGCTTTATTACTTTCTTACTTTACAAAAAAAAATGTTTTGGCTATAAATACATTTTTAATTTGACCAAAGCTACAGAATGTCAATTAGTTACAATATATCTATGGTTATAGTATACTAACATCTGAACTGAGACCAATGGAGAAACAGCTCAAAACCTGGAACATGTCAATGAAAACATTCATCTAAATGGGTGTCAAAGAATATCTGTGACTATGACTATTTAACCATACTGGTAAGCTTAAAGCAGTATTAAACTCAAAAGCAAAGATTTATTACAGTATCTCACAAAAGTGAGTACACCCCTCAAAGTTTTGTAAATATTTTATTATATCTTTTCATGTGACAACACTGAAGAAATTACACTTTGCTACAATGTAAAGTAGTGAGTGTACAGCTTGTATAACAGTGTAAATTTGCTGTCCCCTCACAATAACTCAACAAACAGCCATTAATATCTAAACCACTGGCAACAAAAGTGAGTACACCCCTAAGTCAAAATCTCCAAATTGGGCTCAATTAGCCATTTTCCCTCCCCGGTGTCATGTGACTCCATGGTGTTACAAGGTCTCAGGTGTGAATGGGGAGTAGGTGTGTTAAATTTGGTGTTATCGCTCTCACTCTCTCATACTGGTTGCTGGAAGTTCAACATGGCTCCTCATGGCAAACAACTCTCTGAGGATCTGAAAAAAAGAATTGTTGATCTGCATAAAGATGGCCTAGACTATAAGAAGATTGCCAAGACCCTAAACTGAGATGCAGAATGGTGGCCAAGACCATACAGCGGTTTAACAGGACAGGTTCCACTCAGAACCAAAGAACCAAAAAAACAAATAAGTTGAGTGCATCTGCCCCGCGTCATATCCAGGGGTTGTCTTTGGGAAAATAGACGTATGAGTGCTGCCAGCATTGCTGCAGAGGTTGAAGGGGTGGGGGGGGGGGTCAGCCTGTCAGTGCTCAGACCTTACGCCGCACACTGCGTCAAATTGGTCTGAATGGCTGTCGTCCCAGAAGGAAGCCTCTTCTAAAGATGATGCACAAGAAAGCCTGCAAACAGCAGACTAAGAACATGGATTACTGAAACCATGTCCTGTGGTCTGATGAGGCCAAGATAAACCTATTTGGTTCAGATGGTGTCAAGCGTATAGCGGCAACCAGGTGAGGAGTACAAAGACAATTGTGTCTTGCCTACAATCAAGCATGGTGGTGGGAGTGTCATTGTCTGGGGCTGCATGAGTGCGTTCGGTACTGGGGAGCTACGGTTCATTGGGGAACCATGAATGCCAACATGTACTGTAACATACTGAAGCAGAGCATGATCCCCTCCCTTCGGAGACTGGGCCGCAGGGCAGTATTCCAACACACCTCCAAGACGACCACTGCCTTGCTAAAGAAGCTGAGGGTAAAGGTGATGGGCTGGCCAAGCATATATCCAGACCTAAACCCTATTGAGCATCTGTGGGGCATCCTCAAACAGAAGGTGGAGGAGTGCAAGGTCTCTAACAACCACCAGCTTCGTGATATCATCATAGAGGAGTGGAAGAGGACTCCAGTGGCAACCTGTGAAGCTCTGGTGAACTCCATGCCCAAGAGGGTTAAGGCAGTGCTAGAAAACAATTGTGGCCACACAAGATATTAACACTTGGGACCCAATTTGGACATTTTGACTTAGGGGTGTACTCACTTTTTTTGCCAGTGGTTTAGACATTAATGGCTGTGTGTTGAGTTATTTTAAGGGGACAGCAAATTTACACCGTTATACAAGCTGTACACTCACTACTTTACATTGTAGCAAAGTGTAATTTCTTCAGTGTTGTCACATCAAAAGAAATAATAAAATATTTACATAAATGTGAGGGGTGTACTAACTTTTGTGAGATACTGTATATTGCAGCTTACAAATTCTTAGTTGTGATGGCTGCATTCGTTCTATTTTTTAGGCTTTCTTTCTTCTATTTTCATCTGGTGATCCAGCCAGTAGGTTTGTTATTTTTCATAGAAAGTAGGTCTGTTGTTTATCATAACTGATCGGTGCTGTTTTAAGCCGTAGCAGTAGAAGGCTCCATTCACACTACCGCGACTTGTCAGGCGACTTGTCAGGCGACTTGTCAGCCTGACAAGTCGCGGTCCCTCGCGGTCCATTGACTGGTACAGGACCCGTTCTAATAGGAGCGACACAAGTCGCTCTGACTTAGAAAAAGGGTCCTGTACTACTTCGGGGCGACCTCGGAGAGACTTGCATAGACATTCATTATATGAAGTCCGTGCAAGTCGCGCAGAAGTCGCGGTGCACGGGACTTCTGTGGTCGCCCCCGAAGTCATGCAGAAGTCGTGCCGCTTCAGTGTGAATGCGGTCTAAGTCCCCCAGGTTTACACTCTGTATTTAGGTGCTGGCAGAGACAGAGCACATCTTGTTCTTATGTATAACATTATAGCAGACAAGTATCACCACACACGGTATTCAATACTGGTGAGAAGTAAATGAACCCCTCTGATATGTTTCACCCACATTGGGCTTAATCGTAGAGGTCCAGCCTATAAGTATGTTTAGTGCCTGTGACAGCAGATTTTGGACTTTGTTATACCATCAGTTTGAGACATTACTGAGAGTTGGTATCAAAAGCTGCATTTGATCTGCCAGTTAATATCCTTCTGCCCTGCTTCAAGTGGGTTTTTCATTCCAATAGATTTTTATGGAAATAGAAAACATGTTTGAAGCAAACCTATTTGAAGCAAAGAACTGCTCCTCAATATAGGTCCTTATTTTACTTTATCTCCTTGCTGGGCATACTTGGATATTACATGCTTAGATAAATGCCACTAACTCTGCCATATATTTCTGTATTTTGCAGTCATAATATTAGGCAGAAAATGGAATCATAATTTAAAAAGCAGTGAACTCCCTTAAAAGCATTTGCCAACCATCCGTATTAATGGGCACTTTGTACTTCCATTTCTTGCAGTCTACTGAGTAGGGCTGCGCATCTTTACTTACCTCACGATTCGATGCGATTACGATTATTAGGGTCGCGATTCGATACGATTCGATTCCGCGATGCATCACGATGCATCACGATTACTGCCCATGCCCAGCCCACTGCCCATGCCCAGCCCACTGCCCAACGGTTTTCAAAACTTTATAAAAAAAAACCCATCAAGCATTAAATAATCATTTTTATTTTCATTTGCTTTTAAAGGACACTCTTGTCAAACTACAGGAGAGGGTCAGAGATGTCACACTACAGGAGAGGGTCAGAGACTGCAGACACACTACAGGAGAGGGTCACAGACTGCAAACACACTACAGGAGAGGGTCACAGACTGCAAACACACTACAGGAGAGGGTCACAGACTGCAGACATACTACAGGAGAGGGTCAGAGACTGCAGACACACTACAGGAGAGGGTCAGAGACTGCAGATACACTACAGGAGAGGGTCACAGACTGCAGACACACTACAGGAGAGGGTCACAGACTGCAGACACACTACAGGAGAGGGTCACAGACTGCAGACACACTGCAGGAGAGGGTCACAGACTGCAGACATACAACAGGAGAGGGTCAGAGACTGCAGACACACTACAGGAGAGGGTCAGAGACTGCAGATACACTACAGGAGAGGGTCAAAGACTGCAGATCCACTACAGGAGAGGGTCAGAGACTGCAGACACACTACAGGAGAGGGTCAGAGACTGCAGATACACTACAGGAGAGGGTCACAGACTGCAGACATACTAAAGGAGAGGGTCAGAGACTGCAGACACACTACAGGAGAGGGTCAGAGACTGCAGATACACTACAGGAGAGGGTCAGAGACTGCAGAAGCACTACAGGAGAGGGTCAGAGACTACAGATACACTACAGGAGAGGGTCAGAGACTGCAGACACACTACAGGAGAGGGTCACAGACTGCAGACACACTACAGGAGAGGGTCAGAGACTGCAGATACACTACAGGAGAGGGTCAAAGACTGCAGATACACTACGGGAGAGGGTCAGAGACTGCAGACGCACTACAGGAGAGGGTCAGAGACTACAGATACACTACAGGAGAGGGTCAGAGACTGCAGACGCACTACCGGAGAGGGTCAGAGACTACAGATACACTACAGGAGAGGGGCAGAGACTGCAGACATGGTACAAGAGACGGCCAGCAGGTAAGTATAATAGCTTTTTTATTTTATAGAAAAAATAATAATAATACCCTTTAGTATCACTTTAACAAATCATTGCTGAGTCTTTTGGTAGCAACTTAGATAGAATGCAGGTCAACAACATCAATGAAAGAAAAAAAAAAAAGGAAGGCATTCTATCTACAAGTATACTACTTGTAGATAAGTGGATGTTTCCAGGTGGGAAAGTTTATAGGGAAATCTTAGGAAGAACTAGACAGAAAAAAGCCCCAATGTGATAGGCGAAGCAGTACACGGACTGGAGGTACAGCAGAGGTGGGGGATGGGCCACTTCTATGCTGCACTCACTCACTCCTCACTTACTTTTAGCATGACAGGCTGGTCTCTCATCTTCCGAGGACTCCTAGCAGTGCACCCCTCCTCCTCCTCCCCTCGCAGCTCATTTCCTGAAGCAGACTGTTTCTTCCGAGGGATGTGATGATAGCTGCAGCCATGTCTGTGTTGGCTTTGAGCAGGACTACACCCGCCCATGGGGGAGGTGAGAGGTACAAATTCCGAGGAAGGGGGAGAGCGTGGTGGGGGCGGCCCGTTGGTGTGCTGAGGCTACACACCATGCAATGAGAGGGCAACAGCGCCGGATGCAGCCAGGCCACCGCTGCATATTAATCCAGCAATGACACTTCTGTGGAGGGAGGGAGGAGCCAGGAATCGATTATTCAGGGTTCCCGCACTGATGCCGAATCGCGAAGGGTCGAATCGCGATGCATCGATCTTTCGATTATATTCTGCAGCCCTACTACTGAGGGACACAGGAATTTGTAGACTGTTGAGTTACACTGCCACCCTCAGTAGGAATTGGACAATGGCAACCAAAAATGACAATAGCCTGGTAAAACACCTACTTTCAGCATAGCTTCATTTTGTGGAAATGTAGTACAAAGAGCATGACCACAGACAAAGACAGGTGGGACCTTTGTCCCTCAATGAACTAGTTAATTTGATGGTAAGTACAAAAATCAAAGGGCAAACTGAAAGAACATATGCCCAAAGCTGGCAATAGAAGAGGCCTGAGCATCCACCTGGTAAAACATGAAAAACATGGAAAAAGTGTGAACAGAAGATCAGGTAGCAGCCTTGCAAATCTGGGAAATAGTGATTGATACCAAAAAGCCCAATGTGTGCTCACAGATTTGCTAGACATCTGCAAGGGATGGCTGCAACCCGATCCTTGAGACTGTAAGCTTAATGATGGTCTGTTTGATGCACCAAGAAGCAACTTTCTATGTACAAGGACAATGGAGGGAGCTCACCTTCTAATGAACTGGAGCCAGACAGAGGGATGGAAAAACTGAAATACTAAAACTACTTTAAGTAGGAGGGAAGTTCTGAGCCTCAACACTAACTTGTCCTTCTGTAAACCCAAAAAGGGTTCTTTACATGATAAGGCTATCAGCTCAGACACTTGGCTCCCAGAGGCCATGGCAACAAGGAACGCAATTTAATGGATAAGGGCAGAAAGGTAAATACCTCTAATTTGTTCAAAAGGTGATTTTTGAATCACTGTGAGAACAAGATTTAGATCCCATGGAGTCACAGGGAAGCATACAGTTGCAACCACAAAGGAAAAGCCCAGTACAAAGGCCTTGAAGAATGGGAGGCTAGCAGTCTCTGGAATAAGATCACAAGTGAAATCTGAAATCTGTCCCTTGATGGTGCTCAAGGACAAATGTTGATCCAGACCCATTTGCAGAAAAGCCAGGATTTGTCTCATAGAGAATTTTATTTGGGGAAAAGTTTCTTCTCTCGCATCAAGTATGCCTTTCATGTGCACAGGCAGACCTTATTCAGAGAATAACTCTGTATCTCAGGGCATGGGCTTCAACAGCCATGCCATTAAAGCCATAGCCTGTCAAGCAGGATCAGGTCAGAGTACCACATGTCTGCCAGTCAAAAAATACAAGGATCAACAGAAGACCCTATCTTATTCCTGCAGAGCAGACAAGGAAGGGGCTTCAGGGAAGGAAAAGCTGTACTGATCCAACAGAAACACCAGAAAGCGTACACTACTTCTGCCAGAGGATCCCTGTACCTGGAGGAAAAAAAAAAACCTGTCCAGTTTGTTGTTAAACCTCAAGGCCGAGAGGTTCACATCTGGTGTCCCCCATCTGTCACACATGTTCTGGAACACCTGTGAGTGTAGGAACCCTTTCTGGGCTGTAACCAACAGACAATGCTGGAATGTGAAGTTCTGAAAAGATCAGAATTCCTTCCACTTCTTGCTGTGGCAAAACTTCTGGTTCCTTTCTGATGACTGATGTATGCCTTGCTGTTTTCCAACTGAATATGGTTACAAACCAGAAGTGCTGAGAACCCACAGAAAAATGACAGAATCACTGATGTTCTGGAAAAAAATAGTGACATGCAAGTATGCTGTCTTGATCTTCACAGAGGTTGGAAAGTCTCCCTGCTGGAGAAAGGCTATGACAAACCCGGTGGATTCTGCGATCCTTCCCGGGCTGACCTCTAGGATTATTTTGCCGGGGTCAGGTGAGAATCTTTGACCCTGGTAACATTCTTGAAAAGGGTGTCCAGTGCAGTTGTGAAGGGATGCAATCCCTGGAAGGGCATTAAACAGTTGCTTTTACAAAACTGTTCTGCAGCTCAACACTTAAGCTCAACCAGAGTCCTCCTCATGAAGCTGAGGGTAAAGGTGATGGACTGGCCAAGCATGTCTCCAGACCTAAACCCTATTGAGCATCTGTGGGGCATCCTCAAACAGAAGGTGGAGGAGCCCAAGGTCTCTAACATCCATCAGCTCCATGATGTCATCATGGAGGAGTGGAAGAGGACTCCAGTGGCAACCTGTGAAGCTCTGGTGAACTCCCTGCCCAAGAGGGTTAAGGCAGGGCTGGAAAATAATGGTGGCCACACAAATATTGACACTTTGGACCCAATTTGGACATTATAACTTAGGGGTGTACTCACTTTTGTTGCCAGCAGTTTAGACATTAATGGCTGTGTGTTGAGTTATTTTGAGGGGACAGCAAATTTACACTGTTATACAAGCTGTACACTCACTACTTTCCATTTTAGCTGTCAGGATTATTGGGGGATTAAAGAAGAATAAAAATTGAATTATTATAGAGATTTTGAACAGTACAGCTTCCATCTTGTTTGGAGGTGAATGAAAGTTCATATATGTTCTTTTGCAAAATGTCTCTTACAAGAGAGTCTAGAATTTCAATAGAAGATCTCTGTCTTTCTTGGTCATAAATAAGAGGCCTTTATACATCTCATCAGATAAGAGTCAATTAGCGAGACACCATACTAGTCACCGTCCGATGGCTAGTCTAGCTTGTAATCTTATCTGTATATATAACAATGAACAATATAGTTCAGTATATTTCTTTTAAATGATTATTTAAAAATAAGTTTTAGAAAACATCATCATATGTAAGATGTATATTAACGATAATACATTGTATTTTTATTATTGATAGAAGTGTGAACTTGGAATTTATATAATGTTAGATATATAAATATATATATACACATAAGTATACTTTTCTATTAAGTGTAAGGACATATGTGTCTTGTAACTAATTACTTCATTTTAAGGCATGTGGTAGGAGTGTTTATATAAGAATTACTTTGGACTGGGCTAGGTAATATAAATCCTACAAGCCAGACACTTTTCTTGACAGTATAAGACACAGCCAAGTGATTTAATTGCTTGAATCAGTCTTAGGTCAAAGGTTATCTTTAATAGTGGTCTTATTGTATGCTTTATACTGAATCTAATAAGCAATACAATACTGCCCCCTTTGGAGATATTACTAAATGCAGTCTTTGGGTAAAATGAGGTATTTCCAAAATAAATATATATATTGTATTAATAATTATCTTTATAAATGGTGTTACCAGATCCAATTCCTGCCAAGATGTGTGATAGAGTTTTTATGTTGCTTTTATGATTACTCTAAATATATAGAAATCATCCTTTAATGTTATTATCCAAAATATTGGGTTATTAGGAGAGGCGTGACTATGACCTCACCAGTTAATGGATAAGAATGTCCCAACCAATGGGAATAAAGTTTCATCCTTCTGGGTTTAACTTATGGTCATTTTAATAGTCCTTTGTTCAATACAATATAAAAAAGAGAACCCAGATGTGAGAGACACATTACATTACTGACAACATTCATTACACCTACAACACACACACTACTCACATCCATATATATACTCATCTATACATACTCCATCTTGCTCCATCATTTATCTGAAACTTTGAGGGACGCCAAACGAAACTCCTCCCTAACTGGCCACCATTTTAAGAAGGCATCCATCTTAAGGACTCTGGTAACGACCATTTGAAGCTAGCAGCCATCTTAAGTTTGGTAAATATACCTTGCTGTTTATTTGATATTATTTAACAATTGTTTATTTCCTGCCTTATATGTTTTATATTGCATATTTAAGGGTAATAATATTACAGTCCCAGCCGTATAAACCATGGTAGATTTTTCTCTAAAAAACTGATTTTTGTTTTACACATTTTTATTAATATCAGATTTAGCGCAATATTTGTGATTTTAGTCTCCCGTTTTGCATAGCTTATTCTCGCTCCATCTGCAGTGGAGTGACTGTCGGCTGCGCAATTCGCAGACAATTGTGGTCTGATTATATAGAATACTTACCTATGGTTTATGCTATACCTGGAGAAAAAGTAATCTTGTTTTATTTTTACTTTCATTATTGAGCTACATATCACATTGCATTTGTTGTTTGAAGTTTGTATTTTATGTAAAGTTATCTTTTTGTGTCATTTCCAGTTTGATCATTTGTCTTGTGAATAAATATTCTTATATATCCCTTACTGTAGACTATACTCACAAAGATTGGCATATGCTTTTAAAAATAAATTAATCGATTAAAAAGAATGTTACATATTGATTTGTGGAAATAAGTTGAGATTCTCCTACCTTACAGATCTTTGCTTATTGACATAAATAGACACTGTTATATTCAGAGCAGTATAAATATTCTGACAAAGCAAAGTATTATTTCTTTAGTGTTCTCACATGAAAAGATATAGTAAAATATTTACAAAAATGTGAGGGGTGTATCTGTGAGATACTGTATATATAAATAAATAAATATATATATATATTTGTAGTAAGATTGGGGTGGTTAGACTCAAGCAGTAGCTGTGTTTTCAATGAGTTGAGCCAGTCCAAAACTGTATTTTTAAGGACATGGCAGCCCACTTTTATTTAAAAACAAGTCAAAAATTCATACATGTATATCTTCCCATGCAGGGGGTTCTCACAATCACTTTGAAAACATAACTTCCGCCTTCTGGCTCTCCTATAGCAGCTTTACTGCTTCTAGTACCTCTGCAAGGGTTTTCCAGACCATCGAACATCTTTGGTCTTCCTGACCATCAAACACATTCCAGTGGTAGGCGCAGACACTGAACTTTGGCTCTGCATCTTTCCTTGCAGCCTGCACTTCTCTCTGTACAGTGGCCTCCCTGCTTCTGTCCCACCTGGACTCCTCTCTCAGTACAGCTTCTTTGCTGCTTCCGTCCAACACGGACTTCCTCTGTCCCAACCCGTCCTTGATGCACGACAGTATCTCACAGGGCTCCCTTCACACACATTGACCTCCCTCAGGAGGGTGGGGCCCTGAGCTCTAACTCTGGCTCTATTATGAAGCCAGCCAACACCCGAACAATCATTGTGCCAGCTTCTCCAAAAATCTGGCATCAACCACCAATCTTTTGAGTAGCACGGGGTCCCACTGCTACAATATATATATATATATGTAAATATTACATCGGTCCCTGCCCTCTTGGGGCTTACAATCTAAGGTCCTTAATTCGCATTCATACATACACATACTAGGGCCAATTTAAACAGAAAACAAACTACCGGCATGTCTTTGGAGTTTGGAAGCCCATGCAGGCGCAAGGAGAACATGCAAACTCCATGCAGGTGGTGCCATGGTTGGGATTCAAACCAAGGACCCTAGTGCTGCCAGGCAGAATTGCCAGCCACTTAGCCACTGTGCTGCCCTTCTGCAGTAAACCAATGGAAAGTTAAGATTTTAAATAGCACCCAAAAATCCTAGTAATGTGGTAGCTATTGATGAGGGTCACACCTGGCATGGTGCCATGGCTCTGAACCTAGAAAGTGCTCCATAGCTAACTAACACAGTAACTTAGGTCTATAAAGCACAACAATGCAGAGTCTCATTGATGATATTCTACACTAGCCCTGCAATTGTCCAGTTCAGCAAGGTCTGGAAATGGCTTCCAAAGCTGCCTCTGATAAAATGCTGATTCAGATACCTGTGTATAAAGACCAGCTCAAGCAGCTTGTAGGTATCTTTATTGTAAAAAAAAAAGTTCACCTTGAATAATGAAAAAAACTAGCAAAACAATGCAGACGCTGCTCAGCAGAGCAGAGAAACACATCCATTCTCCTGGACACTAGAAGAAAAATTAGGGCACCCCTGGTTTAGCAGGGATTATAGCGGACTGGCACAGTTTTTTTTTGTTTGCTCGTGTCCAAATCCTCCTGTAGGCAGCAGTGTAACCCAACAGTCTGTACATTTCCATGTCCCTCAATAAATGGTAAAGAAACTATATCTACAATAACACTGCCATATCTGTTCATTCTGACCTCAAATGACTGGACTACCCAGAATGTGGTCAACTACTAAAACAATGAGCAAAGTTTCTAAAAACTCATGTCACTATCATAACAAAGTAAAATTATAAAATATTTATGTTTACTTTTAAACATATTTTATGTTCTATATTATGACAGCTACTTTTTTTTAACAAGAAACAGATACAAATGCACAGTATATACAATCACTTCATTACTAAGACTATGAAATTGTATTTCCCATGACCCTGGTAATAGGTTTAACCATAATTGAAGCTGATTGGGAAAAATTGAAATGGAGCCACTGTAGTTAGGTAAAAAGATTAACAGACTACAATAACCCTGACGGGAGAACAGATTCCTTTGTTCAAAGCTAAAAGAAAAATGTAGATGCCAGGCTAGGCTTACATGGTGTATTAGCTTTTCAATTTTTCATTCAATTTTCATTGTATACAGTAGTTTCATGATAGTACTAATTTATGTATTGAGAAGAAGGTATGACAGATAATTCATCTTGTCAATGAGCTAAAAAAAAACCACTGGAATCATGATGATGTAACTCTGGAAACATTCCAATAGTCAGTGCTGCATGAAGCAGCACTTTGAAGAAAACTCATTAGAGGAATACAGATGATGTCATTGTTATTTCTGATTTAATTATTTTAATACTTAAAGTACGATTTAAGTCGTATTAAACGCAAAAACAAAAATGTATTATGTTGCAGCTTACCAACTATTAGATATGGAGCAATATGAGAAATATTTCTCTATGCCTGGGAATAGAGAAAGGTAAAATATAAATGATACATTTATCACAATTATTTGTAGCTGCCAGTGTGTGCTAAAACACACAAATAAAAATCATATAAGTGAAATGCAAACCATGCTGCTACCTATAAATTAACCTAAAAAATATATTCATCCTTATGACATGAAACAAATATACTGTGGTGTAAAAAAAAAAAGTCCAGTACAATGTCCCAACATAGCAGTGCTCTCAATATAAAGTGCTTGTGCTCTTATGGACATATAAAGTTCTCCTCTCCAGGTGTCCCCACATGGACTGACATCAGTTTAAACAGGGGGCATGGGCACCTGCTGAGCAAGAGGGATGGTTGTACTTGACATATTGCTGACAGCGCCTCTGGCTTCTTCCCCCTTATTCTCCACTACAGGGGGATCTGTTCTAGAGTTTGTGCCCCCTTCCACCTGCCGTCAAACCCTCCTGTGTGCCCCCCCCTTTAGCGCTGCTGGCTTCCCTCCTCTCCTCTCCCACTGGCTGCTGAGGGCACACAGGGGTTTTTTTTGGGAGTGAGAGTGGGAGGAGCTGGTAAAAATGTCATATATACCAGCCCCTTTCTTTCCTGAATGAACAGTGAGCAATCGGTCCTGATTGCTCCTGTGTCCATTCATCACGGTTTACTATGCTTCAGTTTGTGAATGAACAGTAAGCCTCAGAGTGCTTCGCATTCATTCTTCTATGCAAATGAGACTGCAGAGAAAGAGACTGATGAATCTACAGTATGTCCCCAGTCTCTTTCTCAAACGTGAGACTTCAAATCAAGGCTCAGTTTAGCCACGTGATATTTTACCAAACGCCCTCCAACAGGGCAGTTAAAAAAAAAATATATATATATATATATATATATATATATATATATATATATATATTAAATTCTAAAAAAATGTAAAAATAATTAAATTCTTATTGTGGATCGCTCTCTAGAAAGCATCTAGATCAGGAATGGGCAAACTACGGCCCGGCGGACTTTTTAATCCGGCCCGCGGAGCGCCCAGTGTTCGCCAACCCCCGGGCCGGGGATCGGTACCGTGGGTCAAACGGTACCGGGCCGCCCGAGGAACTTCGGCAGTGGCGGCCGGGGCGCGCAGAGCAGTGCGCCCCGAGCCCGCCCATTGTGTGACAATAGCGAATGAAAATTCGCTATTGTCACACGGATCCTCCTCCTGGCCAATCAGGAAGCGGGTCCTCCCGCTTCCTGATTGGCTGAGAGGCAAACCCCATGCCATTGGCCGAGGAGGAGGCGGGAGGACTGAGGACTGGAGGAGACGTCGGGGGACTGAAGAGAAGCGCTGCCTGAGGTAAGTGCACTGGTCTCGCAGGGGGGGGGCTGGCATATCTGCATTGAAAGGGGGCACGCTGGCATATCTGCATTGAAAGGGGGCCCCCTGGCATATCTGCATTGAAAGGGGGCACGCTGGCATATCTACATTGAAGGGAGGCACGCTGGCATATCTGCATTGAAAGGGGGCACACTGGCATATCTGCATTGAAAGAGGACGCGCTGGCATATCTGCATTGAAAGGGGGCCCCCTGGCATATCTGCATTGAAAGGGGACACGCTGGCATATCTGCATTGAAAGGGGACACGCTGGCATATCTGCATTGAAAGGGGACACGCTGGCATATGTGCATTGATAGGGGGCCCCCTGGCATATCTGCATTGAAAGGGGGCACGCTGGCATATCTGCATTAAAAGGGGGCCCCCTGGCATATCTGCATTGAAAGGGGGCACGCTGGCATATCTGCATTGAAAGGGGACACGCTGGCATATCTGCATTGAAAGGGGGCCCCCTGGCATATCTGCATTGAAAGGGGGCACGCTTGCATATCTGCATTAAAAGGGGGCACACTGGCATATCTGCATTGAAAGGGGCCCCCCTGGCATATCTGCATTGAAAGGGGGCACGCTGGCATATCTGCATTGAAAGAGGACGCGCTCGCATATCTGCATTGAAAGGGGGCACGCTGGCATATCTGCATTGAAAGGGGACACGCTGGCATATCTGCATTGAAAGGGGGTCCACTGGCATATCTGCATTGAAAGGGGGCATGCTGGCATATCTGCATTGAAAAGGTGGCACGCTGGCATATCTGCATTAAAAGGGGGATCGCTAGCATATCTGCATTGAAAGGGGGCCCCCTGGCATATCTGCATTGAAAGGGGGCACGCTGGCATATCTGCATTGAAAGGGGGCCCCCTGGCATATCTGCATTGAAAGGGGGCATGCTGGCATATCTGCATTGAAAGGGGACACGCTGGCATATCTGCATTGAAAGGGGACACGCTGGCATATGTGCATTGAAAGGGGGCCCCCTGGCATATCTGCATTGAAAGGGGGCACGCTGGCATATCTGCATTAAAAGGGGGCCCCCTGGCATATCTGCATTGAAAGGGGGCACGCTGGCATATGTGCATTGAAAGGGGGCCCCCTGGCATATCTGCATTGAAAGGGGGCACACTGGCATATCTGCATTGAAAGGGGCCCCCCTGGCATATCTGCATTGAAAGGGGGCACACTGGCATATCTGCATTGAAAGGGGGCCCCCTGGCATATCTGTATTTAAAGGGGGCACGCTGGCATATCTGCATTGAAAGGGGGCACGCTGGCATATCCGCATTGAAAGGGGGCCCCTGGCATATCTGTATTTAAAGGGGGCACGCTGGCATATCTGCATTGAAAGGGGGCATGCTGGCATATCTGCATTGAAAGGGGGCCCCCTGGCATATCTGCATTGAAACGGGGCCCCCTGGCATATCTGCATTGAAAGGGGGCACGCTGGCATATCTGCATTGAAAGGGGGCCCCCAGGCATATCTGCATTGAAAGGGGGCACGCTGGTATATCTGCATTGAAAGGGGGCACGCTGTTATATCTGCATTGAAAGGGGGCCCCCTGGCATATCTGCATTGAAAGGGGGCACGCGGGTATATCTGCATTGAAAGGGGGCATGCTGGCATCTCTGCATTGAAAGGGGGCACACATACACACCGTCCATCTACTCTTGGTCCGGCCCCCGGGTCCAATAAATGAAGCCCTCGAGTCAAAAAGTTTGCCCACCTCTGATCTAGATTAAGGTGAAGAGGAAGCATATTGCCTCCCCACCACCTGCTTTTAGGCTCCATTCCCACTTTAGGCATTTTTTTTAGGTGTTTTTTGAAGGTGTTTGGAGGCAGGCATTGACATCTAATAAAAACGCTTGTAGAAATCTGCCAAAAAAGAAGCTCATGTACTTTTTTGTGCTTCAGGCGACAAAACGCTGATATGTGAACGGGGCCATTGAAATGAATGGGATTTTGCTTGTTGGGGTGTTTTGAGACTTCAGAGATGAGTGTTTTACGAGCTGAAAAATGCTCAGGTGTGAACAAGGCCTAAATCCACACCAGCGCACTGAACTGGTATGCTTTGCATGTGGTTGCGGGGCGCTTGCAGAGCAGCGCTGTTCAATTGAATGGGTCTTGGTCGATGAGGGACTCATTTCTGCCACGGCTGCGAAGCATAGCATGGCAGCCCTGGCATTTTAGAGAAATAATCATTTGATAGCTCTGTCATTTCTAACGGCAACCCTGGACATTGCTGTAATTACTAGCTTGGTCTTGAGGCTCCATTGAGTAAAAGGTATCTGGAAGTGAAGGAAAAGCCCCTCCTACTACACCTACTGTACTGTCCTTGACAGGCAAAGCTGTATACACATTGTATGGAGCTCCATACACATTGCCAGTGGAGGTATATGAAATAGAGCTTAGACGAATTGTGTCACAGCCATGTTGTAGAGATGGAATGTATGGAAGTGCACAGTGCTTTATAAATGAGAGGATACAGTACCAGCACACACTGACACTGCACATTCCATCCCTACCATGTGTACGTCCAAATTCAGCACCACAACGTCATGACGTCCGTACGTGTGCGGTGCCCTTACCGGTGGGTAATTCTCACCTGGCAGTGTTCCTGTGTTCGGGACTCGTCCTCGTCTTCCTCCATGTGTACCGACCAGTGTAAAGGAAGGAAGGAAGAAGGGAGGGCGGGCTGCTGTGTGTAGGACACTCTCACCGAGGCTGCATAGTCACTGTGACCGGCGGCGGCGTGTGCAGTCCGCTCATTGATCTCCTCTACATCCTGCACACAGTGCACAGCTCCTTAGAAGAGGGCCAACCCCTTTCCTCGTTATGCTGGCACTGCAGGTGAATGGCGCTATCACTACACAGGAAGGTATGAATGGAAATGACAGTATGTACAGAGAGAAGGCTGTGCTTCCCAGCCATGTGCTAACCCAAGGAGAACACTGTGTCAAGGCTCCCCCATACTGTACATGTGAGGGGGTGTTTTCCCATCACACTCTATGCCTGATTCAGACCTCCTTAGGCCTCTTTCACACGGCGTTCCGCATTTCATCAGATTTTTTCGCGGATGATATACAGACATAATGCATGTCAAAGGGATTGCGGATGACCATCCGCTGACATCCGATTTGCGTCCTTTCAGTTCTGTTCCGTCTTTTGGAACGGAACAGAACCCTATTTTTTCTTCCGCGTAACAAACTGAAAGGACGCTAAATTGGATGTCAGCTGTGTCATCTGCGTCCGTAAAAAAAAAAGTGCCGGAGCGGATCGCAATACGGTCCGCTCCGTGTGAAAGAGGCCTTAGGAAATCATTATAATGTACAAAGAACTCCTGGCGCTGGAAACTGGATGATCAGAGATCCCAAAACCTGTGGTGTCAAGCTAGATGGGGTGGACGGCCATGAGTGAAGTGCCAGTAAAGGCCCGTACACACGCACCGATTGTTGGCCGTAAATAGTCGGCCAACGTCCGATTGGCCGATTTTCGGCTTGTTAGTATGATGCTTCCAACAACCGACTGCGACTTTTCGGCCGAACAAAATCTGGTGTGCAGGCTATACAATTTTTGTTGCAAGAAAAATATATCACAGCGCAAACAATAGTGTATAATAGTAAAGTGATTACGTTCTACTCAAAAAACTCATAAAGTGCACCGTGCAATTATGTGCAAAAAATGGGGTGTAGAAACCATGTAAACATATACTATATAAATAAAGTATATAAATATAAAGTGCCAGTCCAGATGTAATAGTTCTTTAAGATCTCAGTAGATGATAAGATGTACACAGTCCCAAAAAATGTCTCACAAAGGTGCTGGAGTGCCAGGAAGAAAGTGCACAAAACATGCAATCTTTAGTGGTGCAGTGAGCCAGTGCCGGACCTCCCCCTTTGGGTGTTCACTTACCGGACAATGGTGACCCCTATGCTGTATAGCAATAGAGATCGACAGGGCTTATGTCCTAGTAAGGAACCGGCTATCACAACTCCTCCAAGGCGAATGTGTCTCCACAGACGTAAATGCCCCGATACCTTCTATCACACTGCTTGGGGAGGATGCCTTGCTCTTCTCACTCTTCTCAAGAGTGAGAAGAGCAAGGCATCCTCCCCAAGCAGTGTGATAGAAGGTATCGGGGCATTTACGTCTGTGGAGACACATTCGCCTTGGAGGAGTTGTGATAGCCGGTTCCTTACTAGGACATAAGCCCTGTCGATCTCTATTGCTATACAGCATAGGGGTCACCATTGTCCGGTAAGTGAACACCCAAAGGGGGAGGTCCGGCACTGGCTCACTGCACCACTAAAGATTGCATGTTTTGTGCACTTTCTTCCTGGCACTCCAGCACCTTTGTGAGACATTTTTTGGGACTGTGTACATCTTATCATCTACTGAGATCTTAAAGAACTATTACATCTGGACTGGCACTTTATATTTATATACTTTATTTATATAGTATATGTTTACATGGTTTCTACACCCCATTTTTTGCACATAATTGCACGGTGCACTTTATGAGTTTTTTGAGTAGAACGTAATCACTTTACTATTATACACTATTGTTTGCGCTGTGATATATTTTTCTCGCATTTGTGAATTTTGGGTTACCACTATTTATGAACAGCTGCATTCTAGAAATTTTAAATATTGTTATTAGTTTTTTCACTCATCTTTGCGCTGTATTTGCACTGCACTTTAACAGATTTGGTCACTACCATTTTGAACAGCTGCATTTAAGTTCACCATTAATTCAGTTAATATTTATTCAATTTTTCCTGAGCGCGGTACACACCTACCCATATACAATTTTTGTTGGCCAACAAAGAACGGCCGATTGTTCCTCAGTCAGTACAGATTTCGGCCGACAAAAATGTGATGATCAAGACTGGGCATGCTCAGTGAAGAAAAAACACACGAAAGGTAGACCAGAACATGACATCACTTCTGAAGTTGGTTGTTGCTGGCCGACAAAATTCGTGTGCAGTCTTGAGCACTTTTCAACCAACAAAACCGCACCGGACAAAAGACGGCTGAACGGTCGGCCGACAATCCGTATGTGTCTACGGGGCTTTAGTCTATGTCAGGGGTACAGCAGTCCCATGCTCAGATCCAGTTGAGAAATGTACGGCAACAAAACAAATTGATGGGATTGTGAGCACTCCCCAAAACAATGGCAGGTGGGCTATTCATCATGAGTTTTTATCTGTGACCTCTGTGCCCACCTGCCATTGTTTTGGGGAGCGCTCACAATCCCTTCAATTTGTTGTGTTGCCTTAGGAAATCATTTCAGCCCTGCAGCAGCTCCAGCAATTGGCATTGTGCTAAGGTAATAAAGCTGGCCATAGATTGGTCGAAATTCATCTGCTTCTGCAGGGACTGGACAACTTTCCATCCATCTATGGCAAATCCTGTTCAACAACAGTCGATCTAAGGGCCAGTTCACACATATGCGATGGGGGAACCCTGTGAATCAACTGCGGGTCAACTCGCAGGCAGTTCACACTGTCGTATGCGAATACAAAGTTAATGATACCCCCAGATCAGTTCGCATATCGCAGTGCGAACTGTCAGTTCGGACATGAATCAGTTTGCATGCGATCTGATTCTGGTTCAGGTAAAAAAAAAAAGGTCCTGTGCGACTTTTGTCCAAATGCAATGCAAATTAAGCCATACAATCTGTATGGATGAATTTGCAACGCACAGACATCACATGTGCTTTGCAGAGCAGTGCACTGCGAATCACTTGCGATGTCTGACATCGCATATGTGTGAACCGGTACTTGGGACCAAATGCTCTCCAATGGGCCTGTTGGAAAATCTTGCTTTGGACAGCGCTGTAGCCAAGCGAGCAGTGTATTCTGACAGCAGAGGAGGCCTGCTTTCACAATACAATAGAATAGCAACATGGATTCATCATCCACCTCGAATGGGTGGATAGGGGAATCATTTTTTTTTTGTTTTTTTTTAAACAGCCGAGGGTCTGCTAAAAAAAAACATCTATGGGCAGCTTTAGAATATATTGGCCATGCACCATCATTCTTACAATGAAAGTCCAATTTATTGTAAGATAACCGTAAATACAAGGTGGGAAAATGTCTGCGCTATCCTACACAAATGTAATCGTGAAGTTCATATGCAATGAAAAACAAAATCTATATATACAGTTGTGCTATTCTTATAAAAAGAAAGTCCACTTGCCGACCACTCTCTAGCAGTTTTACTGTTACAGGGTGGCCGCACTGTGCAGGATCGCGTATATATACACTTTATTACCAAAAGTATTGGGATGCCTGCCTTTACACGCACATGAACTTTAATGGCATCCAAGTCTTCCTCTGTACAGTTCATTTTTAAGTTGGCCCACCCTTTACTGCTATAACAGCTCCAACTCTTCTGAGAAGACTGTCCACAAGGTTTAGGAATGTGTCTATGGGAATGTTCCAGAAGCTTATCTATGAGGTCAGGCACCGATGTGGACGAGAAGGCCTGGCTCGCAATCTCCGCTCTAATTCATCCCAAAGGGGTTCTATTGGGTTGGAGTCAGGGCTCTGTGCAGGCCAGTCAAGTTCCTCCATCCCAAACATTCTCATCCATGTCTTTATGGACCTTGCTTTTTGCACTGGTCCAAGTCATTTGCTGGAGGGGGGGTTATGGTGTGGGGTTGCTTTTCAGGGGTTGGGTTTGGCCCCTTAGTTCCAGTGAAGGGAACTTCTAAGGCGTCAGCATACCAAAACCTTTTGGACAATTTCATGCTCCCAACTTTGTGGGAACAGTTTGTGGATGGCCCTTTCCTGTTCCATCATGACTGCATACCAGTGAACAAACAAGGTCCATAAAGACATGGATTAACAAGTTTAGGGTGAAGGAACATGACTGGTCTGCATAGAGTCCTGACCTCAAACTGATAGAACACCTTTAGGATGAATTGGAGCGGAGACTGCGAGTCAGGCCTTCTCATCCAACATCAATGCCTGACCTCACAAATGCGCTTCTGGAAGAATGGTCAAACATTCCCATAGATACACTCCTTATCCTTGTGGACAGTCTTCCCAGAAGAATTGAAGCTGTTATACCTGCAAAGGGTGGGCCAACTCAATGTTGATCCCTACGGACTAATGCCTCGTACACACGCATCGATTATTGGCCGGGAATTTTCGGCCAACGTCCGATCGGCCAATTGTCGATTGTTAGTATGATGCTTTCGACAACCGACTCCGACTTTTCGGCCGAATAAAATCTGGTGTGCATGCTATAAAATTTTTTTGGGCCGTCAACAGAACGGCTGATTGTTCCTCAGTCAGTACAGATTTTGGCAGACAAAAATCTGATGAGCAAGACTGGGCATGCTCAGAGAAGAAAAAACACACGGAAAGTAAACCAGCACATGACATCACTTCTGCAGTAGAATTTTGTTGGCCAAGAAAATTCGTGTGCAGTCTAGAGCACATTTCAACCAACAAAACACAACTCTGGACAAAAGTGGGACGATCGGTCGGCCGATAATCGTTGTGTGTGTACGAGGCATAAGACTGGGATGCCTTTTGATTAGTGGTGCACCGAAATTTCGGCAACCGAAAACGGGCTTATTCATTTCGGCCGAAAATGGGTTAAAGATGCCGATATTAAAGATGGCCGCCGTGAGCGCAGGTTTCAAAAGACCCGCCTCTGGCCGGCGGTCCGCCTCCTGGTGATGTCACTACTGAGGCAGTGGGGGGGAAGCTGAGACAGTGGGGGGAGGCTGAGGTGAGCTTACCAATGGTATTTGTATTATGCAGCATGAGGGGGTTAATGTATTGTCACTGCTGGTCACTGATGCATTAGTGACCGACCAGTGGCAGTTAATTAACCCCTTTGTGCTGCATTAGTGCAACCAGTATCAGTGCAACCAGTGATAATTAACACTGATACTGGTTGCACTAATGCAGCACAAAGGGGTTAATTAACTGCCACTGGTCGGTCACTAATGCATCAGTGACCAGCAGTGGCAATACATTAACCCCCTCATTCTGCATAATACAAATACCATTGGTAATTAAATTAACCACTTGCCAACCCATCACAGTACATATACTGTGACAGGGTGGCAGCGACAGGTGTATGTGGCTGCCTGTTTTTGGTGTATGCCCCTCTTCTATCTATTTTAAAATCATTTGGGGGAAAAAAGTCATTTTCGGTTTCGGTTTTCGGCCAAGGGCATCCTGCATTTTCGGTTTCGGCCCAGAATTTTCATTTCGGTGCATCCCTACTTTTGATAATATATTGTATGTGTTCCTGCACTTCCAGGTATCAGGCGCGAGTGTGTGCCGCCAGCGGCTCGTTTCTGCAGTGATTCTACACAGTGGGAGATGATCAGCGGGTTCTGCAGATCCGATGTCCTCCAGAACCCACTGATCGTTCAGTACACAGGCAGAACGGCAATCTGCCTATGTAAACAAGGCAGATGGGCTTTCTTTCAGTAAGGAAGGCATTGATCCTGTGTTTCTGCAAAGCAGGGATACAGATCTTTGCCTTCCCCTAGTAAAAGCACCTCCCACACTATAATAAAACACCAGCTAGGCACACAGTTAAAGTGCATGTAAACCCTCACATATAATATACCCAGTGAAGTGAACAGCCTCAAATGATACACACAGAGTGAAACAAATCTCCCTACATAACTTTTACATGTATATCTGCTGTCTTTGGCTTGCTATATTCTTTTACTTCCTCATTCAGCAGTAGGAGTGAATTCTTGGCATACACTGGGAGACAGCTGATTGGAGGAAAGGCACAGAGGAAGGAAGGAATGTGCAGAACTGTGCTGTGACAAGACAAGCTCTCTGCTAATCCATTTATAGCAACCTCCCATGGCACAAATTTCAGGCTGGCTTTATCTTGACTGATAGAGAAATTGCCAGAAGTTCTCATGCTGATAACAGAGCAACAAAATGGCAGGGACTTTGGAGAGAGATAAGTAAACACTGCAGTTATATGTGCCCAGGTCAAATTTCATGAATCAGGTTTACATGCACTTTAACCTTTTGATCGCCCCTGATGTTAACCCCTTTCTAGCATGCAAACCAGAGGTGTGAAATGTATAGAAACTTCTTAAAGAGGAAGTAAACCCTCCTCAGGAAGTTGTACCTATAGGTAAGCCTATATTAAGGCTTACCTATAGGTACTGTAAATATCTCCTAAACATGTACCGTTTAGGAGATATTTACCTTTAATGCATCCAGTGACGTCACTGGCGCATGCGCTCTGAAGGAACGGCTGATCGTGCCGTTCCTTCAGAGCCCCGTGCCGTGACCGTCGGCTCCTGCGCGCGTGCGCAGGAGTGACGTCACCGCGGCTCCGGCCAATCCGATGGCCGGATGCCGCGATCCCGGAAGACGGGCGACTGAACATGTCGCTCGTCATACAGGTAAGAGAGCGGCACGGCGGGGGCTCGTTCTAAGGTAAGTATTTCATAATGAGCTAGTATGCGATGCATACTAGCTCATTATGTCTTTCTCTTGCAGGTTGTAAAAGAAAAAAAAATTTTTTTAACGAGTTTACAACCTCTTTAATGCTGATGGCTCTGATGAAGAGGGTTCGGCCTTGAAACATGGCATCCGTTTGGACACCTCTTGAGGCACTTTTCCACTGCAAGTACCGGCTAGTACCGGCTCGGCTCTACTCGGCCCTGCTTGGCCCGGTTTGCTTTTCCACTGCGGTACCGCATGGTATAGTGTCGGAACGGTTCGGTACGGTACGGTATAGGTTTGCTTTTCCACTAAAGTAGTACTAAAGTTAAGTGGGTGGGATAACAACGGGGTGGGTGTGATTCTCTGACCAATCAGTGGCTAGTAGTGACTGCATGCAAAGGATTGTGGGATATGGTACCAGTTTGGTACCTGTTGGAACCACAATCGAGTAGGTACTGTTTTTTCAGAGCCGTACCGTTCGGTTTCATGCAGTGGAAAAGCAAACCTATACCGTACCGTACCGAACCGTTCCGACCCTATACCATTCGGTACCGCAGTGGAAAAGCACAAAAGCATGCCGAGCCGGTACGGTTCCATGCAGTGGAAAAGCGCCATTGGTCTTCTGACAGGACCGATGGACGTTAATAGATCCTTAAAGTGGAGTTCCACCCATTTTCGTAACTTTAGATCTATGTAATCCCCTTTAAAATGACTTTTACCAATGGAAACTTTTTTTTTTTTGCTAGTAAATACCTTAATTCCTGCTTTATTCCTCCTCGCCTCACTTCCGGGTCCGATCGGCGATGACGTCATTCGGCGATTCGCAGTGTGTGCTGGGATGTATTCCATTCCAGAAATCTCACAGTATTACCCAGGGGCTGATCTGTACTGTGTGTATTCAGGCCGTGACCTGCCCCACCTCCGCCCCGCCTCCTCTCAGTGAGTTGTACTGTATGCATTGTATTCAGGACGTGCTCTGCCCCGCCTCCTCTCAGTGAGCTCAGTGAGGATATAATGCTTTCAGTCCTCGCTCACTGAGAGGAGGCGGGGCAGAGAACGGCCTGAATACAATGCATACAGTACAACTCACTCAGAGGAGGCGGGCAGGCACGGCTCAGTACAGCTCAGCTCCCGGGTAATACTGCGAGATTTCTGGAATGGAATACATCCCAGCACACACTGCGAATCGCCGAATGACGTCATCGCCGATTGGACCCGGAAGTGAGGAGAGGAGGAATAAAGCAGAAATTAAGGTATTTACTAGCAAAAAAAAAAAATTTCCATTGGTAAAAGCCATTTTAAAGGGGATTACATACATCTATGTAATCCAACCTATTAAAAATGGGTGGAACTCTAAGGCTCCATGTACACGGGACGTTGTTAAAAGTCCCTTTGAATGCTGGAATTTTTAGGACGTTTGAAACGTCCGTTCAGTCGCGTTTGTACCCGCGTTTAGCGGGCGTTTAGGGGCGTTTGCATTTAGAACCGTTCCTAGAGGTCAAAAAAATGATTCCCCTTTAAAATGGAAAAACGCGAACGCTAAACGCGGGTCATCGCGTTCGGACGCGTTCAGACGCGTTCGGACGCGTTTGTGTGTTTGAAACGCCGGGAAACACACGTTCGAACGCAAATAATTGCGTTCTAAAAAAAGTCCCTGAACGCAACTGCCTGCAAATGACTGTAAACGACCTGGTGTACATGGACATATAAGATAAAATGTAGATGGGTTCAGGGGCTTCTGAAAAAAACGCCCAACTGCTCCTAAACGGCCATTTCCAGCGTCCTGTGTACATGGAGCCTAAGCAGTGGAGGGCATTTGTTTTGATACTTTTTATTTATAAAACATGTTTGTAAGTATATATTACTGGTGTGTATTATTTTTTTAAATACATTTTACTGTGGTAATGCACTAGGTGAGTGCGCCTTTCTGTTTCTATTCTGTTAACCCCTTCCCAGACAGTGTCATTAGTACAGTGACAGTGCATATGTCTAGGACTGATCACTGTATGTGTCTTTGGTCCCTAAAAAGGTGTCAGTGTCCAATTTGTCCACCACAATTTTACAGTCCCGCTATAAGTCACTGATTGTCACCATTCCTAGTAAAAAAAAAAAAAAATGTATAAAAATATCCTATAGTTTGTACACGCTATATCTTTTGCGCAAAACAATATACCAATCAATATACGCTTATTGGAATTCTCTTTACCAAAAATATGTAGCCGAATACATACTGGCCTAAATTGATGAAGAAATTTTATTTTTTATACGATATGTTTTATAGCAGAAAGTAAAAAAAATATATATATTTTTTTCAAACTTGTCGGCCTTTTTTTGTTTATAGGGAAAAAAAAGAAAAATCGCAGAGGTGATCAAATGCCGCCAAAAGAAAGCTCTATTTGTGGGAAAAAATGACAAAAATGTTATTTGGGTACAGCGTCGCACGACTGCGCAAATGTCAGTTAAATTAACACAGAGCCGTATCGCAAATGGCCTGGTCCTGAAGGGGGTAAATCTTTCAGAGCTGAATAGTCCTTAAATACACTTTTTTTTTTTGCCAAAGCTCTTACACTCGACTCCATAAAAGCCTGTGTGTTCATGTACACATAGGCTTTTACAAGAGTTTAAAAGCTTCCCAACCTCCCTCTCCTGAATGCAGAAGGATCGCATTCAGGATAGGAACGTTTTGACCGCCAGCTGCAAAAGGCAGCAAAATCGTGGTGCGATTTTGCCGCATTTTGTGTGTTCTGCGGCTGGCGGTCAGCCTAGTCTGTGTGTACATGAAGCCTAAAGTGCAAACATGCTGTTATTCTTCACAGTGCAGATACTAAAGTGCAAGTGTGCTATCGCTCTTCACAGTGCAGATACCAAAGTGCAAGTGTGCTATCGCCCGTCACAGTGCAGATACCAAAGTGCAAGTGTGCTATCACTCTTCACAGTGCAGATATCAGGGTGCTGTGCTCCCCTCCTATGTGCCCTCACTTACCGTCAGTTGTTGGACTCTAGATTTTAGAGATTGAGGGCACATAGGAGGGGAGCACAGCACCCTGATATCTGCACTGTGAAGAGTAATAGCACACTTGCCCTTTGGTATTTGCACTGTGAATAATAAAGGCATGTTTGCACTTTATTCAAGGACTATATTAATTCACATTTGCATTGGACTTTCTTTTTATAAGAATAGCACAACTGTATAAATATTACATTTTTCTATCTTTGTATATGAACTTCGTGATTTCATATGTGTAGGACAGGGCTGACATTTTACAAAATTGCTATCTTAGAAAGGATTTTCGTTTATCTCAGTAGCTGTCCCATATTTGTCATTCATTTTTAAATACACTCACCGGCCACTTTATTAGGTACACCTTGAAAGGTACCGGGTTGGACCTCCTTTTGCCTTCAGAACTGACTTAATTCTTGGTTGCATAGATTCAACAAAGTGTTGGAAACATTCCTCAGAGATTTAGGTCCATATTGACATGATAGTATCACGCAGTTGATGCAGATTTGTTGGCTGCACATCCATGATGCAAATCTCCCATTCCACCACATCCCAAAGGTGCTCTATTATATTGAGATCCGGTGACTGTGGAGGCCATTGGAGTACAGTGAACTCATTGTAATGTTAAAGAAACCAGTTGGAGATAATTTCAGCTTTGTGACATGGTGCATTATCCTGCTGGAAGGAGCCATCAGAAGATGGGTACACTGTAGTCATAAAGGGATGGACATGGTCAGCAACAATACCCAGGTAGTTTGTGGCATTTAAACAATGCTCAATTGGTACTAAGGGGCCCAAATATTACCCACATCATTATACCACCACCAGCTTGAACTCTTGATACAAAGCAGGATAGATCCATGCTTTCATGTTGTTTACGCCAAATTCTGACCCCTCCATCTGATCTGAGTGTCGCAGCTGAAATCGGGACTCGTCAGACCAGGCAACATTTTTTCAATCTTCTGCTGTTCAATTTTGGTGAGCCTGTGCGAGTTGAAGCCTCGGTTTCCTGTTCTTCAGTGTGATCTTGTGCTGTTGTAGCCCATCTGCTTCAAGGTTTGATATGTTGTGCATTCAGTGAGGGTATTCTGCATACCTTGGTTGTAATGAGTGGTTATTTGAGTTACTGTTGCCTTTCTGTCTTCTTGAACAAGTGCCCATTCTCCTCTGACATCAACAAGGCATTTTCATCCTCACTGGATATTCTCTCTTTTTTGGACCATTCTCTGTAAACCTTAGAGATGGTTGTGCATGAAAATCCCAGTAGTTCAGCAGTTTTTGAAATACTCAGACCAGCCCATCTGGCACCAACAACCATGCCATGTTCAAAGTCACTTAAATCACCTTTCTTGCCCATTCTGATACTTGGTTTGAACTTCAGCAAGTCGTCTACACCACATCTAGATGCCTAAATGCATTGAATTGCTGCTATGTGATTGGCTGATTAGCAATTTGTGTTCGCAAGCAATTGAATAGGAGTACCTAATAAGGTGGCCTGTGAATGTATTTTGGGTTGTTATATTGCCATAGCGCGGGTACATACCTATTATTAAATATCAGTGATTACATTAAAATGCAACATTCAGAGACACACAGGGCTGCTTAGCATGCTTCCACATGGTGGATCCCCTGCTTTTTAGAGGACAGCGGGACGGATGTCACATCCTTGCCTGGGCAGAGCTCTATGGGCAGCTGGGTGCAAACAGACTCCCCTGTCTCTTTACATCAGGCATGTCCAACCTGCGGCCCAGAACCGCAGGCAATGCGGCCCACTGCCCCCTGACAATTTTTTTTTTTTGCTGGGGAGGAAGGAAGTCGAGTCAGGGGCACGGCCACAGAGGCAGCCTCGGAGGGGATCATCCACTAGTTGTGTTAAATTAGTGCTGGGGGGGGGGCGGCAGCATGGGAAGGAGGCGCGGTGGAGTTTTATTACTTATATACCTTAACTATAGTATATATTTTATATGCGGCCCGAGAAAATTTCTCTACACTCAATGTGGCCCAGAGAAGCCAAAAGGTTGGACACCCATGGTTTACATCAAGCTACCTTTGATCGGGTCCACCAAAATGGAAAAGAATGGCTTCGTTTTTTTTTTACAGGACCTGGTCAGACCCCGAGGTAGGTGGGTGTAAACAGACACAAGTCCATTTACATCCCCCTGTCCATTGGGCTCCATATACTTTCCAACCAGGTCCATCTTACAGTTTTATAATGCCTGTGTGAAATAAGAATTAAAAGTGTTCTTGTTTACAGATCGGCGTACAGGTATATTGTTTTTTCACAGGAGTATAAACTCACGCTGCATTTATAAAAAATAATCAAAGAATCTGCATGTTTTCTGCTCTTATGAGTGTAAGACCCGGTTCACACTAATGCGAGTGCCGGGTTCGCATGTAATGTCGGAGCGCACTGCTCCGACATTACATGCGATCAGCTGTGCGGTGCGAGTTTAGCCATACAGTTTGTATGGCTAAATTCGCATCGCACCCGGTGCAAACACGCACAGGAGGCATTTTTGCAGCCGCATCAGGATCGGATCGCACAGCGGTTCACACTTGTGCGATCCCATCCTGTGCGAACTGCACGATCGCACTGCGATATGCGATCAAACTGGGGGTGTCGTTAAGATTACATTGACACCCCCAGCGTATCGCATATGGCAGTGTGAACTGCCGGGGGTGCGTGTGCGATGCGGGAAAAGGCTGCGAATTCGCAGCCTTCCCGCATCGCAATAGTGTGACCCGAGCCTCAATGTGTGCATTCTGGTATTGAAGAAGAAGAAGGATATAGAACTACAATTTTCCAGAAAAACATTTCTAAAGGCAAACATTTTACGTATCATTTATGCAGGACCTTGTTCCAGAAAAACCTTGTCTGTATGATCAGTAAGATTCTTCCAGTCGTGTAGATCAGTGTTCGCCCAGTGCGGCCCTTTGCATACCCTTATCTGGCCCTTGGAGCACTTCCTCCCACCGACACCAATGATGGGGCACTCGTTTTTCCTCTAGTACCAAAGATGGTGCACTGTTAACTTTCACTGATGCCAGGGCACTTTCTTTCCACATTGGTCTCAGTCTGGCCCCCTAAAGTCAGAAGCACAGTTAGCCCCTGTTCACATTAGTGCGATCGCGGAGATCGCATGTAATTCGGAGTGCACTGCTCCTAAATTACATGCGATCTCATGTGCGGTGCAAATTTCAGCCATACACTTTGTATGGCTGAATTCGCACTGCATCCGCACTAAACTCGCACATGAGGCTTTTTTTTTTCCACAGCAGAATCGGAAGCGCATAGTGGTTCACACTGGTGCGATCCGATTCTGTGCGAACTTGCAGATCGCACTGCGATATGCAATCGCAACTGGGGGTGCCGTTAACTTTTAATTGACACCCCCTGCGTATCGCATATGGCAGTGTGAACTGCCAGTGGTGCGGATGCGATGCGGGATCACGCTGCATATTCACAGCGTTCCCGCATCGCACAAATGTGAACCGGCACTAAACTGGCCCTTTGTTTAGAAATGTTGGAAACCCTGGTGTAGAATAATAGTAAACACATCAAAGTGCAACATGCAGAGCCACACATGACACCTTCAAGGCATACACCTACTAACCCCCAACCCCAGTCAAACAAAGTAGGTCATGCACCAAATGGAGTGACCTGAATGTTGTAATCACCAAGAGAATACTGAAATAAATAAGTTCATCTTTTTAGGAAAAATGAAAAGGTGATCACCCTACTTCCCCTCCCCCATCCCTGCTGTGAATGATGGGCTGTCAGTGGCCATGCAGCTGGTGTAGTGGTCCATAAATTAGAAAAGGCTGGCTTCTCCCTCTTCTTTCTGCAGAGCTTCCAGGATGGATCAGAATAATTCTGTGTGCTGGCGCTGACCAATTAGAATTAGCTCTGATCTGTCCCAGAAACAATGCAGAAAGAAGGGAGACAAGAGCAGGGATTTCAAATCCCCGGTACACTACATCACCTGCGTGGGCACGGACAGCTCATCACCCAAGGAGATAAGTACAGTGGTGACCAAGGGGGTGGGAACGGTGTATGGTGTTCACCTTTTCTTTCTTTTCTGTAAAGGTGATCCCTTTAAAGCAGGGATCCTCAAACTACGACCCTCCAGCTGTGCTGAACTACATATCCCATCAGGCATTGTAAAATTCTAACATTCACAGACATGACTAAGCATGATGGGAATTGTAGTTCCTGAACAGCTGAAGACCCTTGCTTTAAAGGTTACTGTAAAATAATTGCATGGCCACAAATGGCTGTAGAGCATACAAAGGAGTGTGATTTCTGTGCCTGGGGTATTGCACAGTCAGCCATATTATACAGTGGAAAACAGGTGTTAAAAATTACATTTTTATTGGCATTGCCTTTACAAAGGTACAGTAGTTATTAGAAGCCATTGTGTACCAGCAGTGCAGTTGTTAAAAACAGTGCTAAAATATTTTGTACATACCACACTGAAAGAGCCCTTACCATTTTCTGATCTTGGTCCATTCTTTTTCAAACAGATGAATTAAGTCTTCTCTTGTACAGGAAAGGTTTCAGAAGTAGATATATAAACCTTTTCTTTCAAAGATTGCCAGGATAGTTACCCATTATGTTTTAAGCAGTTTTCTGAAGAAGATCATGCAGAGAAGAGGAGGGAATCTATATACCAGGAAATAATATTATAGAACAATTTACAGTACCTTCAAAAAGTATTCATACCTCTTGAAAGTTTCCACATTTTGTCATGTTACAACCAAAAACATTAATTCGTTTTATGTGATAGACCAACACACAGTGGCACATAATTGTGAAGTGGAAGGAAAACGATAAATGATTTTCAACAATTTTTTTTACAAATATCTGAAAAGTGTGGCATGCATTTGTATTCAGCCCCCGAGTCCATACTTTGTAGAACCACCTTTCACTGCAATTACAGCTGAAAGTCTTTTTGGGGATGTCTCTACCAGCTTTGCACATCTAGAGTGAAATCTTTGCCCATTCTTCTTTGCAAAATAGTTTAAACTCTGTCAGATTGGATTGATAGTCTGTGAACAGCAATTTACAAGTCTTGCCACAGATTCTCAATTGGATTTAGGTCTGGACTTTGACTGGGCGATTCTTACCTATAAATATGCTTTGATCTAAACCATTCCATTGTAGCTCTGGCTGTATATTTAGAGCCGTTGTCCTGTTGGAAGGTGAACCTCCACCACAGTCTCAAGTCTTTTGCAGACTCTTAACAGGTTTTCTTATAAGATTGCCCTGTATTTGACTCCAACCATCTTCCCATCAACTTTGACCAGTTTCATCGTCCCGGCTGAAGAAAAGCATCCCCACAACATGATGCTGCCACCACCATGTTTCACGGTGGGAATGGTGTGTTCAGGGTAGTGTTAGTTTTCCATCACACATAGCATTTTGCTTTTAGGCCAAAAAGTTCATTTTTGGTCTCATCTGACCAGAGAACCTTCTTCCACATAGTTGCTGTGTCCCCCACATGGCTTCTCCCAAACTGCAAATGAGGACTTCTTATGGGTTTCTTTCCACAATGACTTTCTTCTTGTCACACTTCCAAAAAGGCAAGATTTGTGGAGTGCATGACTAATAGTTTTCCTGTGGACAGATTCTCCCACCTGAGCTGTGGGTCAGTGCAGCTCCTCCAGAGTTACCATGGGCCTCTTGGCTGCTTTTCTGATTTATACTCTCCTTCCCTGGCCTGTCAGTTTAGGTGGGCGGCCATGTCTTTTGTGCCATACTCTTTCCATTTTCGGATGATGGACTGACTAATGCTCCATGAGATGTTCAAATCTGGGGATATTTTTTTATTACCTAACCCTGATTTAAACTTTTCCACAACTTTTATCCCTGACCTGTCTGGTGAGTTCCTTGGCCTTCATGATGCTGTTTATTCATAAAGGTTCTCTAACAAACCTCTAAGGCTCCATTCACACCTGGGCGTTTTTGAGTGTTTTTCAGCTCCAAAAACGCTCAAAAAAAACGTTCCAAAACGCCCAACAAGTAAAACCCCGTTTATTTAAATGGCCCCTGTTCACATCTGAGCGTTTTGCAAAACTCCTGTAGCTGAAAAAAGTACATGAGCTTCTTTTTGGGCTGATTACCAGCGTTTTTGATAGATGTCAATGCCTGCCTCCAAAAACGCCTGAAAATCACGGTAAAAACCGCGCGAAAATGCTACGCTCAAGTGTGAATGCAGCCTAAGGGCTTCACGGAACAGCTGTATTTATACTAAAATAAAAATACACACAGGGGGACTCTATTTACTAATTAGGTGACTTCTGAAGGCAATTGATTCCACTAGATTTTAGTTAGGGGTATCACAGTAAAGGGGGCTGAATGCAAATGCAAGCCACACTTTTCAGATTCTTATTTGTAAACATTTTTGAAAACCATTTATCATTTTCCTTCCACTTCACTAATATGTGCCACCTTGTGTTTGTCTATCTCTAGAATCCTAATAAAATACATTTACATGTTTAGTTGTAACATGACAAAATGTGGAAAATGTCAAGGGGTATGAATACTTTTTTAAGGCACTGTAAATGCAAAAAGAGAAATGTCTCATATGGGACTTTAACCACTTGCCGACCGCTCACATGGAGGGTACTGCGGCAAAGTGACTCGATTCAGTCCAGCGACGTAGACCTACATCGCTGGACTCCTCCCCTTCTGGGCGGCCCGCGCGTGCCCCCGGATGCTCGCTCCCGCTATATTCAGACAGCGGGAGGAGAGGCGGTGATCACCGCTGCTCTTCCCCGATCGTCAGGAATCGAGTGAGGAAATCCGCCCGCTTGTGTAAACAAAGCGGGCGGATCTCCTATGTGACAGGCAGGGACAGATTACAGGATTCAGCATAGCTGAACCTGCGATCTGTGCCTGTGTCACACAATCCCCTCCCCCCACACACGTCAGTAAGCACCAGGCATACATTTAACCCCTTGATCACCAAGTTAACTTCTTCCCTGCCAGTGTCATTATTACAGTAACAGTGTATATTTATAGCACTGATTACTGTAGTAATGTCACTGGTCCCCCCAAAAGTGTCACAAATGTCAGTCAAGGGTCCGATCTGTCCGTCGCAATCCCGCAAAAAAAAATCGCAAACCAATCAAAATTGCTTATTGTGATTTTTTTTTTACCAAACATATGTAGCAGAAAACAAATTGGCCTAAAATGTTAAATTTTGATTTTTACATTTTTTTGGGGGGAATTTCATATAAAAAAATGTGAAAAATATTGTTATTTTTTCAAAATTGTCGCTATTTTTGTTTATAGCGCAAAAAGTAAAAATTGCACAGGTGATCAAATACCACCAAAAGAAAGCTCTATTTGTGGGGAAAAAAAGGACATACATTTAGATTAGGTACAGCGTTGCACGACCGCGCAATTGTCCGTTAAATTAATGCAGTGCCGAATCGCAAAATATGGCCTGGTCAGGAATGGAGTAAAATCTTCCGGTCTTAAAGCGGTTAAAAATACACTCATTGAGAATTTTTTTGTCAAAGACATGTAGCTAAATACATTTTGGCCTAAATATATGACAAAAATTGAATATTTTGGATATTTTTTAACTTTCAAAGTAGAAAAATATTGTTATTTTCTCAAAATTGTCGCTCTTTTTTTATTAATATCGCAAAAAATGAAAAGCGCAGAGGTGATCAAATACCACCAAAAGAAAGCTCTGTGGGAAAAAAAGGACGTAAATTTTGTTTGAGTACGGCATTGCATGACCGCGCAATTGTCAGTTAAAGTCGCACAGTGCCAAGTTGCAAAAAGTGCAAGCAGGAAAATCCTCTGGTGGTAAAGTGGTTAAAGCAGTAGTAAACTCTTTGGGGGGAAAAGTATCCCCTTGCAAGGCAATACTACATACTAGCACATTTTGAAAGACTTACCTTAACCACTTGTCGACCAGGCCATAGCCAAATGACGGCTACAGCGCGGTCAGCTTATTCTGGGAGGGCGTACTATGAATCGCGCTTCCCACAAGTGTCTGTGCTCACCGAGTTCCAGGGACTCGGTGCATCACAGATCGTGGTAAAGGGCCAGTGACAGCAGCGATCCAATGACGGAGCGATCACGTGTCAACAAACCGGAGCATGTCCAGTTCACTTATCTCCTCGCACACTGTACACAGCGATTGGTACAGCACGCAAGGAGAGAAACTGCAGCTGCACTCATCCTCTGCCTCCTCTATATCCCAATTATGCTCATCCATGTCTCATCCGTGCCACATCCTCCATGCCACATCAGTGTTCATCCGTGCCACATCCTCCATGCCACATCAGTGCTCATCCATGCCAGGTCAGTGGTCATCTGTGCCACATCCATGCCAGGTCAGTGCTCATCAATACCACATTCATGCCACATCAGTGCTCATTCATGCCACATCAGTGCTCATCAATGCCACATCCATGCCACGTCAGTGGTCATCTGTGCCACATTCATGCCAGGTCGGTGCTCATCAATACCACATCCATGCCACATCAGTGCTCATTCATGCCACATCAGTGCTCATCCGTGCCACGTCAGTGCTCATCCATGCCACATCTGTGCCACGTCAGTGGTCATTGGTGCCACATCAGTGCCACATCAGTACTCATCCATGCCACGTCAGTGCTCATCTGTGCCACATCCGTGCCACGTCAGTGCTCATCCATGCCACATCTGTGCCACGTCAGTGGTCATTGGTGCCACATCAGTGCCACGTCAGTTCTCATCCATGCCACATCTGTGCCACGTCAGTGCTCATCTGTGCTACATCAGTGCTCATCTGTGCCACGTAAGTGGTCATTGGTGCCACATCAGTGCTCATCCATGCCACATCAGTGGTCATCCATGCCACGTCAGTGCTCTCAGTGCCACATTAATGCCATGTCAGTGCTTATTAATGCCACATCCATGCCACGTCAGTGCTCACCCATGCCACATCAGTGGTCATCTGTGCCACATCCATGCCACGTCAGTGGTAATTGGTGCCACATCAGTGCTCATCTGTTCCACATCCATGCCACGTCAGTGGTCATCTGTTCCTCATCCTTGTCACATCAGTTTTCATCTGTTCCTCATCCATGCCACGTCAGTGCTCATCCATGTCACATCTCAATTTCAATCTGTTGAAGTCATTTGCTGACGAAACGCGTCAGAGCGTGGTCACGTGGTCACGAAGGACGCCTACGTCAGACGCCAGACACAGAAGTTCGGCCAGCTAGGTACCGAGCTATCAGAACGGGGACCGGCTGCAGGACACAGGTTGACCTTAATTTCTACGCTTTTACATGCTTTAATTCTTGTAAGTGCAATGCTTGAGGGGTTCAACTGTTTGGGGAAATAAAAGGTTCCATTTATGCAGTATTACGCTATGAGACCTCATTACTTTTGCATGCACCACGATATACCGATTGGCCCAATGTGAGATCATCCCATCCAATGGTCGTTAGGCTTTTTGAGATACACCAAGGTATTTCCAGTGGAGTTTGGTCCCTTATCCAGAGTCTTGAGGTGATTGGATGGTTCGATGTCTTCCTATGTATAACGGCAGCATTCTGGGCTTATTTATATCGCCTATCTGGTGAGTTTACAACCAAGGGGTGAGCACCGTGGTGAGGTGGAGGGTCCTTTTGTCCTTTGTGTGATGAACTATTGAGGATCCATATTGTTTGGACTGTCACCTCCTAGAGGATATTGGGACTCAGTGCATGCACTTTACATTTACCCATTACAGTTGTTTATATTTTGTGTTTTATATGTGTATATGAGGTGATATATATATATATATATATATATATATATATATATATATAGACATATGATTCAGTAGCGCTGCTAGTGTGTCACTTATGGTGTAGTTATTAACCTTTATCACCTAGTGTATACACCTTGTTTTATTAATTTTTTTGTATTTAATAGCAGCAGCTTATTTATGAGTGTCATTTAGACTTTTACTAGTTATTTTAAGCGCCGGGTGAGCAAGTTGTTCCCCCCCCCCCCACCTTTGTGTCCTTGCTCTCACTTATTCATATATCTATACATATAAAGTCCAAGTGTCTCTGCGTCCAGTCCCTGTGTCCGTGGGATTGCGCTACTGTGCATGTGCCCCACAGACAGCCGTTGGGACTTGGAGCGCAGAGACTTCGGGCGGCCAGTGTCCTGTCGGATAATGCCTCCCGTCGAAAAATGCATCTGACGGACAGATGTGTTTTTGTCCGTCAGATGCATTTTTCGACGGGAGACAGTGCGGGAAGAATAATTATAGCGAACAGCTGACTGAGAGGAGGCGGGAAGGCATTATCCGACAGGACAGCGGCCGTATAATCTATTATACTAAAGTACTAAGTATACTAAATAATAATAAATAAAAAATTAAAAAATAAGAAATTAAGAAATACAAAATATAACGAAATACTAAAGATACATATTAAAAACCAAATATGAAATATTAGTATTAAAAAAATATATATATATATATATATTTTTTTTTTTTATATATATAAATGGAAGAAAAAAAAAAAAATATTTATTTATATATATATATATATATATATATATATATATATATATATAATATAGCTCCTTCTGTTCTAAGTATACTAAATAATCTATACATATAAAGTACAAGTGTCTCTGCGTCCAGTCCCTGTGTCCGTGGGATTGCGCTACTGCGCATGTGCCCCACGGACAGCCGTTGGGACTTGGAGCGCAGAGACTTCGGGCGGCCGGGCAAAACTGTTGAAGCGGCGGGTGTGCGCGGGCGGTGCGCGCTCGCGTGGACTTACTGCTAAGTCTGTTTTTACAAATGTTTGACCACATATGTTCTAGCGCCCGTTAATTTAAGGGGCTTAATGTCTAGTACAATATAAAAGTCCAATTCATAAATAGGTGCATGCAATAATAAGGTTCAAAAAATCTGTGCAATGGTGCTCACAAAGGTGCTCAAATGCCTTATTTTCTTAATGCTGGAAGGTGCTCGCCTGTGTTAAGGTGCCACTCTCCCCTCTTGCACCCCCACTCACCAGAAATGGAGACCCCCTCCGGGCCAAATGCAGCCTTAATAATGAGTGTGGAGTCCTGGGTACCACTCAGCAACGTTTAATTCCAGTGACCAGTAATCGTTTCCTTGGCAGGCTCAGCCCAAATAAAATAAGGGGATCATAGTGTATTATTGTTTATAAAGGTAATTTATTTAAGCAGATGACAGATATTCTCACAAAACAGAGGTAAATGTAAGCAGTAGGCAGTAACAAAAAGGACTTCCTGGAACGCCGTCTCACGTGCGTTCCACGAGGAGACAGGAAGTGACGCAATTGGTTAAACCGGAAATTACGTAGAATATATATATATATATATATATATATATATATATATATATATATATATAGTGCATTGCGAAAGTATTCGGCCCCCTTGAACTTTTTGACCTTTTGCCACATTTCAGGCTTCAAACAAAGATATAAAACTGTAATTTTTGTGAAGACTCAACAAGTGGGACACAAGCATGAAGTGGAACGAAATTTATTGGATATTTCAAACTTTTTTAACAAATAAAAAACTGAAAAATTGGGCGTGCAAAATTATTCAGCCCCTTTACTTTCAGTGCAGCAAACTCTCTCCAGAAGTTCAGTGAGGATCTCTGAATGATCCAATGTTGACCTAAATGACTAATAATGATAAATAGAATCCACATCTACGGTCTTACGAGACCTTGCGAGACCAGTTTGCGCTCCAGGGCCCCATGCACTACAGATACTTACAGCTCTCCCATGCCTATAGATCTCAATTCCCTGACGGCCCTCCTGAGATAGAATCGGTTACCACCCTTGAGATTGTTAAAAGTACAGAACCCAGTCACCTCATTTCCATGTTCTACTTTGAGCTTCACACACCTTCCTCGACCACTTTAGCTTTTGCACTTAAGACCCGCTGGGAGCGCAGTGTGGGGGCCATGGAGGATGAGGAATGGGAGGATGCCCTGGAGACGTGCCGCAGAGTGTCGCCAAAACTGTCGGATCGCCTAACCCAGACCTTTATAATACACCAGGCTTATCTCACCCCACTTAGACTGTCCAAATATCACCCTGACTTGGTCCCCTCTTGTCCTATGTGCGGAGACCCTGATGCTTCCTTCTTTCATCTATTGTGGAGCTGTCCCCAATTACAGACTCTATGGCAACAAGTAGTCACATTTCTGCATGACAAAATGGGGTCTCCTCTACAACTCTCTCCTAAGGAGTGTCTCCTGGGGGTCTATCCGGATGGAGAGATGCCCAAATCCACTGTCATATTTCTTCAGGAAACTTTGTTTATAGCACGTAAATTGATAGCCAGGCGGTGGATGAGACCTACTCCTCCTACTCTAGGATTGTGGATTAAGGAAATTAATAGTGTCATCCCATTTCATAAACTTTTATATAAACATAGGGGGTGCCCTCAGAAGTTCAACAAGATTTGGGACAAATGGGTGCAGTGCCCTGATACGGCTCAGTAGTGAAGTGGGTAACTACTTTATGCTGACCGCCCCTGTTAAACCAATGTTGTCTGCTTGAGTGTTGGGCCGACAGAAAGTAACTGACAACTGCCTTATTTTTACTATGTCTGTTCTGTTTCTAAGTGTTAATCACTGTGTATATTTGTATTTTTGTACCCCTGTGTGTTATGAATCTGATCGCAGTTTCAATGCACGGTTTATTTTTGTATTGTACCAAAAGTTTCAATAAACCTCACTGTTTTAAAAAAAAAAATAGAATCCACATGTGTGTAATCAAGTCTCGGTATAAATGCACCTACACTGTGATAGTCTCAGAGGTCCGTTTAAAGCGCAGAGAGCATCATGAAGAACAAGGAACACACCAGGCAGGTCCGAGATACTGTTGTAGAGAAGTTTAAAGCCAGATTTGGATACAAAAAGATTTCCCAAGCTTTAAACATCCCAAGGAGCACTGTGAAAGCGATAATATTAAAATGGAAGGAGTATCAGACCACTGCAAATCTATGAAGACCAGTGTTATATCTTTATGTTTGAAGCCTGAAATGTGGCAAAAGGTCGAAAAGTTCAAGGGGGCTGAATACTTTCGCAATGCACTGTGTATGTATATATATATATATATATATATATATGTGTGTATGTGTGTGTGTATATATATATATATATATATATATATATATATATATATATATATATATAATATAGGTATGGGGGATGTTTAGCTCTGTGGTAGATGCTAGTTTTGGACAGTGAGTCCAGGTCACACAAGCATTATAGTTAAGGGCCGGGAAGTCCAGTTTTTAATGGGAGAAAACAAAAGTCTATCCAAGCTTTCCCTTGCAGGGGTTTCAACTTCAGACCGCATACACAAATAAAAAACGACATAGCCACCTGGCTCCCTGTCAGCAGTACCTGTGCTTATTTTGGTCTCCCAGACCATTTGCTATTCAGGCTCTCTCTCAGACGTAGGTGACAGCACCTTGCTGTTTAGGCCCACATGGCCCGGGATTTTCCAGTCCCTCCAGCTTGCACCCACCAGAGACTTCCGAATTCTCTACAGCCCAATTGGACTCACTGCACCTGGAAATACACCCTGCTGGTTGTCCACAACAACCTGAGACAGGGTTGGAGGTTCCATCCTGTCCAAGACTCTTGAGAATATCTAAACTACTACCCCTGGTCTCTCTTTCCATCAGTAGTGAATGAACCTAGTAACAACGCCTCCTACAAGTACATTGTCTCAAAATGGCAGTGGCCACCACCAGAATTATTCTGACAAGAGCAGACATTCTTACTTCTCTCCACACACTACAAATAAGGAAGTGCCCTCAAAGGAAATACAAGAAAGCCAAGCCAAAAAATGCATAGAAAATGCACTGCAACTGCATTAAAAATGCAGTGGTCGAGCGCACTTCAAAAGTGCGTCAAGCATGCCTCAAATTTGCTTTAAATGCATGTAAAAGCGCAGTAAAAAATGTGCAGTTATGTGCAGTTTCTGGTGTGAATGGGCCCTAAGTCTGACAGGTCACAGGGTCTGGCGGTTGGACCCAGACCGCATAGGTACCTGCGTATCTGTCAGACTCGGCTGTGTGGATGAGTCCATACAGCTGATGCGTATCTATTCCCCTATATACAGTGCCTTGCAAAAGTATTCACCCCCTGACTCTACCTATTTTGTTACTTTACAGCCTTAAGTGCAATGTTTTATTTGAATTTAATGTGATGGATGAGAACACAATAGTCTAAGTTGGTGAAGTGAAATGAGAAAAATATATACATAAAACTATTTTTTTTAGAAATGGAAAATAGAAAATTGGCATGTGTGTATGTATTCACCCCCTTTGTGGTGAAGCCCATAAAAAGCTCTGGTGCAACCAATTACCTTCAGAAGTCACATAATTAGTGAAATGATGTCCACCTGTGTGCAATCTAAGCGTCACATGATCTGTCATTACATATACGCACCTTTTTTGAAAGGCCCCAGAGGCTGCAACACCTAACCACTAACCAAACACTGCCATGAAGACCAAGGAACTCTCCAAACAAGTAAGAGACAATGTTGTTGAGAAGTACAAGTTAGGGTTAGGTTATAAAAAAAATATCCAAATCTTTGATGGTCCCAAGGAGCACCATCAAATCTATCATAACCAAATGGAAAGAACATGGCACAACAGCAAACCTGCCAAGAGACGGTCACCCACCAAAACTCACAGACCGGGCTAGGAGGGTATTAATCAGAGAGGCAGCACAGAGACCTAAGGTAACCCTGTAGGAGCTGCAGAGTTCCACAGCAGAGAATGAAGTGTCTGTACATAGGATGACAATAAGCCGTACGCTTAATAGAGTTGGGGTTTATGGCAGAGTGGCCAGAAGAAAGCCATTCCTTTCAGCAAAAAACAAAATGGCACGTTTTGAGTTTGCGAAAAAGCCTGTGGGTGACTCCCAAAATGTATGGAGGAAGGTGTAAACAACTGGATAAATAAATAGGGCCGTGCAATAAAAAGTGCTCCCAATGGGGTATGTGTACAAATGTGCAATAATAAAAACATGGATCAGTGATAATCAATAAATATGTTCAATAAGAATATGTAAATAATAAATGATATATCCGATTAAGTGGCAATTAACATGTAAAGTGCAGAGCGTGCAAATGTGTTCAATATATCAATATATGTTATAAAACTGGTGAATAAATATTAGTGTAATAACTTATTGTAAAAAATGTCCACTCTGAAAATGCTCTGTGCAAAGTCCAGAACGTGCAAATGTGATCCACAAATAAATATAGTAAAATTGGTGAAAAAATAATATATCAATGTGAACACTCATTGTAAACAACATCCATTCTATAAACGTGATTAAAAGTGCTGGTGACAATTTCCCGTGATCTGAGACTATTGCACTTCCCGGAAAAAACACTAAATAAAGTCCACTTTGAAGTGATAAAGTAGTGTATCCAATGGTATCCTTCGTAGTGAAAAGTGCCTTCATTACAACACCCTATGTGACTGGGTCCTCACCTCTGCTCCTGCAACCTAGCGATTAAGCATAGGTCTCACAGCGCAGTCTGCCCTTTAAGGGCCACCTCACCTGGAGTCACGGATAGTAAGTCAGCCCCTCAGAAAAGCAGCACACATTGAACAGCTTTCCTCATAGCAAGAAATCGGTGTAACATAGAAAAAAGGGGGAACTCCAATAGTGCTTATATCTCTTTAAAAATCGTTTATTTATTCAAAAGTAATGGTACTCACATTTTAAGGGTGCTATAGTGCACCAAGCATGAAACAACCTTTGGTTAAAACGTGTGTGATGGCAACAGGGTAGGAGTGTAATATCTATGCATGCTGCTCCTTTGCTTCCTGGTCTAAGCAGAACACCGTCCGGGCCCCTCCCCTACGCGTGACGACACAAGGACACGTGTCTTCCTCAGGGGGATATGATTGGACGGTGCCGAATAGCTCAATTTTATATGCAATGTGTTTCTATGGGAACGTTAGCCGCTTCCTTTACTTCCGCAGCGTACAAGCTGATTGCATCAGCGCGTTGCGTCCAGACACTCCCTTCACTGATCACGGGATAAGGCAGCTGGGAATGTTTATATTGATCTCTATCTATCCCCATAGAGATTATCAAAGAAAACGCTATGTCTGACGCAATCCCAACACATCACTTCACCCAAAGAACACCATCCCCACAGTGAAACATGGTGGTGGTAGCATCATGCTGTGGGGATGTTTTTCAGCAGCCAGGACTGGGAAACTAGTCAGAGTTGAGGGAAAGATGGATGGCGTTAAATACAGGGATATTCTTGAGCAAAACCTGTACCACTCTGTGCGTGATTTGAGGCTAGGATGGAAGTTCACCTTCCAGCAGGAAGGTTTAAGGGGAAACATGTAAATGTGTTGGAATGGCCTAGTCAAAGCCCAGACCTCAATCCAATAGAAAATCTGTGGTCAGACTTAAAGATTGCTGTTCACAAGCGCAAACCATCTAACTTAAAGGAACTGGAGCAGTTTTGCAAGGAGGAATGGGCAAAAATCCCAGTGGTAAAATGTGGCAAGCTCATAGAGACTTATCCAAAGCGACTTAGAGCTGTGATTGCTGCAAAAGGTGGCTCTTCAAAGTATTGACTTTAGGGGGTGAATAGTTATGCACATTGACCTTTTCTGTTATTTTGTTGTTTGCTTCACAAAAAAAAAAAAAAAAATCTTCAAAGTTGTGGGCATGTTCTGTAAATTAAATGATGCAAATCCTCAAACAATCCATGTTAATTCCAGGTTGTGAGGCAACAAAACACGAAAAATGCCAATGGGGGGTTAATACTTTTGCAAGGCACTGTAGGCTGCCTGTATACAACTATAATACAGAAAAATAAACAACTCTTCACGCTGTTTGAGGCTGAGCATCCATGGGAATTAGTCCTTAAAGTTCCAAAACACGTTTGACATTTTATATTGCATGCTTAATCTTGCAGATATGTGGATCTCTTTACACAGTTTGTGTCATATTAAAAAAACAAGCGATGCAAGGAGAGCGTGAGCTTGTTGTCCTAAAATGAACTTAAATTGTAAAGATATGATTGTCACATCTGATAGTGGTTTGTCCTCATGTACTTTGGATCACTGAAAGCACAGCCAAATTCTCTTCCACTAGGCCTAATGCATATGCATTCTAATTTCGTAATCCTCATTTCCACACATTAACTGTAGCTCAAATGAAGTGAAAGTTTTTCCCACACAATGCTGCATACCTTGTTTTTTTTTTTTTATATAGAACTGTGGTGCAAAAAGCAATGATATGTAGCAGCCAAGAACAACTGGTTATAAGTTGTCTTTAATCAATCATTTTACACTGGAATTATAAAGCTGATTTCCCGTTGGTTGCTGTGGGTTACAGGGTCGGTGGGTGCGCATCACAATTTTTTGCCATTGGATGTTTGCATCTTGCATCCATATAGTTAAACACAACTGCCTTTCCTTTTCAGATTTAATGGAATAAAATATCATAGGTTTATAATTATTTTTTCAAGTATACATTCTCATCTTTTAGTAAGCTATATTGAAAGACTCATCATTCAATTATACTAATTCCTCTCCAAAAGTCACTGTGTTGAACAGTGCAATCTAAGAGAAGAGCATGACAAGTACATTGCAGACAACAAAACTGGGCTATTTGTATTAAACTGTATTTTTTTAGTTTCAGGGGCACCTAAGGAAGTCAATGAAATAAACACGTAGTGGTTGCTTGTTGTGATATGTAATTTTTTGTTTGCTGTTGGATTCCTGATGTCTGCCGGGCATTTGTTACTGCAGTAGATGCCATCTTTGATACAGACAGTGCCAGTGAGCTTGTGGGATACCATTTATGTTTCAAGTCTGCTTGTGCCAATAGTGTTGTGATGCACGAATAGTGTGATTATATTCATTTGCTGAGAAAATTAAAAAGCGGTATTACACTATTTAGTTCCTGTTCTTACATGTTCTTTTGAATCAAACTGGTATCATACTTAATACTAGAGATAGACAAATTATCAGCAAGGCTGATATATCGGGGGCCGATATGCCCTTTCACCGATATATCGGTATCAGCCCTGGAACTGGCCGATATTGCCAATATTTTTGTGACGTCATTCTGCCTTCTTAGGCCGTCTCCCTTGCTTTGGACAGTTTTGTCTGGAGTCGGGACTAGTCTCGTGGGAGTGTATCACAGCCTTACACCCACCCACAGCAGCCCGGTGCCAGCCAGCCACAGGCACTGTACCAGCGAGCCAGCCAGCCACCCACAGGCCCTGTACCAGCCAGGCACTGCACCAGCCAGCCAGCCAGCAACCCACAGGCCCTGTGCCAGCCACCCACCACAGGATGCCAGACAGCCAGCCACCCACAGACAGGGTGCCAGACAGCCAGCCAGCCACCCACAGACAGGGTGCCAGACAGCCAGCCACCCACAGGCCCTGTACCAGCCAGCCACAGGCACTGTACCAGCCAGCCACCCACAGGTCCTGTACCAGCCAGCCACTCCCCTACCACAGGGTGCCAGCCAGACACCCACCACAGGGTGCCAGCCAGCCACACACCACAATGTGCCAGGCAGCCAGCCATCCACCACAGGGTGACGGCAAGCCAGCCATTAAGCATTAAACAAAAATGAACATGTTCAGTACCAGATTTGTGTCAAAAATTGTCTTTATTTTTCAAAACTTTAAATGTACAAAATATTGGCCGATACAGATACGCTGTGACCAAAATATCAGTATCAGCCCTGAAAAAAACATATCGGTCTATCCCTACTTAATACCTTTGGAGAGTTGGAGACTTCAGAGAAATTGCATTTTTTGGATCAAAGTTCATGCTGTATGTTGACTTTCTGTTACAGAAGTTTTTGTGTATCTGGTAAATGCTATTTTACCATATGGTGATTTTAGAGTGTGAATCAGAATGGGAAGAGCACTATAGGACCTGAGAGGAAGATTTTTGGGAAATCCACATTATTTGGATGTTACGTTTTACACATGCATTTGTTCTTATCAGCAGCGGTTAACCAGAAAAGGTTATCCTGATGGACAGGGTGCTGATGTCATTGGCAGGGTTGGGTAGTATAGCACATTCCACACACTTTCTCACTGGGATACCATGTATCTCCCTTCTTCTGTTTCTGCCCCTGAGAACCATGCCGAACACAAGCCTGCTTTTGCCCAGCTATACCAAGCCTCACTTAACTTGCTGGTCTTGAGTGCAGTATCCAGCTGCTCAGGTTCCATGACTCTCCCTTGAGGGTCTAGCATCTCCTTGAGTTTGTTGTTATGGCTCTGTTTTAGTATCACTTAATATCCAAAAAAGTCTTCTCATGGGTCCTCTGCATGCAGCTCACCTTTTGCTTATAACAGGGACAGTCATGTTTTGGCCTCGGCCCCTCCTTCCAAGCCTACTCTTCTCCCATCAGTGCTTTCTGTCTTGTCTATGTCTTAATCATGGAAGTTTTCTCTTCTATTATGGAGAGGTTCATGTCCTAACTTACTGTTACGCCACTACTAATTGTAAAAGCTGAAAATGCCAGGTTGCTCCCTCTCCTGCTATGTCTTAGCTGGACTTGCTAGGTTCTATACTATTGACACAATTGTTGACCCTCTTTCTGACTGAATTGCTCCTGCGCCTGTCCAAGACCTTTGCCCAGGGAATTAACAGGCCGCATCTATCACTCCCAAGTATAAATCCTCTCTGATTATTGTGGTCCATATCCCACTAAAGTTAGAGGATCAACCTGTTGCTACTTCTAGCTCAGTCTCAGGCCTTGGCTCTTTCAAGCATGCCATTCTGCTAAGATTTTCATTCGACATCTGTTACTGAATGCTTTTTTTTTTTTTACAAGTATGAAAAACACATTGAAAAGCTGTTTCCCTTTGTGATGCTTGGCTTGAATAAATAGACCACCATTCCGGTGGAGGATGCTCCTTCTTTTAGGGACCCCTTCTTTTAGGGACCCCACAGGTTAAAGACTTGAAGCCATGTCTTGGTCTATGCCAACACAAGCTTTGACCAATAAATGGTGGACTGAACAGACCAGTATGCCCTTCCGATGAACCTTTTGTGTGACGCAATGCTGGAAGCCAGTCTCTTGCTTTCATACATCAGCTTCAGATTAGTACAGATGCATAGAACACGTAAGTACTGAATGGTGGAGTAGGTCTCTAAGAAGACTCTTTACCAGGTAAATATCATGGGGGTAAATGTATCCATTTCCCAGGCTCAGAAGGGTAAGGACCATCCTCATATGGGAGAGCTGCCCTTCTCTTTCCTGAATTGCGCCTTTAGATCCCCAAAGACTGCTTTATTCAAAGACCTTCTAAGTCCTGGCACCCCAAGGAACACATGCTCTCTCAGAAACTGTTTCCATGAAGGTGCACCTCTGCCTCTTCTTTCCAAAGTAGGCAAACATTTTCTGGCCTTTGCAGACACTTAGCAGTCTTTAATCTACAGTTGCTTTAGTGCAAGGGGTAATGTTTCAGGGCTATAAACTAGAGTTTTGTTCCTTGCCCCCTGCCCTTACTTCCAAGTTTTTAATGTCCCAGCAACACCTTGCGAAATCTTCACTGGGCTCTTCAAGGTCTCTTGGACCAAGAAGTCTTTGTCCAGATTCCTGTCTCTGAGAGTTTCCAGGATTTTTGCTTTTTAAGGTTTCCAAGCCAAAAGGTGGCATCCTTCCCATCCGGAATCGTAATGCCCTGCATGTATTCATTCATGTTCACAAATTTCAGATGGATTCCCAGTGATCTGTCATAGTTTCCCTGTCCCATGGAGATTTCTTGGCTTTGATGGCTATCAAAGAGACATACCCACCTTTCCTGCACTTCGGTGCTGTGCTACTTCGAGTTCAGTGTCAAGCCACCTCACTCCCAGTTAGTGTCCTTTCTTTTGCACCTCAGGTGTTCACCAAGGTGCTGGCTCTGCTGCAATCCTGGATCATGCTGGTGATAGGGTACCTGGAGAAACATGTCTTGCGGGAACAGTTGTTGCTGGCCTTGGATGACAAAGTGTCAATCACAGTGAAATCTCTGCAGCTTCCTGAACCTGCAGAAGCCATTGTTGATACAAATGCATCGTCTTCAGTGTCTGGAGCAAGTCCTAGGCACTTCTTAGACCCAGGTGTTTCTCTTTCCAGAGAAACTGCTGACCCTTCAATTTCAGATAATGGCTTCGTCCAAATCATTTCCCTTTGCTTGGTTTCACTTCCAGGATCTGCAACAGAAGATCATGTTTAGGTGAGACAAATTGCCCCTGTCTCTGGTCAGGCCAATTTGCTTGCGTTCAAGGACCAGGCTATTACTGTCATGGTGGCTTTAAGATCTAGGATTGCATATAGACAAGTTGCTTCTTCCCCTCTTTTTGAAGATCCTGACAATGGATGCCAAACTTCAAGGCTGAGGAGAAGTACTGGGACCCTTATTGTTGAAGGGGATTTGGTTTGAAGAAGAATTCCTGACTTCCAATCAATATCTTGAAACTCCAGGCAATCCACTTGGCCCTTCAGAAACAGTACCTATAATCTAATAGGACATCCAGATAGGATCCAGTTGGGCAACGCCACAGTCGTGGCAAATATTAATCATCAGGGAGAGACAGAAAGTCTTGCTGTGGCAAGTGAGGTCACATTCCTGCTGGCCTGGACAGAACTACATGTTTCTACCCTTTCCGTTGTGTACTTCCCCATCTTGGAAAATTGACAGGTGTATTTCCTCAGTGTCTGATCCTATAAGAGTAGTCCCTAAGGTGGGGAGTGTTCTAGGGCCTGTGCCATCTTATGAAGGGTGCTATACGTGGAACTCCTAGCTTCTTTTACGATGACAATGAAAGATATATTTTCTCTATACCTCTGAAAATTCAGGAATCTAACCTGCCTTGAGGCTATAAGACCGAATTTATGCTATGTGATTAGGAAACCCTGTTCAAGAAGAACGTGCTGTTATCTAAAGTTTCTGAGTTCATGCTTCTGCTGTAGCCAATTGTCTAAATACAGAATGACAAGGCAGTGCTTCAATGTGCTGCCTTTGGAAAACATTTTTTCAACTAGTAGGTCCTTAATTTAAATCCCTTTACATGTGTATTTTTATTATAGTCATTTCTATTAATACAAGGTTTTTTATTGCTTTAGCTTGGAAAGCAATTATCCATCTGCAGTTCAAGGATGAGGAATTTCTTAGAGTGAAGAGTCAAACTCCAGTTTGTACTTTGATCATATTTATGTGAGAAGATAAAAAATCATCATTAAGCTCCTCCCTTCTTTGCACTCATTTTTGTTTATAAACACTGATTAATGATAGAAGCTGTTATTGGACTGGAAAGCACAGAGCTAAGCCCAAAAAGGTAACTTAAAGCCAACCTGGGCTTATAATGCAAGGACCTTCTTAGTGGCACAGAAATCAATTTTACAAATAACACAGGAAGCCACACTTAAGCAGTATTTGTTAAATCAGACAATGCTTATGGCATAGAAGGCACCCTTTGAGCTTTTCTGTTTAATATATATTTCAGAATCAAGATGTTTCCAGTTACAGTGACTAGGCATGAGTTATTTTTTTACTGACTCTCTTTGGTCTAATGACAAGCATAGTTACATAGTTAGGTTAAAAAAAAACAAAAGTGCATCTAGCTTAACCAATAAAAAACAAAAAAGGCAACCATACAACCCCATATACACAATCCTATACCCTCAGTTGATCCAGAGGAAGGTGAAAAACCCCAGCAAAGCATGATCCAATTTGCTACAGCAGGGGAGAAAATTCCTTCCTGATCCCCCCAAAGGCAATGGGATATTCCCGGGATCAACTTTACCTATAAATATTAGTACCCAGTTATAATATTTACACCTAGGAAAGAATCCAGGCTTTTTTTACCCACTTGCCGACCAGCTGCCATAGTTTTACTGCATCAGAATTGGCTCTATTTCGTGAAAAGACGTACCTGTACGTCGCTTCATGTAATAGACAGTGGGGGTGCGTGTCGATTGGCCAGAAGGGGAGCCAATCGGTCCCCGGGGAACCCGCTATCGCTCCCCATGGAGACAGAATGGCGGTCTGCCTATTTAAACACAGCAAACTGCTGTTCTCTCACAGATGAACACAGGTCTCTGTGTTCATCTATTGAGTACACAGTTATAAAGCACTCCCTAGTAGCACACTTAACCCTTTGATCGCCCCTGGTGTTAACCCCTTTTCTGCTAGTGTCATTAGTACAGTAACAGTGCATATTTTTAGCTCTGATTACTGTAGTAATGTCACTGGTCCCCTCAAAAGTGTCAGATGTCCGATCTGTCCACCGCAATTGTTGAAGGGGATTTGGTTTGAAGAAGAATTCCTGACTTCCAATCAATATCTTGAAACTCCAGGCAATCCACTTGGCCCTTCAGAAACAGTACCTATAATCTAATAGGACATCCAGATAGGATCCAGTTGGGCAACGCCACAGTCGTGGCAAATATTAATCATCAGGGAGAGACAGAAAGTCTTGCTGTGGCAAGTGAGGTCACATTCCTGCTGGCCTGGACAGAACTACATGTTTCTACCCTTTCCGTTGTGTACTTCCCCATCTTGGAAAATTGACAGGTGTATTTCCTCAGTGTCTGATCCTATAAGAGTAGTCCCTAAGGTGGGGAGTGTTCTAGGGCCTGTGCCATCTTATGAAGGGTGCTATACGTGGAACTCCTAGCTTCTTTTACGATGACAATGAAAGATATATTTTCTCTATACCTCTGAAAATTCAGGAATCTAACCTGCCTTGAGGCTATAAGACCGAATTTATGCTATGTGATTAGGAAACCCTGTTCAAGAAGAACGTGCTGTTATCTAAAGTTTCTGAGTTCATGCTTCTGCTGTAGCCAATTGTCTAAATACAGAATGACAAGGCAGTGCTTCAATGTGCTGCCTTTGGAAAACATTTTTTCAACTAGTAGGTCCTTAATTTAAATCCCTTTACATGTGTATTTTTATTATAGTCATTTCTATTAATACAAGGTTTTTTATTGCTTTAGCTTGGAAAGCAATTATCCATCTGCAGTTCAAGGATGAGGAATTTCTTAGAGTGAAGAGTCAAACTCCAGTTTGTACTTTGATCATATTTATGTGAGAAGATAAAAAATCATCATTAAGCTCCTCCCTTCTTTGCACTCATTTTTGTTTATAAACACTGATTAATGATAGAAGCTGTTATTGGACTGGAAAGCACAGAGCTAAGCCCAAAAAGGTAACTTAAAGCCAACCTGGGCTTATAATGCAAGGACCTTCTTAGTGGCACAGAAATCAATTTTACAAATAACACAGGAAGCCACACTTAAGCAGTATTTGTTAAATCAGACAATGCTTATGGCATAGAAGGCACCCTTTGAGCTTTTCTGTTTAATATATATTTCAGAATCAAGATGTTTCCAGTTACAGTGACTAGGCATGAGTTATTTTTTTACTGACTCTCTTTGGTCTAATGACAAGCATAGTTACATAGTTAGGTTAAAAAAAAACAAAAGTGCATCTAGCTTAACCAATAAAAAACAAAAAAGGCAACCATACAACCCCATATACACAATCCTATACCCTCAGTTGATCCAGAGGAAGGTGAAAAACCCCAGCAAAGCATGATCCAATTTGCTACAGCAGGGGAGAAAATTCCTTCCTGATCCCCCCAAAGGCAATGGGATATTCCCGGGATCAACTTTACCTATAAATATTAGTACCCAGTTATAATATTTACACCTAGGAAAGAATCCAGGCTTTTTTTACCCACTTGCCGACCAGCTGCCATAGTTTTACTGCATCAGAATTGGCTCTATTTCGTGAAAAGACGTACCTGTACGTCGCTTCATGTAATAGACAGTGGGGGTGCGTGTCGATTGGCCAGAAGGGGAGCCAATCGGTCCCCGGGGAACCCGCTATCGCTCCCCATGGAGACAGAATGGCGGTCTGCCTATTTAAACACAGCAAACTGCTGTTCTCTCACAGATGAACACAGGTCTCTGTGTTCATCTATTGAGTACACAGTTATAAAGCACTCCCTAGTAGCACACTTAACCCTTTGATCGCCCCTGGTGTTAACCCCTTTTCTGCTAGTGTCATTAGTACAGTAACAGTGCATATTTTTAGCTCTGATTACTGTAGTAATGTCACTGGTCCCCTCAAAAGTGTCAGATGTCCGATCTGTCCACCGCAATGTCGCAGTCTTGCTAAAAATCGCCGATTGCCGCCATTACTAGTAAAAAAAATAAATAAAAATGCCTATCCTCTAGTTTGTAGACGTGATAACTTTTGTGCAAAACCTCAATATACACTTATTGGGATTTTTTTTTACCAAAAATATGTGGCAGAATAAATATTGGCCTAAATTGATGAAAAAAATTTATTTTTACATTTTTATTATTGTAAGTAAAAAATATTGTTATTTCAGAATTGTCGCTCTATTTTTTGTTTATAAATAAAAACCGCAGAGGTGATCAAATACCACCAAAAGAAAGCTCTATTTGTGGAAAAAAAGTACATAAATCTTATTTGGGTACAGCGTCGCATGACCACGCAATTGTCAGTTAAAGTAACACAGTGCCGTATCACAAAAAATGGCCTGGTCATTAAGGGGGTAAAACCTTCTGGTCCTTAAGAGGTTAAAGCAATCAATTGAGCTGGCCAGAACCACTGTGAAAAAAAACCTTTCCGTAATTGGAGATGAAATCTCTTTTCCTCTAGATGTAAAGAGTGCCCCTCTGTCCTCTGTGATGACCTTAAAGTGAATAACTCAACACCAAGTTCACTATATGGCTCGCTTATATATTTATACATGTTGATCATATCCCCCTTTAATCTCCTCCTCTCAAGAGAAAATAAATTCAGTTCCTCTAATCTTTCCACATAGCTGAGCTCCTCCATGCCTATCGGTTTGGTTGCCCTTCTCTGCACTTTCTCCAGTTCTCCTAATATCATTTTTGAGAACTGGTGGCCAAAATTGAACTGCATATTCCAGATGAGGTCTTACTAATGATTTGTACAGGGGCAAAATTATATCTCTATCTCTCTGGAGTCCATGCTTTTCTTAATACAACTTAATAGAACTTTGCTTGCTTTGGAAACCACAGCTTGACATTGCATGCTATTATTAAGCTTATGATCTACCAGAACACCCAGATCCTTCATCATGGATTCCCCCAGTTGTACTCCCCCTAGTATGTATGCTGCATGCATATTCTTAGCCCCCAAGTGCATAACTTTACATTTATAAACATTAAACCTCATTTGGCGCATAGTTGCCCAATGAAACAATGCATTGAGGTTGGTTTGTAAGTTGGAGACATCCTGTAAGGAAGTTATTCCACTTCATAGCTTAGTGTCATCTGCAAAGACTGAATTGGTACTTTTAATCCCAGACCCTATATCATTTATAAAGATATTAAAAAGTAGGGGTCCCAACACTGAACATTGGGGTACACCACTGATAACCTTAGACCATTCAAAGTAAGAATCATTAACCACTACTCTTAATTCTATCTTTAAGCCAGTTTCTATGCATTTACACACTGATCTTTCCAAGCCTGTAGACTTTACTTTACACATTAGCCATGTATATAAGCTATGATTAACCACTTGCCGCCCGCCCACCAACAAATGATGGCGGATCAGTGTGGTTCTCGTTCTGGCTCTCGCGCGTCCGCGTGCAGCGAAGTGAGCACGGCGCGACCCCGATCTTGGTAAAGAGCCAATTATGTGGCTTTTTACTCACGTGTCCAAACACAGCTGGTCAAATGTAAATGAGGAAGTGTCGTTTTTCGTTGCTCCTCGTCTCACACTGTCAGAGTGTGTGGCGAGGAGAGCCGATCAGCAGCTCCTCCTTGAAGGGGAGTACAAGACTAGTAATCAGGGCACTGATGATCAGTGCCCTGATTACAGTACAGTAAAATAAATGCACATCAATGACAGTAAACATGGCACATCAGTGACCCTAATCAGTGCCACTTATCAGTGCCCATCAGCGCCACCTATCAGTGCCCATCAGCGTGGCATATTAGTGCCACCTCATCAGTGCCGCCACGTCAGCACACATCAGTGAAGGAGAAAAATTACATATTTACAAATTTACTGACAGAAACTAAGAAAAACTTTTTTTTTCAAAATGTTGTCTTTTTTTGTAAAAAAAAAAAACCCAGCTGTGATTAAATACCATCAAAAGAAATCTCTATTTGTGTGGGAAAAAAAGATACAATTTTCATTTGGGTACAGTATTGCATGACCACGCAATTCTCATTCAAATTGTGACAGTGCTGAAAGCTGAAAATGGGCAGGAAGGGGGTGAAAGTGCCCTGTATTGAAGTGGTTAAAGAATACCCATGTGTGCTAGATCCAAGACGTATTTTCCTTTATCAAACTTTTTATTTCCGCAAACATTTCAATTCATTAGATCTGAGCTTAAAACAATACTTTTTTGTAAAGTGAACAATAGCAGCATCTCATGGTCTTACAATAGAATTACATGTCAAATAGCAGAAAAGGAAAAACTTCACTTTCCTTTAAAGAATGGCATAACATATACAGTACGATTGTTAAAAATGCAATTTTCTAATTTTAATATTATAGTTTTTTTTTTTTTTTTAACAACCAGTATGTTCCTTAATTGAAAACATTGGCATAGTGTCACATGTCCAAGCCATGAGACTGCTGTCTCTTATAAACTTTGTTTTATAAACTTTGTTTGCATCATCACTTGCCTGCTGCCTGGGCGTCGCTCAGTGATGATGTTGCATACCTGACTATATCACCTGATGGCTTGCAGTCCTCTGGCCTTGTGTTTGTGCTCCAAGGTGTATCACTGCTAGCAGTCTTCTGTTCTCTGTTTTCCTCCGTGCAGCTTGGCTGACGACTTTCCTGGCTCTCGATCCTGCATCAGCAGACGACCCCGCATCGGCAAACTACCTGCTACTGTATTTGACCCCGGCTTGGATGATTACCCGCTTCTAGACTTCACCCTGGCTGCTCCTGATTTTGCTCCTCACTCTTGCTCTGAGTTTATTGTTGTTGCCTTAATAAACTGCTTTATTTTACTTGCATCTTCATGTGGTCTGGTTTCCTAGCACCCTGACACATGGTACAAAAAGAGGGTAGTACATGGGATGACAGTATTACACAGACGATGCAAATAAGGTAATGCCTAGAGTAAGCAATCAGGATACAAAGGTAGTCCAAAAGTATCAGCTACAGTATACAGCCAAAACACAGGATAAGCAGTAGCAGTCAGCAGCCCTTTCATTACACCACTGGAATTGGAAAATAAAAAGAAAGGGACCCTATTACTGGGATGTCCATGGCTGACAAATCCTATCGTAGGCGAGGTCTTTTGCATCATTCTGAATACCCAGCAACTGTAGTTTGAGAGAAACTGGAAAGGACAGCTGAAGACAGATATTGATAAGCTCAAAAACATCTGCTCAAAACTGTGCCACCCCCAGGCAACTCCAGAACATATGAAAATATGTACCAATAGCCGTCTGACATTGAGGGCAGTCCGGAGGTCTTTGAGGGTAGATTCTGTGCAATCTCAGAGGAGTATAGTACACCCTATGCAAGAATTTCATTTGAATTAGCTTATCTCTAGAGAAAACTATTAATTTAGAACTATCCTCAAAACAGCCCTCCTAATCTTCCCTGTCCAGGGTAGAAATGTCAGCCCTCCACACTTCCCAAAACTTTTCTATCTTAGGGGACTCGACACCAAGTAAAGCCAGATAAAGAGAGAAAAGAGGCTTGGACAGAGTTTCTTGAGCAAGAAGATCCTCAATGTGGTCTGTGGCCAATATAGGGGGGTGCAGAAATTGAGCCAGAGCTGCATGGTGCAATTGGAGATAACGAAAGTACATCTATCATGGAAGCCCAAACTTAACAGAGAGATCCTGGAAGGAAAGTAAAGAGCTCACGGAGATTACATTCCGTAGCGTTTAAATGCCAAACCAAACCCAAAGTCTGAAATGGGATAAGTAAGGGGTCCCCCAAAGAGGCTGGTATGGAGACCAGTGGCCAGGTTGCAAGAAAAATGTTTCCAAGGAGGGTCCCAGTCCCTAAGAGTCTGAGTAGAATGTGGAAGGTCAGTGTACACCCTATATACCAAGTTGGTGAGCTCCTGAAGCGACCCCAGCAGAGCAGAGCTCCAAACAAACTGCAGCAATGGCCCGGGAACACACATCACACAGGGAGACAGAGTGGAATTTGCCAGGCGAGGTATGGCACCCCCCAGATGAAGGTGCTGATACATTGATCAATCTCCATAAAAAATGTAATGGGTATCCAAGGAGTCAGTGTTGAAATGTGTAGTTAAATTTGGGAAGAAAAATAATTTAAGAATGTTAATGTGCACCATCAGATTCAATGGAAATTTATCCCAAAATAAGCACTTGTCCTGAAGCTGAAGAAGCATTGGGTGCAAGTTGAGACTATAAAAGCTTGCCGGATCCAGCCTAACCTGGATACCCAAGTACCTGAACTCGTCAACCCACCTCAACTGTGTGCCAGCTGCAGTCTCCAGCTCCTGGGCATCTAAGGGGAAAATAATCAACTTTGACTAATTGATTCAGATCCCTAAAAGCGCCCGAACTCATCGAAACCAGGAGCACAACCTGCAAGGAGAAGTTAGCATCATTTGGATACAAAAGGGCATCATCGGCATAAACCGAGATCTTTTCCTCCAGGAGACCAACCCTCAGTCCATCAACAAGCCAGGAGCTCTGAACTAGAATAGCTAAGGGCTCCAGTACCAGGGCAAAAAGTAAGGGGGGCAGGGGACAATCCTGCCTTGTTCCCCTCTGCAGGGAAAAGGCCTCAGAGACCCTGCCATTTTTTGCAAATCCGAGCGCAGGGCACCCTGTAAAGCATGCCCAACCAGGCCCAAATTTGCGCATTACCTCCAAAAAGGTATTTCCACTCCTTTGAGTAAACGCCTTTTCAGTGTCTAAGGAGGCGATGACTCTTTGTCCAATGTTAGAATAAGTAGCAGATAAGGTAAGGAAGAGGCGTTCAAGATAGATGTTGGTGCCCTTCACAGGCATAAACCCAGTTTGATCCACATGGATAATAGCATCCAGGACCCACAATAAATGATTGGCAAGAATTTTTTGCCAAGATCTTTGCATCAATAGTGAGCAAGAAGCTTGGCCTATAGAAGACACAATCTTCAGGGTCTTTGCCTGGTTTGGGCACCAACACAATACCAGCCTCAGGCATCGACTCAGGATGTGACCCCAGGAGGAGAATTGATCCAACAGGGAGGTAAGCTAATCTGCTAAGAGTTCCTGGTACAGAGATTAAAATCCACAGGGGCCTTACTGGGCTGGACTTGGGCCATGGCTTCCTGTACATCCACAAAAGTAATGTCCCGATCGAGGGAAGCACTAGCTTCAGGGTCAAAAGTAGGGAACTTGATCTGATCGAGGTAAGTACAGAGGTCAGAGGGGGTATAGTAAACTCAAGTGAAATGTAATTTTATAATTCAAAGCAGAACTAAAGTATCTTAATCTCCCATCATGTGAGTATTTTATTTCTAAACACTGGTAATCTACCCAGTAAAATAAAAAAAGTCTGCATTTCTTTTTCTTATGGTATATCGCTGCTGTGAGGCTTTCCAAGGTATAAAGATCATTTATTTTAGTAAACCAAACTCTGATAGATGAGACTACCTTTTTTTTTTCCCAAATACAATCTGAAATTTTAACTTAAAAATGATCCATGCATACTTGAAAATGTGTTACCTTTATTTTCCATATTTCATATACTTTGCAGCTGACCAAAAAAAAAAAAGAGGCAGTGTTTACTACCTCTTTTAAAGAAGTACTGTCGTTTAAAATTGTTTAAAGTGATAGTAAATGCATTTTTTAGGTAAAATAAAAAAGATGGTATAGTTACCTGCTCTGTGCAATGTTGCACTGAGCAGTCCCTTACCTCCTCTTCTGGAGTCCCCCACTGGTGCAGTCAGCTCCTTCTTCTTACATGTGCTTCCTCAGTGAGCTGTGTGCTATGTGGGTGCTCTTCGGAGCCAGGCTGTGTGCATCCATAAACACACACAGTGCCGGCAAACCATGCCCCAACTCCCTTCTCACAGGATTTGACTGACAGCTGCAGATGCCAATGACTTTCACTGCTCTCAGAGTATCCTGTGAGATCAGGATAGTAGGCAGCAGTGCTGCAGATGGGACATTACTGGATCAGTGGAGGAGTTGGGTAAGTGTTTAGGGAAGGTGTCTCCATAGTGACACTGTACTTTTCTAGTGACAGTATATAATTGTAGCATTGTACTGCTGTGGCAGTCATCACATACAATGTCAGTGCAGCCACCCATTGTCTCTCATCACTGCCACAGCAGTACAATGTCCCCAATCACCAACACACTAATCACAGTGTTATCATAAGGCATTGTTCCCATGTGCAGTGCTTTCTGTAGAGCAATCCAAGTTCAGATTGCTCTTCAGAAAGCATTTGACAGGTAGTAAGGAGGCACTGTATTGCTTCCTCACTGCCTGCTATAACCTCTTGGACCCCACGCAAGCACTCCCATTCTTTTAAATGGGTTGCGATCAATGGGCATACAGGAGGTACAAGAAAAGCATTGCAACCACAGCATGTATACACCCCTAGCTGCTGCATCTGCAGCTAAAGGGGATAGTATTTGGGGTTTGGTAAAACTGCAGCTCATCCAATGAGGTTTTACCAGGCCTTTTTTTCAGCTGGAACTTGGTGGAACTCAGTCCCTCCACCTCTGGTTCAGACCCTCTCCTCCCTGCTCACCACTATCTCTTGTAAACACAGACATCTGGCTTTTGTGTTTACAAGTGACAGCTTGTCTCCCAATGTCTCCCACATATCTGAGTGGCTCCCACTTAGTGCAGGATGAAAAAAAGGGAAATAAAGGTGCCCAGGGTGCAGTGCAGATTCCAAAACCCACATTGGATGATCTCCCTGCAAGTGAGAGAGGCAGAGCTACCTACAGTGTGTGGGGAGGTACTGTACCAGCTGGATGCTTCAGCTTAATACAGCAACACAAGTAAGACATGTGGAAGATGGTGGGCTGGGTGTGTGTGTGTGTCACTTACCTGGGGAAGAGATGGCACCAGGATGCGGTATAAGAAGGCAAGTCGGCAGAGGCAGTGTGATGCTTTGGGCAATGTTCTAATGGGAAACCTTGGGTCCTGCCATTCTTGTGGATGTTACTTTGGTGTCCATGACTCAATGGGTCAAGACTGCGTTGGCAAAAGAGGGCCATGCTCAATATTAGGTGGGTGGTCATAATGTTATGGCTGATCGGTGTACGTTCTGGTTAGACACCAGTCCCAGCAATCCCCTGTGGACAACTGAACTTCTTTTGTTCCTCCTTTTTTCAACCTGCTGTATTTCCTGACCACTGAACATGGGATTCCTGGGGGCAGCCATGCACCAGTAGGCTAGGCTTGCTTGGAGTATAGGACTGCTATAGGTGACAGTACATTATATTCTCTGACCACTTGGTATAGATGCAGCCATTACAGTACATTGGTTTTGACACAGATGGTTGATTTTTGTGATGCACAAGATACAATGTCTGGTACATAATCAGTCCAAACTTTGAAAAAGGCTCACACATATAGTATCCCCATGCTCTGGAGGTGTAGCAGAATGTGTTTCGGGGGAAAAAAAACTAAATATGCTCAAGCTGTGTGTGAAAAAATATCTTCTTAAATTGACAACTTTGTGTAAAAAAAATTTATTTTAATTGTCTTTCTTCATTTTCCAAAATCTTGTGGCAAAAAGACTCATCGTGCTTCTTAAAAAAAAAAATACATTGGGACTCTCTAAAATGTCATCATTTTGTGGGTCTTTCCATTGTCCTGCTGTTCCAGGGCCTCCAAGAATGTGATAGGTAGTTAGGAAATTAGATGTGCAATTTCTGCTTTCCTCTTATACTCTTGCTGCATAATGCGCTCCCAGCACACCCCAGCCCCTGTGTTTTTTCCCCCCTCTTAATGGTGAGAAAGATACACTGTATATTTTTATCCTGCTAGAAAAGAATAATGTAAACAGAAACAAATGTGTGTTAAAAAAAAAATAGGATTAGGGTCAAAGGTCAGTGTATTTTACGTAGCATAAAAAAAAATTAAATGTCAGTAGGTTTTAGGTAGGATTAAAAAAAAAAAAAAGAAGCAAACTGTGCACTATATTTTCTGGGCCCCACTACAGGTACAAACAACAAATATAAACAAACAGTATTTGGTATCACTGTAAGAAGAATTTATCTTTGGCTTGTTCTTTGATATTAAGTTATGGTAATAGCTAGAAATATACAGATAGCTAGAAATATACAGATACATTTTAAAAAAATTATATATTTTTTACTATTTTGTTCCAGTTTTGCTTTGATAATAATAAAACAAAATCATAAAATATCTATTACCGTTTAACACCATTGAAAGCCCAATTTATTCTGGAAAAAAAAAAACTAAGTATAATCCACTTGGATAAACGAAGTAGTTGTGATTATATGAACAGTTTTACTAACAGTTTTACTAAATTGCAAACCAGTGTCTAGGCATTAGGATTTGTTTTACCCTCTATCATGAAAGGGTTAAATGAAAGTATGGCATTGGGTTAATAGTATGCTTGTTGTAGAATGACTCCCATTTAAACCCCTATGCGCCAATAGTATGCAAATATGCGGCCTCTTAGTGGGTTGGGCCTTGGTGCGAGCGGCCGCATATTTGTGTACCAATTAGCCGGCACATATGTGCAGAGAGCCCGTGCGTGGCACAGTTACCGTCAGCTAACAGAAAGCTCCCGATCCTTTCTTGCGATTGGGAGCTTTCCGATCACCACTACGTAAGCGTGAAATGTGTTGACAGTCTTTCCCTTAAAGACTTTAGATTTAGTTGCTTCACTTTCCTAGGCCAAAATGATGCATAGCTTTTCTACGAAAACATTTTTGTAAAATTTAACGTTGCTTACTGTGTATGTGCAGTGCACATTCTTGGCATCTCTAGGTTGCGATATCATTGGCCAGCCATTGGGGGAATAAGGAGGACAATGCTTGTGGAAGAAAACGGAGAAAGCGACATCAGCAGCTTGTAGTCTTTGTATTATTTTTGTATTGTTTAAAAAACAACATGGTATACCTTGCATATTCCCTTTAATACTCCAGGATTTCTCCCATCCTTTGGAACTCCCAAACCCAATCTGTCCAACTGTCTCCTGATCTGTCTATCTTTAGATGATCCCTGAAAACCCTTCTCTTTAAAGAAGCCTGTCCGGCTTCTAACTAATACACTGTTTTTCACTTTCTCCATCAGCTCATCCCCTGCAGGTATTACCTTTTGTATCACTTGATCCCTCCTCTTGGAATGTAAGCTCTAAGGAACAGGTTCTGATTCCTCTTGTACCAAATTGTAATGTCTGCCTTCATTTTGCTAAGCACTGCGCAAACTGTTGGCGATATAAATCCTGTATAATAATAAGAAATGGCTACTCTTCATCTATTTTACTATTGATGCTATGAGGACTTACAACCACTAGATGGCATGTGTACACCTGGCTAATCCTATTCTGGAATGCCAATTTGTCACTTCAATGTGTATATAAAGTACAATAGTTCTGGCACTACTTCTTGCCCTATAAGTGTAGTGATTGGTGGAACCAGCTGGAAGAGCCATTTAGGAGAAACTTTATTTTATTTAAAGTGAAATCACAAAGTAAATCCAACAACAACGAACAAATGAGTGTATCATAAACAGAGAAAGTGATATAGACGGCACCCATATGTAAAATTTCCCAGTGTCCGGATGAACTGCACAATGAGGACAAAGACGACTGATGAAAATGTGCTCTGTATGTATAATAAGATGCAGACATGACCCTTTTTCTGTTTTGTAAACCCCAGAACCATGACGCATATCTGCCATGGGACCAAAGAAAAACACATTTTCTAAATACAACAGGAAGAAAAAAAGCCGGAGATAGAAACAAGACTGCACTCCCCCACTTCTTATAGTCCCCTAGCTTTAATTCTTGTGGTTGATGACTGATTAGAGAGGTAAAATTAGGTCAGGTTTTGGTTGTGGACACTGAGGAAGAACATATCCTCTGGTGGGGGAACTTCCAGCTGCTCCTGGGATTTTGCTTGCTACATTTCCAAATTTATTGCAGTCTAGAGCTAAACATAAACTGACACAGTGCCCCAGACATTGCCCCGAAAGGTCATTCACATACTAAACTGTAATTACAGCCCAGGCCTGCTTTTTCCCCAAGTGGAAGCTGAATATTAATGTATAAATCCTAAATCTTACGGCTGAACTCCAGAAAGATACAAAAACACAATTGATTTCAGCTACAATTTGATTAACAAAGACGAATCAAATACATACAGCATGCAAAAGTATCTTAAAGCAGAACTATATTCTCCTCGGCTCCAGCGATGCAGCGTCACCTTGGGAGTTCAGTCAGATTCGACAATGGACAATGGCAAACAGGCCAGTAACTTTAATGCAGAAGAGACAGTCAGTAGGACTCTTCTGCATTAAAATTCCTGCCTGTTTTCCCATTTTTAATTGTGGCCGGTTCCACTTTAAGGCCCCATTCAGGCATTTGCACTTGCAAATGGGGCTCTTTGCAATTAGATGTAATCCCTGCTGGCAGAGGCGTAACTAGAACCTTCAGGGCCCCGATGCAAGAAACCATGAAGGGCCCCCCATACCCCTGGCCGGGGCCCCTTCCTTCAAGCCCGGGGCTCTTCCCACTAATCCTGGGGCTCTTTACTCTCATTGCATGGCCTTTTATTATGGTCCCGCATCAGGATCCTTTCACAAGTTCTGCAGTGGGCCCCCTTCCTGCAATCTTGGGGCCTCCCCACAGTGGTGAAATGCCAGGGCCCGGTCGCAAGTGTGACCTTTGAGATCCTAGAAGTTCACCCACTGGTTTGCTACCGGGCCCCCTGGAGCATGGGGCCCGGTAGCGATTGCAACCCCTGCAACCCCTGTAGTTACGCCCCTGCCTGCTGGGATTCTCAGCGATTAAAGCAGAACTCCACCAAAAGGGAAAGTTCTGCTCGTCTCCTGCTCCTCTTGCACAATTGGCACTTTTGAGGAGCAGGGGGGAGCAGGTTCCCGATTTTGACAGGTACCCGCTTCCCACTTCCGTTCGTGCTCGGCAACAGGAGTTCTGTCTTCCCCCCCCCCCCCCCCCTGCAGTCTTCTGGGACACTGACAGGTCCCAGAAGACTGCAACCACCACTCGTGCATGCGTAGTGGGCACCCAGCTGTGAAGCCGCAAGCCATCACAGCCAGGTGCCTATAGAGAAGATGCCGGCGCAGGGGACAGCGGGTGAGACCGACTGGGGTGAGCTCACCGCTGGATCCTGGGACAGGTGAGTGGCTGTTTTTTAAAAGTCAGCAGCTACACTTTTTGTAGCTAACAGTATATAGAAACCCGTGCTATGTATATATGTGCTCTCACATAAAAAACAAGTTGCTGCTGTTCATCACACAGTGAAAATTGTAAAAACCATAAACCACAGTGCAACCACAGTAACAATAAATTACAACATCAAATTTGCAAACACCATACCTGTGATTATTGCTAGTCCATATATTGGACAAAGTTCTTCTGCGCAACAACTAATTAATTTGACATCCACAATATAATAATGAAATAATATTTAAGTTCAAAAACATATAAATGTCTATATGTAAAAATGAGTCCAATAATGTAAACAGGCAAGTGGCCAGTGAAAGTCCATAAACATATTGTACACTTTTGCATGCAAAATTATATCCAATATTATAAACAAGCAGATGGCCAGTGAAAGTCCATAAATCAAATAAAGTGCTTCCATGCCAAACTGTTAAGGTGCTGTAATTCTCTATGCTTCTCAGGCAGTCGTCAGTGCTCCCAAAAGTGCTTGCACTTACCAGATAACGTGGACCCTCAGCAATATTGCATGTGGGTCTAACAAGCTTGGTCTGGTAAGTGGAAACTGGGGCACTTCCTGCAGGTCCTTACAGAATCATAGCTCATAAATGTGTAGCACCCTCCTAGGTAGGTGCTAGAGAAAGAGTATAGTTTTGGCTCGGTCTGCCTATCAGAGGAGCAGCAGGCAAATTCTATATTGCTTTCTGCTTAACAGAGAGCAGGATCTGTGAGTTAGGTCTGCTCATGGTGCTCAGTGTGTGATTCATCTGGTCTAGGGAGTGTTTCACACTGGTCCAATAGGGAGGCATGCTGGACAGTGGAGAAAACCTGACCAATGGGTACACAGGCTTTGATACAGTCTCAGTGATTGGCACAGACTGATGTCTTGGTGCATTCTGGGTTGTGGTATAAAAGCCAGGAACACATGTACTCGGGGTCTTTGGCTGGTGAGCAGAGTCCCAGAAGGAGGGTGGCGTCTCCCTTCTCCTCTGTAGCAGTTGGTGTGTGGTCGCAGGTGGCCGGCCTGGTGGGACCAGAAGGAAGGAGCTGAATCCAGAGGTCCAGGAGAGCTGACTGGAGGGGTTGAGACACTGGAGACCCTGGAAAAACAGTATCGTGAGTACAGGAGATCGTGTCTAGGGGCCTGACCTGAGAGGGGTCCACCCTGGAGTAGTATAGTCAGAGGACAGGTGTCAGCTGGTGGAGTGAAAGGGGGTTCTAGGTGAGTACCCTGAAGATAGTTACTCAATCAAGTCATCTTATCAGAGACTAAGGCTGGCCATACACTATACAATTTTCTTGTTCAACTTTCCTTTAGATTTACCAAAAACATGTAATATAGGGTCAAACCTAAACACTTTCAATTTGTATGCAGTCAGGCAGGCCCTTGCACTACATAGTTTAAGGTAAATCTAAAGGAAATTGAATAAGAAAATTGTATAGTGTATGGCCAGCCTAAGGCTGGCCATACACTATACAATTTTCTTATTCAATTTCCTTTAGATTTACCTTCATGTAGTGAAGGGCCTGTCTGATTGCATACAAATTGAAAGTGTTTAGGTTTGAACGTATATTATATAGTTTTGGTAAATCTAAAGGAAAGTTGAACAGGAAAATTGTATAGTGTATGGCCAGCCTTAATCCTAAAGTTCATCTAGTGGCAAGGTGAATCAGTAGCCTGGCTGCATCTACAGACAGGAGTCCTCATCTTTTGAGTTCAATTCTGGAGTCTCCCACTCTTCCCTTCTCCTATCCCTATTTAAAATAAAAACACAAAAACTACAACCACTAGACTGTTTATTGACCGAGCCAGGAAGAAAAGAGTTAAATTGTGCATGCTGCAGTTGCTAACGGTAACCCAGGGGGATCCCGAGGTACACATTTCAGCAGTCCTCAAGGGGGCAGTGCTACAAATGGAAGAGAGGGTCGTTTCGTTAGCACTTTTGTGTGCGTTCCGCGTGCGTTCCACTGCCAGCTGGGGAACACCACATCGGGCTGGCAGTGGAACGCACGAGGAACGCACACAAAAGTGTGGACGAAACGACCCTGCTTGCAATAGCTGGATATACATCTGCCTTTTTATCAGAGTTGTATAAAGTACTCTAAACCCATACTTGAGTAAAAGTACAAGTGCTCGATCAAAAAGTGACTTGAGTAGAAGTGGAAGTGCTTGATCAAAAAGTGACTTGAGTAGAAGTACTAAAGTATTCAACATTTTTTGTACTTAAGTATTGCGAGTAGTTTTTTTAAAAATTTTGCTACTCAAGTACTGAAAGTAAAAGTACCAGTAGTTTTGAAAAAAAAATTGCTACTCAAGTACTGAAAGTTAAAGTACAAGTACTGTGTTATGTAGTTATTAAAGAAAGAAGTCAAAAGTTTGAACATCATATTGTTTTTTATTATTTCAAATGCAGCTTTTATTTGTACATACAGTAGCTTTTATTTTCGTATGCGCTGATAATACACATGTTTTGAGCTTCATGAAACCTGCCGTCTACTGTTCTGGCAGTGGTAATTTTTATAATAGTAACAAGTAACTATGCAGAACAAAAAAAAAAAATATCGGAGTAGAAGTATTGAAATCATCGAAAAAATGTAGTGAAGTAAAAGTGGAAGTAGGAGAAAAAAATTCTACTCTAGGAAAGTACAGATACCGCCTTTCGGTACTTAAGTACAGTAGTGAAGTAGTTCTACTTAGTTACTATACATCTCTGCTTTTTATACTGATGATATGCAAGTTTTCCTCTACAACAATGTAAGTATATTTTTATATGCGCATGGAAAGTAAAAGGAAGTAAAGCAGGATGGTAGATCAGCCCTTGTGACAACTGGTCTTCTCTGAGAGGAAGCTCCCAAGGGACGTTTATGTCAACCAGACTTTTTGGAAGATCCTCATCCTGGATTCCTCACAGGAATTGCAGAAGAAGCCTGAGCCGAGGATAATACTGGCCTTAACATAGCCCTTGGACGCCTGCCAGAGGAACCCATGATCTCATCACAAACCTCGGTATACTCCTGTGGAGCTGAACCTGCTAAAAAAGAGCTGTATGTAGGACTGTGCAAACAGAAATGTCTTGAAGGTGGATACCACCAGACTCAGAACCTGTATGCAAAACGGGAGATAGAACTATCTGTGTGACAGCAGCTGGTGAATCACGGTCTGTGGTTCCTGAAGTTTGTCTTGAGGAAGGACCACCCTGGTCAGAATTAGAATCAGACCTAGGTAAATCAACTCCCTGGACAGGGATAGGGGGACCTTAGGTAGTTCGGACGACATCACCTGAACCTTTGCAGAAAATAAAAATCGGCACAAGGAGACTCAAGACCTAAAAAACCTGAAAAGGACAAGCTTTGTCCACCTTTCTGGGTACCCCCAAAAGAATCATTTTGTGGATGCCCTTAATGCTCATGAAGGAGGTCCACAAGGCCAGAAACAAGCGAAGATGTCCCCCCACCCCAATAATGGGTGAGGGCAGACCGTGTTGAAGGGGTCTTGTCTGCACGTTTGGAGAATCTAGCTCTAGGCTTACCAGACCAAGGTTGTGTGGAACCTCCCGGGGGAATATTTAAAAGATCTATTTCTCTTATTCTCCATCCCAGAAGCATGAAGTAGGGCTGCTAAACCATTATAGAGGTGAACACTGCATTCTCTTTTTCATTGCCCCCCAGTAACTGTAAATGTGAAATTGGTGCTCAGCTTTTTAATCACTTGTAAATAGGGTTGAGCGGACACCTAGATGTCCGTGTTCGACGGGTTCGGCCGAACTTTAAAAAAAAGTCCGGGTCCGTGTCCCGGACTTTTACCGAACTTTTCCCGGACACCGAACCCCATTGAAGTCAATGGGGACCCGAACTTTAAGGCACTAAAATGGCTCTAAAACACCAAAGGAAAGGGCTAGAGTGCTGCAAATGGCAGCAAAACGTAATTAAGAGCATGGCAAGTGCTCTGCAAACAAATGTGGATAGGGAAATAACTTAAAACAACAAAAAAAAACAGAAAAATAAAACAATGTTCTTCTTCATCTCTGAAGGACGAGGCCCATATGGAGTAGGAGGGAGGTTGAGGTGGTGGTGGATGTGGCGGTGACATAGGCGTGCGCACAGGGTGTGCTGGGTGTGCCTGGGCACACCCTAATCACCTAGGGCACATAGCATTGCCAGTGAGGAGATGGGAAAGATCTCCCTGGGACCTGCTCTGCTCTATTTCTCCTTGCCTACAGGTACATGGCCCCGATACATTACTCTCCCTGCTGGCAAACACATGCATGTGTATTTCAACTTTGGGGTGCACACCTTAATGCAATAGGCTGCGCACACCTATGGGCGGTGTAGGTGGAAGCGGCGGTGGAGGAGGACCAGGGCCGGATTAACAGCATCATGGGCTTGGTGCTGAGGATTTTGAAGGGCCTTAAGGGCCGTGCCTTGCCATGCACCCAGAGGAGGAAGGGTGCAGCCATGCATGCCTAATTCAACATGGGATGCTGTCTCTGAAGCCCATAAACACATCCATGCATCGCCAACTGTCCCTCCTTGTCCGGCCTTCACGCTGTGTGGGGAGGTTCTGAGGGTGCTGCCTGGGGAAGCGAGCATAGAAGCCAGACTTCTGTGTTTACAAGTGACAGAAGAGCGGTAACAGTGAATATGGCCAACCCGGGGCCTATATAAAAAGGTAGGGGCCTGGAGCTGCAGCTCCAATAGCCCCTACATTAATCTGGCCCTGAGGAGGAGGACGAGGTAGCCAACACTGCTTCTTTTCAAAAATTTTAAATGAGGGTACACCCCAAAAGAGTGAGAAAGAGCAAAAATGGAACAATGGGTGGGTAAGGTCGGTATCCATTGCTATTCTGCATAAGGTACGGAAAAGTCCCGTGGGATCCATGCCTGGTTCATTTTAATGAACGTGAGCTTGTCCACATTGTCTCTGGACAGGCGGCTGCGCTTGTCTGTTATAACGCCCCCAGCCGTGCTAAATACCCGTTCAGATAATACACTGGCTGCAGGGCACGCCAGCACCTCCAAGGCGTAAAGGGCAAGCTCAGGCCATGTGCCCAATTTGGAGACCCAGAAGTTGAAGGGGGCAGACCCGTCATTCACTACATGTAGGCGTGTGCACACATACTGCTCCACCATGTTGGTAAAATGCTGCCTCCTGCTAAGACGTTCCATCTGAGCTGCTGGTGCTGCTGTTTGTTGTGGCGTGCTGACAAAGCTTTTCCACATTTCGGCCATGCTAACCCTGCCTTCTGAGGTGCTGGCGGTGCCCTGGTTGCGTTGGCGACCTCCTCCTCCTCCTCCTCTGCCTTGTGCTTCCACTGTGGCCCCGCTGTCAGATGGGAATGCCAGCAGCATGGCGTCTACCAGCGTGCGCTTGTACTCGCGCATCTTGCGATCGCGCTCCAGTGAGTGAATTAAGGACGGTACGTTGTCCTTGTAACGGGGATCCAGCAGCGTGGCCACCCAGTAATCAGCACAAGTTAGAATGTGGGCAACTCGGCGGTCGTTGTGGAGACACTGCAGCATGTAATCGCTCATGTGTGCCAGGCTGCCCAGAGGCAACGAAAGGCTGTCCTCTGTGGGAGGTGTATCGTCCGTGTCCTCTGTATCCCCCCAGCCACGCACCAGTGATGGCCATGAGCTGGCCTGGGTGCCACCCTGCTGTGAACATGGTTCCATCTCCTCCTCCAGCTCCTCCTCCTCCTCATCCTCCAGAACTGTGCCCCTGCTGGACAATTGCGTCCCTGGCGTTTGCGTGTGCAGGAACCCACCCTCGGAGCCCCTTGCGAATGACTGCCCTGAAAGCCTTGGAAATGTTACCTCTTCATCCTCCTCCTCCTCCTCATCCTGTGCCACATCCTCTTCCATCATCGCCCGAATTGTTTTTTCAAGGAGGCATAGAAGTGGGATAGTTAAGCTGAGAACGGCGTCATTGCCACTGGCCATGTTGGTGGAGTACTCAAAACAGCGCAACAAGGCACACAGGTCTCGCATGGAGGCCCAGTTAAATTAAATAGCGGAATAGAAAATATGATCCAAAAAAAGTGTATGTATATCACACGTACACAACCACACTGGGCCCCAATTACTATTGTTTGTACCCCTAAAAGGCTAGATGAGGAGTAGGGGGAGTATGGAACAGGCAGCACCCTCAAACCTTCAGAAGTATGAGATGAACCCCAACAACTTGGAAAGGTGGATCTCTCTCACACGTACCAACACAGACTATCCCCCAATTTAACTGATCCCCAAAGGTTTTTGATTAAATAGCGGAATAGAAAATATGATCCAAAAAAAGTGTATGTATATCACACGTACACAACCACACTAGGCCCCAATTACTATTGTTTGTACCCCTAAAAGGCTAGATGAGGAGTAGGGGGGGTATGGAACAGGCAGCACCCTCAAACCTTCAGAAGTATGAGATGAACCCCAACAACTTGGAAAGGTGGATCTCTCTCACACGTACCAACACAGACTATCCCCCAATTTAACTGATCCCCAAAGGTTTTTGATTAAATAGCGGAATAGAAAATATGATCCAAAAAAAGTGTATGTATATCACACGTACACAACCACACTAGGCCCCAATTACTATTGTTTGTACCCCTAAAAGGCTAGATGAGGAGTAGGGGGGGGTATGGAACAGGCAGCACCCTCAAACCTTCAGAAGTATGAGATGAACCCCAACAACTTGGAAAGGTGGATCTCTCTCACACGTACCAACACAGACTATCCCCCAATTTAACTGATCCCCAAAGGTTTTTGATTAAATAGCGGAATAGAAAATATGATCCAAAAAAAGTGTATGTATATCACACGTACACAACCACACTAGGCCCCAATTACTATTGTTTGTACCCCTAAAAGGCTAGGAGTAGGGGGAGTATGGAACAGGCAGCACCCTCAAACCTTCAGAAGTATGAGATGAACCCCAACAACTTGGAAAGGTGGATCTCTCTCACACGTACCAACACAGACTATCCCCCAATTTAACTGATCCCCAAAGGTTTTTGATTAAATAGCGGAATAGAAAATATGATCCAAAAAAAGTGTATGTATATCACACGTACACAACCACACTAGGCCCCAATTACTATTGTTTGTACCCCTAAAAGGCTAGATGAGGAGTAGGGGGGGTATGGAACAGGCAGCACCCTCAAACCTTCAGAAGTATGAGATGAACCCCAACAACTTGGAAAGGTGGATCTCTCTCACACGTACCAACACAGACTATCCCCCAATTTAACTGATCCCCAAAGGTTTTTGAATAAATAGCGGAATAGAAAATATGATCCAAAAAAAGTGTATGTATATCACACGTACACAACCACACTGGGCCCCAATTACTATTGTTTGTACCCCTAAAAGGCTAGATGAGGAGTAGGGGGAGTATGGAACAGGCAGCACCCTCAAACCTTCAGAAGTATGAGATGAACCCCAACAACTTGGAAAGGTGGATCTCTCTCACACGTACCAACACAGACTATCCCCCAATTTAACTGATCCCCAAAGGTTTTTGATTAAATAGCGGAATAGAAAATATGATCCAAAAAAAGTGTATGTATATCACACGTACACAACCACACTAGGCCCCAATTACTATTGTTTGTACCCCTAAAAGGCTAGATGAGGAGTAGGGGGGGTATGGAACAGGCAGCACCCTCAAACCTTCAGAAGTATGAGATGAACCCCAACAACTTGGAAAGGTGGATCTCTCTCACACGTACCAACACAGACTATCCCCCAATTTAACTGATCCCCAAAGGTTTTTGATTAAATAGCGGAATAGAAAATATGATCCAAAAAAAGTGTATGTATATCACACGTACACAACCACACTAGGCCCCAATTACTATTGTTTGTACCCCTAAAAGGCTAGATGAGGAGTAGGGGGGGTATGGAACAGGCAGCACCCTCAAACCTTCAGAAGTACGAGATGAACCCCAACAACTTGGAAAGGTGGATCTCTCTCACACGTACCAACACAGACTATCCCCCAATTTAACTGATCCCCAAAGGTTTTTGATTAAATAGCGGAATAGAAAATATGATCCAAAAAAAGTGTATGTATATCACACGTACACAACCACACTAGGCCCCAATTACTATTGTTTGTACCCCTAAAAGGCTAGGAGTAGGGGGAGTATGGAACAGGCAGCACCCTCAAACCTTCAGAAGTAGGAGATGAACCCCAACAACTTGGAAAGGTGGATCTCTCTCACACGTACCAACACAGACTATCCCCCAATTTAACTGATCCCCAAAGGTTTTTGATTAAATAGCGGAATAGAAAATATGATCCAAAAAAAGTGTATGTATATCACACGTACACAACCACACTAGGCCCCAATTACTATTGTTTGTACCCCTAAAAGGCTAGATGAGGAGTAGGGGGAGTATGGAACAGGCAGCACCCTCAAATCTTCAGAAGTATGAGATTGTGTTCACTGTACCCCACAAAGATTGAGTTCACTGCACCCCACAATGATTGTGTTCACTGCACCCCACAAAGATTGTGTTCACTGCACCTCACAAAGATTGTGTTCACTGTACCCCCCAAAGATTGTGTTCACTGCACCCCACAAAGATTCTGTTCACTGTACCCCACAAAGATTGTGTTCACTGCACCCTAAAAGGATGTTGTTCACTGCACCCCACAAAGATTGTGTTCACTGCACCCTAAAAGGATGTTGTTCACTGTACCCCCCCAAAGATTGTGTTCACTGCACCCCACAAAGATTGTGTTCACTGCACCCCAAAAAGATTGTGTTCACTGTACCCCCCAAAGATTGTGTTCACTGCACCCCAAAAAGATTGTGTTCACTGTACCCCCCAAAGATTGTGTTCACTGCACCCCACAAAGATTCTGTTCACTGTACCCCACAAAGATTGTGTTCACTGCACCCCAAAAAGATTGTGTTCACTGTACCCCCCCAAAGATTGTGTTCACTGCACCCCACAAAGATTCTGTTCACTGCACCCCACAAAGGATTGTGTTCACTGCACCCCAAAAAGATTGTGTTCACTGCACCCCAAAAAGGATTTTGTTCACTGCACCCCAAAAATGATTTTGTTCACTCCACCCCAAAAAGATTGTGTTCACTGCACCCCACAAAGATTGTGTTCACTGCACCCCAAAAAGATTGTGTTCACTGTACCCCCCAAAGATTGTGTTCACTGCACCCCACAAAGATTCTGTTCACTGTACCCCACAAAGATTGTGTTCACTGCACCCCAAAAAGATTGTGTTCACTGCACCCCAAAAAGGATGTTGTTCACTGCACCCCAAAAAGGATGTTGTTCACTCCACCCCAAAAAGATTGTGTTCACTGCACCCCACAAAGATTGTGTTCACTGCACCCCAAAAAGATTGTGTTCACTGCACCCCAAAAATGATTTTGTTCACTGCACCCCAAAAAGGATTTTGTTCACTGCACCCCAAAAAGGATGTTCACTCCACCCCAAAAAGATTGTGTTCACTGCACCCCAAAAAGATTGTGTTCACTGCACCCCACAAAGGATTTTGTTCACTGCACCCCAAAAAGATTGTGTTCACTGCACCCCAAAAAGGATGTTGTTCACTGCACCCCAAAAAGGATTTTGTTCACTGCACCCCACAAAGGATTGTGTTCACTGCACCCCACAAAGGATTTTGTTCACTGCACCCCACAAAGATTGTGTTCACTGCACACCAAAAAGGATTGTGTTCACTGCACCCCAAAAAGATTGTGTTCACTGCAGCCCAAAAAGATTGTGTTCACTGCAGCCCAAAAAGATTGTGTTCACTGCAGCCCAAAAAGATTGTGTTCACTGCAGCCCAAAAAGATTGTGTTCACTGCAGCTCACACACAGAAAAATGGATGTGGATCACTGACACCTGCCTATCTCCAATCCCACACCACACAGCAATATCGATTGTAGTTTGTAGAACACAGTTTCCCTAAAATTCAGCAGACTCTGTCCCTAACAGGATTGAGAAGAGATCGTAGATCAGGATTGAGTGCAGATTCACCCCACCCCCCACACAGCAATATCGATTGTAGTTTGTAGAAGACACTGACCCTATAATTCAGCAGACTCTATCCCTAAAATGCCTACAACTCGCCCTGCCTAAACACTCCGACCTGTCCCTCAATTCTATCCGGACACAAATGGTTTTTTCCTGCCTATCTTTCCCTAATCAGCAGCCAGCACATTGATGTGTGCTCTGTCCCTTAGCTAAGCAGCAGAATGACGCTGCTGCGGCGGCTGCCTCGAACTTATAAAGACTTGGTCACATGCTTCAGACGGCCAATCACAGCTACTAAGACATTTGCAGGCATGGCTGGGATGGCTTAAGGCACACCAGTTAAACGATTGTTGATTGGCTGTTGAAAGCCCGCCATGAAAAGAGCGCCAAAGCATGCAAAACCTGGAAATAAAACGACCGAACACGGATTTTTACCCGAACATACAGTAAAGTGTCCGTGTCCGTGTTCGGGTAAAAAAAATCCAATTATTCGGTACGAACACGAATAATACAGTCCGTGTTCGCTCAACACTACTTGTAAAGAAAGCTTTCTCAACCAGGGTTCTGTGGAACTCTATGGTTTGTCCAAAGGTTGCTAGGGGTTCTTTGAGCAACGAACAGTTACAATCACATATAATGGCTAGTCTATGTAGGCATAGTGTGTCTCAGCCTCTGTAAATATACTAATACATAAAAACAAGAGATTTTGAGACACACACAGAGTAGATAAAAAAATTTAAATTGTATTAAAAATATATACCTTAAAAAGTTTAAAAATACAAAACATTTCACCAACAATACATATAAAAACATTGCGTAACTTATAACAATTAACAGTACATGAATTTGGAGTACTTATACATAGTATCTGGACTTCTAAATGCATTTGGTAAGACAACACTCGCTTCCTCAGAAGAATTTAGATACTCATATCTGAAAACAGAAATCAGGTCATTAGAAAAGCAAAAAAAAAAAAAAAAAAAAAAAAAGAAGAAGAGCAAAGCAAATTACAGGTTTATCTCCTACCTGCAATAACTACAATGGTAATGGAGCAATTTCCCATTAACATGTAATGTAAGGGCTCACGTCTTTTTTACGCGATACGACGCACCTGTACATCGCTTCGTGTAGCAGATATTGGGGGCGTGCACTCGCTGATTGGCTAAAGGGAGAGCCAATCAGTGGGTCCGGCGGATATAGCACCCGCGATCGCTCCTCCTGGAGACAGAACGGCAGTCTGCCGTTGTAAACATGGCAGACCGCTGTTCTGTCAGTGATGAACACAGGTATCCTGGGTTCCTCCTATTTAGGAACACAGGTCTCGGTGTTCATCCAGTAATTACAAACCCCACACAGTTAGAAAAGCAACCCCTAGGCACACATTTAACCCTTTGATTGCCCCTGGTGTTAACCCCTTCCCTGCCAGTGTCATTAGTACAGTAACAGTGCACATTTTTGTTACTGGTCCCCCCAAAAGTGTCAGTTAGGTGTCCGATCTGTCCCCTGCCATGTTGCAGTCCCACTAAAAATTGCTGATCGCCGCCATTACTAGTAATCAATAAATAAATAATTACATAAATCTATCACCTAGATTGCAGACGCGATAACTTCTGTGCAAACCAATCATTATACACTAATTGGGATTTTTTTTTTTTACCAAAAACATGTAGCAGAATACATATTGGCCCAAATTGATGAAAAAATTAGATTTTTAAATTTTTTTATACCAGAAATTAAAAAAAATATTGTTTTTCTTACAGAATGGTCTCTCTTTTTTTATTTATAGCGCAAAAAAGAAAAATATAAAAATCGCAGAGGTGATCGAATACCACCAAACGAAAGCTCCATTTTTGGTAGAAAAAAATAAGGACATTCATTTTATTTGGGTACAGTGTCACACAACCACGCAATTGTCAGTTAAAAAACGCAGTGGCGGATCGCAAAAAAAAAATGGCCTGCTCATTAAGGGGTAAAACCTTCCGGTCCTTAAGTGGTTAACACGCACGTGCAAGCGTATTAGCATGGGGACATACATTAGTGTGTATGCTAAGCGGCATATATGCACGCATGCATGCCCGGCATTGGCGCCAAACAGCCTATTTAAGCTGGTCTGTGACATGAACAGATTGGCGAGTGGTCTTCAGCTAGTTCCTGCTTTACCTGTGCCCTGACCTGTTATATTTGCCTTCCTGTGCACAACCCGGCTTGCCTCTGGTCTGTCTTTGGATTTCTGCCTACTTCTTGTGACCTTTGCTTGTCTCCTAACTCTGCCTCTGCCTGACATTCCTGTGTCTTGTTGCCCAGCTGTTGATGACCTTTTGCCTTGTGTCCCGACTTTGCTCCTGTCTTCTGATCATTTGTCATCGTATACTGGTCTCTGGCCCTCGTCTGTCTATGGTCATCCACATGCTGGCACTGCCCGTTACATCGGCCCTCATGCCACTCTGTGTCCTCACACCTCCTGTCACCACTACCAGGGGTGGCGAACAAGAGGTGCAAGAGAAGTCCCCTCTTCAGCTAGATCTTCACCAAGTATTTGACAAAAACTTTCAACAACTTATTTATTTTTACTATAAAATGAAAAAATATTTTTTTTAGCAGGGATTCTCTGAGACCTCAAAATAATTTTAAGGGTTCCTCCAGGGTAGAAATATTCAAAGGCTAGCTAGCTTGTGTCAGTAGTATACTATACGTTTGTAATATACACCTAGACAGAATACATGAAAATAAGAGGGAAATAGGGCTCAAAAAAGGGGGGACTTTGCAGTAAGGGTGCTAGTAAGGCAGAGATAATATTACAATTGAAGTATTACTCAATTTTTTTTTTTTATTAAAGAAAAACAAATCATTAAAAGTTAGCATACTGTATTTAAACAGATACACAAACATCAATAAAAACATTTACCATTTTAGACCATGTTCTTGTATGCATTTTAAATACCATAAAGTGTACAACAATTTCTACATAAGGGTAAGCCGTGTAAGGATTATCCTATACCGCAGAATATTGATGTTTGTGCGGAAATGTGGAGATATCCACACCTTCAACCCGACATGTTTCACGGCCGATAGCCGCTTCCTCAGGGGTATTATTTTACGCACACAGAAAGAGGGAATTTTGTTACACACAAATTTTATGGTAAGAACACTGAAGTGGAGAGAAAGGAGAAAAAAAACAACAACATAAGGCGAGTACAAATATTCAAATAATTTTACAATAACAAAGGTATAGATAATAATACATTATAATCAATATTCTACAAATTTGTCCGCTGAGATAAATTGATCAAATATGGAAAAAAAAAAAAGTGTAGTATATCACACCTGTCTAATGTATGATCGATCACCAGAATGGTATCATGTCAGGACCACAAGGTGAAGGGGAGGACCCCCCGGGGGCGGATACGGGAGCGTAGCCAAAAAGGAGGGCCACAACACTGGGGTAAGTCCGTCATTCTGGTGATCGATCATACATTAGACAGGTGTGATATACTACACTTTTTTTTTTCCATATTTGATCAATTTATCTCAGCGGACAAATTTGTAGAATATTGATTATAATGTATTATTATCTATACCGTTGATATTGTAAAATTATTTGAATATTTGTACTCACCTTATGTTGTTTTTTTTCTCCTCTCTCTCCACTTCAGTGTTCTTACCATAAAATTTGTGTGTAACAAAATTCCCTCTGTGTGGGTAAAATAATACCCCTGAGGAAGCGGCTATCGGCCGTGAAACATGTCGGGTTGAAGGTGTGGATATCTCCACATTTCCGCACAAACATCAATATTCTGCGGTATAGGATAATCCTTACACGGTTTACCCTTATGTAGAAATTGTTGTACACTTTATGGTATTTAAAATGCATACAAGAACATGGTCTAAAATGGTAAATGTTTTTATTGATGTTTGTGTATCTGTTTAAATACAGTATGCTAACTTTTAAATGATTTGTTTTTCTTTAATAAAATAAATATTTTTGAGTAATACTTCAATTGTACTATTATCTCTGCCTTACTAGCACCCTTACTGCAAAGTCCCCCCTTTTTTGAGCCCTATTTCCCTCTTATTTTCATATTCAACCGGGACGTGGTGCTACAACTATTCATATAGTATATGAGTCTGTCTCCCTTTGCTTATAGACAGAATACATAGTGATGATAATGCAAATGCAGCAATGACTTCTTGGCAAGGAAGAGCAATCAGTTTATCTTTGGGAGGAGGATGTGGCAGAGAATAAAGAAGGATATACTTGGCACCTGATCAGAGCAGCTGTTACACTTAGGACTGCTAGGCTTCC